>NW_020954596.1:51014352-51055797 GCF_900497805.2 Vombatus ursinus
TGCAAGTATAGAAAACAGCCTGCACAAAGACATGGAGGTGGGTAATCACAGGGTCTATTCTAGGGGTGGGGAACCTGTGGCCTTGAAGATTCAGTCAAAGGGTCACACTTGAGAACCTAGAGGGCTACATGTGGCCTCGAGGTCACAGGTTCCCCACCCCTGGACTGAGTAGATGGTGGGAAAGTAATGTGAGACTGGGCTAAAAAGGTAGAGTAAGGCGCCACCCAGTGGGCTTTGAATTTTAAACTGGGGAGGAGTGCTTTAAAGGAGGGATTGAAGAAATAAAAATGTGACCTAGGCTTGTCACTAGACTTCAAATATAAGGCGGTCATGTATTGTTTTTGGGTAGTATTTGAAGTATGGATTTGGGCATTTTTTCTCAGGCTATGACACAGAGATGGTGATTTGGATCATTGAGTTTTAATGATAGTTTAGGAGTAAGGGTTGTACTTTTAACTATTAGGACAGATCTAAAAGACACTTGAAATTTACCAAAAATCCAGCTTTTAAAAGAGGAAAATCATGCTTGTCAGGACAAAATGGAAGTAAGAGTGTATTTGGAAAAGTGCAAAAATATGAAAATTAATTTTACTTGTAACCCACTTGTAAGACATTTGTCCATTGATTCAGGAAAGACCAAATGGGTGAAGACTGTTGCCCAGATTTCAACATGCATTTGGGTTCAAATGGTATGTATATCTGAAACAGACAGCATAGGAAGAGGAAGCAAGTTGGACCCAGAGTTGAGCAGGACGGGAAGGAAGAGGGCTGGATGGTTTTGGGGATATTAAAAAGTTCCCATAATGACCTAAAGCTACCCATGAAAACAATTTCAGTACTAATGTTTTACCAGTGATGTTGCAGCAAGATATGGGAAACCAAACCACCACCTCTATGGAACTAAAATTGAGTGTCAGAGGGCATTGGGGAGGTACATGCTGGGTATATGGAGGTTGTAGCATATAAGCAATGAGGGACTCTGAAAGGTGGAAGTAAAGAATGTTTTCAAGGAGTTATATGATAGAAGCAGCTGATACACAATGTAGAGTGCTGGGCTTAGACTCAGGAAGACCTAAATGCAAAACTGGCCTCAGACTTTGACTAGCTGTATGACTTAACCTCACTTTGCCTCAGTTTCCTCAAACACAAAATGGGGATAACAATAGCATTTACCTCCCAGGACTGTTGTGAGAATCAAATGAGATAATTGTAAGGTGTTTAGCACAGTACTCGGCACAGAGTAGGTGCTAGATAAATGTTAGCTATTAGACGAAGATAAAGATGGCCTTGTTACATATTGTGAGAAGGGGGTGTTTAGTCACATCCCCAGTAAGAGGGATCTACTGGCATCTCTGCATTGTTGGGAGGAAGGCCTTCAGGATACTGGCTGGATGGAAGCTGCATGGGATGGGCAGGCATAAATGGGTTGTCATCTTTATCGGTGGAGGGAACTTGTGAGTCGGTGAGATCAGGTCCATTTGAGCATTTTAAATATAATTGCAAACACACAAATAGATATTAAGAATAATTTTTTCATGATCATGCAGCCAGTTTGACTTCTTCCCACCAAATGCTAGTTACACACAGTGAATAGTGAGTAAACCCATTTATCCAAGCAAATAACGAAACATGGAAGTTAAACAGATTAGAATATGTCAGGAAATAGAGTAAATAAGCTCTCTCCTTAGAAACAAGGTATCTCAGCTCAAACCAAATGAGAAGGCACAATCTGACCCAAGGGGAAATTCCTAGGAATCTCCAGGGAGATAAGAGCATGGAAATAGGCGCATGCTGGAGAATCAGCTTTCTTTATGTGTCTGATGCTTCCAAAGCCTTTCTCCATATGTCTAGGATCGGTCGCCAAGAGAATACCTTCTCAGGGACAACATAAAGAATTTCTTTTCCAAAGCCCTTAAACCAACCTTGCTTCTCATTTTCTTTACCAATTAGGAGAATCTCCTACAAAGTGCTTCAGATTTTGAAATAAACTCATTTACACATTCGTGTCTTGATCTGTCTCTCCAGGAGGATAGATTAATGAATGGAAAGCATTAAGTGTTTACTATGTGCCAAAAACTGGGGTTATAGTTTTTTTTCTTTTACCAAGAGGCAATCCCTGCCTTCTAGGAGCTTACATTCTAATGGAAGAGACACCATATTTAGGGGAGTGGACAGGGATGTTATAGTCTGGGAAATTGCAAAGAAGGTGAGTGGTACAATACGGCAGTTAATTAATGAGCTGTTTCCAGAAGCAGTGGTAGTTGATTATAATTCTCAGCATCAGGTAATGAGTCTATTTTAGAAAAGCGGGGAGATGGGTGCATTCGACTGCAGTGGGGTGGATGAGATGAAGAAGAGGCTGTGTGATCATGGCCCCTTTGAGGTAAGGGACAGTCTGGTTTGGAGAGTGGACAAATGGCTAGGGTGGAAAGGAAACGACATGGTCCCAGGGTAACCATGAAATGGTCTTCTAAAAATATTAGTGCATTTTAATGACTGAGAATCCTTGAGTCACGTATTTTAACAAATGTTCTTCATCTTTGAAATATTGTGAGTTTTACTTTTGCTGTATTTCATATTCATAATGTAGATATGCCTTATTCATATTCTCAAATGCATACTGGGCAAATGCAAATGGGCAAACTAACATAGTGTTTTAAAGTTTAACTACAAAATATTGCATCTTGTTAGGAGCACTAAAACTGATCTACTCATTCTGGAACAGAAATGTTAAATAAATCTTAAGATGACAATGAAAACTATTTTTGGTCATTTTATTGTTTTTTTTTTTAAATTTTGGATAGATTTACATTATTTGGGAGATTGGCAGAGGGCATTTTACAGGAAGTAAATAATAGAAAATATCTTAGTTCTTTGGCTTCCAAGTCTATGTTTAGTTTGACATCTAAGATTAGCTTCAGTCGGTAATGTGCTGGTAAATATTTAACAGCCAGCTCTCTGAAAAAAAAAAAAAGTACCCACAACATGTTAAAGTTTAATCATGATTATTAACATTTTCTATTTCATTTTCTTACATGTAAACAATCAGCAAAATAATAACTCAACCTGTGATTTGTAGCACTCTAAATGCTTATGCCGAAAATTTAACAGTTGGCTTTTGCAAACCTATTTGAACTGACCCCAGCCCACACCCCTGGCTCTAGTACTCCTTCCTACAGAAATTCTAAGATTTGAAATTTTGAGAACTGGTCCTACAGGAACTAGAGACCAAATTGCCAACATTTGCTGGATTACGGAGAAAGTAAAGGGAGTTCCAAAAAAATTTCACTACTTCATTGACTACACTAAAACATTTGACTGTGTGGATGACAACAAAATGGGGCAAGTCCTCAAAGAGGTGGGAGTACCAGATCATCTTACTTGTCTCCTGAGGAACCCTGTATGCAAGTCAAGAAGCAGTAATTAGAACCAAACATGAACAACTTTTAAGATTAAGGGTTAAGATTGGAAAAGAAGTATGACAAGGCTGTATATTGTAACCATATTTATGTAACTTCTATGCAGAGTACATCATGCAGAATGCCAGGCTGGCCGAATCAAAAGCCAGAATAAAGGTTGCTGGGAGAAATATCCAACAATCTCAGATATACAGACAATACTACTCTGATTGCAGAAAATGAAGAAGAATTAAGCCTCTTGAGGAGGGTGAAAGAGAAGAGTGTAAAAGGTGGCTTGAAGCTTAACATAAAAAACAAAAAAACAAAAAGACAACAACCTTAAGATCTTGGTAACCGGTCTTATCCCTTCCTGGCAAATAGAGGGAGAAGAAATGGAAGCAGGGTCAGATTTTATATTCTTGGGCTCAAAGATCACTGCGCACAGATGTTTGCTAGAATGATTTCAGAAAAACCTGGAAAGACTTACATGAACTGGTACAGAGTGAAGTGAACAGAGCAGAACAGAACATTGTATATAGTAATAGCAGTGCTGTATGATGACCAACTGTAAATGACTTTACCTATTGTCAGCCATACAGTGATCCAAGACAGTCTCAAAGGATTCATGATGAAAATGCTAACCTCCTCCAGAGAAAGTACTGATGTCATCTAAATACAGAAGGAAGCATACTATTCTTCATTTTCTTTTTTTAAAATTTGTTTTCTTGAACAAAATGACTTAAAGGGAAATGTTTTACGTGATTGCAAATGTATAACCTATATCACATTGCTTACTGTCTTAGGGAAGGGGGGGACGGAAGAAGAGAAGGGGTTAGAATTTGAAACTCAAACTTAAAAAAAATCAATAATATTAAATAATAATAAATTAAATAAATAGGGGAAAACCAAAATATTTTTTAAAAGATGCTCCTTGGAAGGAAAGTATGGTAAATCTGGACAGCATACTAAAAAGCAGAGGCATAACCTTGCCAACAAAGGTCTCTATAATCAAAATTATGGTTTTTCCAATAGCAATATATGACTGTGAGAATTGGAGTATAATGAAAGCTGAGTGCTGCAGAATTAGCACTTTAAAATTGTGGTGGTAGAGAAGACTTTTGAAAGTCCCTTGGACAGCAAGGAGATCAATTAGTACTTAAAGAAATTAATTCAGACTCTTCACTGGAAGGTCAGATACTGAAGCTGAAGCTTAAATACTTTGGTCACATAATGAGAAAACAGGACTCATTGGAAAAGACCCTGATGTGGGAAAGATTGAAGGCAAAAGGAAAAGGGGATGGCAGAGGGTGAGATGGATAGATAGTGTCATGGAAACAGTGAACGTAAACTCGGTCAGGCATCGAGAGATAGTGGAGGGTAGAAGGACCTGGCACTGAACAGCAACAGAAACCTAGGTGAGGAATTTTCCTTAGAAGTTATTTGGACCTGATATTCAATTTTTCTTATTCAACTGAGCACATTCACTATTCTATTAGAGCACAGTTACGTCCTTTAGAATTAAAAATGGAAGGTCCGCGGAGACTCTAGTTCAACCTCCTCTAACATTCGTTAACAGACATCTTTTTGAACACCTCACTATCTCAGTACATATTGGGAAAACTGATCCTTGGTAAATTAGTTTTCCCCTTCCCTGTCCTGCCCTGCCCCCTTCTTCCCCCAAATATGGCTATATTTGTGTGGCGTATGAAAGGAAGATTCTTTCTGAACTCTGTAAAACCATCCTCGGATATACTTTTTTTCCTTTTCTGTTCAAATTCTAAGACAGTTTTCCTTGACAGAGACAGTATTATCTATGAATTTTCCTTTGAAACATCTGGTTTCTTCCTTTGACAAATATGTTGACTATGCAAAGTCATTTAGGAGAGAGAAAAAGATAATTGTTGAAGTAATACACTGACTCTCAACTTGAGCACCTTGGTATTCAAGTGGTTCATTTTGGAAACCATTTGTCTGATGTGTACACTTGAGCCGCTTGGACTGTGACCCACCATACTACAGAGACTGGCATGTCTTTTGTGAATGTTTCAGAAATTATTCATCCTCTCCTTTTTACTTTGCCAACATTATAATGATTTTGAGAGTAAAGATTTAACCAGCAAATTCTTCATCATGCCGCAGGCTATTGATAATTCTCCGCTAACCTGTGGAAAGTGGGGCTTCAAAAAGACAAGAACGATACTCATTTTAAGGACTTTTATTTATTTATTTTTGAGACGAGTCTCTCTAGCTTGCCTAGGCTGAAAGTGCAGTGGCCGCTCAAGGCCTTATGCCATTCTGATCTCCAGAGAAAGTTTAACCTGCTCTGCTTTTGACTTGAACCGGTTCCTACTTCCTTAGGCGGCCTCCTCCTCCCCCCACCCCCAGGGGCTCACTGTATTGATGTTGGACTGAGTGTGGGCACCCCTGTGTGTCTTCAGCCCTCAGCTAAAGCTTTAGCGCAAGCAGTCCGCTAGTTTCAGCCTTCCTAGTAGGAAGGGTTACAGGCGTGTGTTACCACACCTACCTAAAGGTTTGAATATGTGGACTGGTATGTGTCTCCAGCGATTCCAAAGAGGGATCAGCCTCAGGTTTTAAAAGCAGAGCGTTTGAGTAAGAATTGCAGGCTCAGAGACAAAGAGAGTTTTTAAAGATGAACTTGGAAACTTAAATGACCTTTTTTTTTTTTGGTACAGCAGTCTCATTTTAGAAATGTTGAACTTGCTGGAGTTTTTATTTTTCTCCTTGGTTGCTGCCTGTGTTACACAGAGAACCAACTGATCACTTTCCACGTAATAACCTTATCCAAACAATTCTGTTTGCTTTTCTGGCAAGAGTATGGGGGAGGGGAGCACAGGAGGGAGTGACGAGGAGTGACAGCTGTGGCTAGATCTGCAGTTTGTGTCTGCTTGTAATATAAATGGGTGAGCTTGTATTGGTTACAATATGGAAGGACTGTTGATAGTAATGAATAATTAAAATTTTTTACCTTTTGAATGTAAATATTTTACAAGCAAAATATAACCTAAAATTTGTAATATTCAAATATCCAATGGATGAAGCATTGCACAATCTTGAGAAGATGGGCAGGTTTGTAGGGTATTTTTGTTTTAGCAAAGCTGCTTAATTACAATGATGATTAAAATGAAATCCTTTCTTTTAACAACAGACTTTCTTATTTGTGTCATGCTCATAATGGTTTCTTTTAATTGTCTCTATGTTCCTCTATTTGTCCTTACCACAGATATCCTGTTCCTAGGCTCATTTGGACATTTCGTTTTAACCTCTCAGAACAGAATGCCTTAAATACACAGCCAGTAAATGCTATTAGGATGAATTATGTTGAAATTCTAGGAAGAGAAGGTTCTAGGTGGAAATAATTTTTATTATCAACTGAATTAAGTTTTCTCTTCCTAGGCTCTGTGCTTTGTGAGGGAAAGGCAGGTAAAAGGAGGGCCTTGCCCCTCAGAATTGTTGTCTGAGCCTACAATAATGCACCTCACTTGTCCCTGAATCTCCAACTGTAATCTGACCTGGGATGATTAAGGCCTGACTGTGAGTAGAAACAGAAGGCATAGACTGAGGGAATTCTGCTTCTATTTTTCATTGCTCTTATTGGGCAAGTAGGTAGTGCCAGTATAAAGATACTGCTACATTTGGAGTCAGGAAGACCCAAGTTCAAATCCTGGGGCAGAGTGGGACAAAATCCACCCTATACCACCTTGGTCTCTGAGGATTAGTTTCGGTTTAGCTCAGTTCCTATATAGTGTTAGTCTCACTAAGTTCCAAGTCCAAAGGCCCCTGGGCTTGGGTCCCAGAACTCTGGCTTCTCAGGGCTTCCCTATGGAAAACAAGGGAATGACCAAAATCCCAGGCTCATTTTTCAGGGCCTGAGGGGAGGGCAAGGTGGCCCTTTCCCTACCCAACTTACCTCTTGGTACCATGCTATGGGCGGAGGAAGCTTTCATCTCAGGATGCCTTTGGAAAGAGGGAGAGACTGCTCTCACCCATATAGTAGGTAAAAGAAGGATGTTTTCTGTCAGAAGCAGGTCCTTGTTAGGTGATCTGGGAATGAACCAAACCCTGGTACACTGACATTCCAGAAACCACTAAGCACTATGCCGAGTTGATTTTGTTGGGAGGCTTTGATGTGATGCACTGGGGAGAAACACCTGAGAGGATAATGCTTAAACTTTCCCAGATCCCTAAAGAGTTTTTCAGAATTGAGGATGAGCAAGAAACATCCTTGTCAATTTACTAGGGACAGCAACTATTTAACTGGGGAAGAGTAAAACAGGAGTGACGAGGCTGAGCATTTGCCTAAAGTCGCCAAACGTGCTGAACAGAATTCCAGGTTTCTACAGCAGTTGGGGCATACTACAGGGGGAATCAGAGTGGAGCACCTTCTGGGACTCAGTGCTAACGATCACAAGCTGAGGATCACAGCTGGACCAAGGATAGGGAGCTTAGGGGAGTCGTCAATCAACAACATTTATAAACACTTAACTATGTGCCGGGCACTATATGTAGTCGCTGACCAGGTATAAGCAAGGGAACTGATCAAGTCAAGACATCAGAAGGCAGGAGGTGTGGCAATCTGGGTTTTGTTCCCAGCTCCTTCTCTACCCCAATCTCCCCTTGAGTGGGGAACCTGCAATCAATCATTCACTTTCCATTTTTCCTCTCCAATCCAGTGAGGAGAAGGGGGTATGGGAGAGAGAAAAACTTTTTTTGTCCCTTTTCTGATGCCAGGTAAAGTAGCCTACATTTGGAAGCTTGATTTCATTATTTACTTTCATTTTGAGGCTATTTAAACTTATTGAAACTCACTGGCCATCTGCCCTATGAATATGTGGAATGGAATTAAGAGAGAAAGCTAGAACTCAATAAGCAAAGGAGATTTAAAAATCTTTATCCCTAGTGAATGTTAGGTGAGAGTATATTAATTAGAGAGCTTATGGAATTTAGTAGAGATGAGTTAAAGAGTGTTCATATCCTAGACTTACTTCTTTTGAACTCAGGGTGAGAAAAAGAGACAAACTGAAAAGCCTGTGGGCTATGGTTGGTAGTCACTGCTTTTGCATGAGAGCACTGAGGTGGCAAGGCTGATTACTGCTTTTAGCCTGAGGTCACTGGCAGCCTGGCCAGGGTGAAGGGTCTTTGATGTAGGAAAACTTTAGCTACAAAAATAATTTGACATCTGAGGAGGGAAAAGAACCTTAGAGTTTCAAAAATTCATTTGTTTCTATCAGTTCCATGCAGGCACTTAGATGGGACTGCAGCTGGTTGGTCAGTTGTCCTTATTTGGTGGCAGGTGACTCCTAGACCCCTCTCAAATGCTCCCCCTAGTAGGATAGCTACATCTACATCTATCTATACATCTATCTATATTTATATGTCAAATGTAATTCTATGTGTCAAGTGCTTACAGCACAGTGTCTGGCGCACAGTAAACACTTTATGTAATGTTAATGATAAGGATGACCATCATTGTTACTGTATCTCTGTCATCAGTTTCTATATCATCTAGACTGAATGCATGTGTGCATATATATACATATGTGTTTGTGCATGTATATTTGCATGCATGTAGTGTGAGTACGTTACATATTATATGACTACTTCTAGTTTGACATTCTTCCACAGTCTCAGAAAAACAGTCCATCCAAAAATACACCAGGAATTGAAAGGGTAATTATTCAGCACAAAATGTTAATAGAAAACACAACACAAGCCACAATCAAATGTAATTATTTTTCAGTTGAATTGAAAATGCTTCTGTGTTGCCAGGAAGGAGAAAGGAAATTTGTCTCTGGTATCTAAAAAGAGGCAAAGGCTTAAAAAGATCTTTCTGCCTCTGTAATCCCCTTGAGGGGGAAAATGTAATCCAGCCTCCCCAAGAAACTGACTAAGAATGGAGAACCACTATTCAAAACCTTGCTTATCTCGAGATCTTTCAGATATATAGCATTAGAGTAACAGTCTGAGTAAAAAGATGCTAATCCTGGTCCATACCATCATTTTCTCATCAGCCTTTCTCTTCTGCCATCCAGCTTTGTTCCTTTTTCATTCGAGCTTCCTAAGCTTACACTTTTCATTACATTTAAATTCCTATAATTTAAAAAAATATACATATATTAATTGAAGAATTTCAACTTAAATCTTCCTGATACCAAAAAAGAATTTAAAAAAATTGATTTGTGTATTTAATAAATGCTTGTTAATTTGCATTGGACTGTCAATAGCAATAGAGTTGCTTGTTTTAAAGCCATTCTGTGAAATTACATCTTGGTCCAATTTATTGAAAAATAATCTTTTTGAAAATGTAAACTTTTTAGGAAACAAGATGCAGAGGCTAAATAAGTTGGAAATGCTAAAGTTTTGGCTGGTGGAGAACAAGGAGTATTCTGTGCTCACTTTCCCATATTCTACTTATTCAAGCCAACTAAAACAAGCAAATGTTTATTAAGGGCCTAGTATTTGCCTGACACTGCAAAAGGCTGGGGATACAAAAAAAAGACAAAAATCAAACCCCCCAAAACCTCACTGGTTCCTGTCTTCAAGGAGCTCACAATAAGAGGAAAAATATGCAAATAACTATGTACAAACATGACATATACAGGTTAAACTGGAGATAATCTCAGAGAAAAGACTCCAGTGTTAAGGGGGACTGGGAAGGGTTTCTTGAAGAAGGTGAAATTTTTAGCTGAGACTTGAAGGAAGCCTAGGGAAGCCAGGAGGTAGAGATGAGGAGGGACAACAGGCATGGGGAACAGCCAGTGAAAATTTTGGAGTGCCATTCTAGGGACGTCTAGGATCAGTTTCAGGAAAAGAAATTGGTACGTTGTCCTCTGGTAAATGTGCCTTAGAACCATAAAATCCCAGAGCTGGAAGAGACTTTCGTCTTTATTTAGTCTTTATTTGCCCAAGGTCCCAGAGCTAAACAGTGGCAGACCCTACAGGGACTAGAAACATCTTCTTTGGACTGCCAGTGTCAGATGCTCCATCTATCCATCTATCTTTCTGTCTGTCTGTCTATCTGTCATCTAATTTATTTACTTAGAGATTGAGTCTTTCTATCTTGCACAAGCTGAAAATGTAGCTCCAGATCATGGAGGCCCAATCCCGTAGTTGAATGACACTGAATGTTAGACCTGATCTGTTTCTGACCGGGGCCAGGAAGTGCCTCCTTAAGTAGCCTGGTTCTCTCCACCCTCCCTCCCTCAACTCCCTTCTCCCTGAGGTTCACATCAGTGCTGGCCTTGGTGCAGATGACTGACGCTGGCCTCCTGGCTTTTCCTCACTTGTGACACTCCACCTCCCAGTTCTGGGCATTTTTGCTGGCTGTCCCCATATTTGGAATTCCCTGCCTCCTTATCTCTGGCTTCCTTCTCCTGGCTCCCTTCAAATCTGGCATAAAATCCTCCCTTCTACAGAAAGCCTTTCTGGATCCTTCTTTATGCTAGTACCTTCCTTTTGTTGAACACTTCCAATTTATCCTATGTATATCTTGTTGGTATATAGTTGTTTACATGTCTCCCCCATTAGAGTCTGAACTCTTGGAAGGAAGAGACTCTTGCCTTTTTTTTTTTAATGTCCCTAAGCCCTTAACACAGTGCTTGGCACATAGTAGGAGCTTAATAAATGTTTACAGACTGACTACTGGAGGTTGAAATTCCTGAGCTCCAGAGATCCCCTCAGTCACTCCAGAAGCAAGGCTCACAGGGGCGACTTGACCTGGTCAGTCTGCTGTGTGCACAGGGTTGAGTGGGAAGAATCCAGACTCTCAGTGATCTGAGATGTGTGCTTTGCCTGAGGTTTCACTGCACACTACCCATGGAGCTGAAGAAAATTTGCACTTTGTCTACAACCTCCTGCAAATATCTGGAGCAAGCTGAGTGTACAGAATGCACACTGTATTTGGAATTAAAATACTTGAGTTTGGGGCCTGGCTTCACCACTTACTAACCATGCGATTGTGAGCAAGTCACTTAATCTCTCTCTGTTTTAGTTATCTGTAAAATGGCAGGGTGTGGGGGGTAGGGGGAAAGGGGCAGCACTTGTGCTACCTGTCTCACAGGCTTATAGTAAGGAAAATGCTTTGCAAATTAGAAAGTACTATATTAACATGATCTTAAGAAGAACAGTTCTAGTTTAATCCACTGGCTGTGTGTGCTTTGTTCCCTATCTATTAATAAGCTAATGTCAATCCAATAAGATGATAAAATCAGATTGGCCAAATGATTGTCTTCCATTCTCTGTTTTATGCACTGCATTATTTTAAAAGTTTGCAGCTTTACTTAAGTCACTGTCTTTCTTAAGAGTTTCTTTTCTGAAATCATCCTGCTTGTCATTTCTTATAGCACAATAATATTCCATTGCAATCATATACCACAGCTTGTTTAGCCATTCCGCAATTGATGGGCATCCCTTCCATTTCCAATTCTTAGCCACCACAAAAGGAGCTGCTATAAATATTTTTGTACAAATAGGATCTTCCCCCCTCACCTTTTTGGATGTCATTGTGGTAACCTATATCTGATTGTTTACCATCTCAGGGAAGGGGAGGGGAGGAAGGGAGGAGTAGAATTTGGAACTCAAAACTTTTTTTTAAAATGTTAAAAATTGTTTTAACATGTAATTGGGGAAAAAATAAAATATATATATATATATTTTTTAAAAAGTTGCTCTACCATATCACACCTATCAGATTGGCCAACATAAAACAGGAAAATCATAAATGTTGGAGATGTGGGAAAATTGGAACACTAATGAATTGTTGGTAGAGTTGTGAACTGATCCAACCATTTTGGAGAGCAATTTGGAATTATTCCCAAAGGGCCATAAAAATGTGCATACCCTTTGACACAGCAATAGCACCTCTAGGGCTGTATCCCAGAGAGATCATACAAATGGGAAAAGGACCTACATGTACAAAAATATTCATAGGAGCTCTTTTTGTGGTGGCAAAGAATTGGAAATTGAGAGGATGCCCATCAATTGGAGAATGGCTGAGCAAGTTGTGGTATATGAATGTGATAGAATACTATTGTGCTATAAAAAATGATGAACAGGCTGACTTCAGAAAAACCTGGAAAGACTTGTATGGTCTCATGCTGAGTGAAGTGACCAGAACCAGGAGAACATTGTACATAGTAATAGCAACGTTGTGCAATGACTAATATTGGTAGACTTAAGCCTTCTCAGCAATACAAGAATCTAAGATGTATCCAAAGGCCTCATGATGGAAAATGTTATCCACAAAGAAGAAAGAACTATGGAGTTTGTTTTTTTTGTTTTTTTTGTTTTTGGTGAGGCAATCGGGGTTAAGTGACTTGCCCAGGGTCACACAGCTAGTAAGTTGAAGTGTCTGAGGCCATATTTGAACTCAGTCCTCTTGACTTCAAGACCAGAGCTCTATCCACTGTGCCACCTGGCTGCCCCAGAACTATGGAGTTTGAATGCAGATTGAAGTATACTATTTGCTATTTTTTTTCTTCTGTTGTGTTTTGTTTCCTTTTCCTGGTGGTTCTTCCTATTGGCTCTAATTCTTACATCACTACTGTGAAAATATGTTTAATAGGAATGTAAATGTATAGCCTACATCAGATTGCTCGCCGTCTTGAGGAGGGAGGTGGGGAGGAAGAGGGAGAAAAATTTGAAGCTCAGAAGCTTATGGAAGTGACTGTTGATAATTCAAAATAAATTAATTAAAAAAATAAAAAACAAAAATTAAATGAAAAGAGTTGCTCTTAAAAACTTGGGAATCGGGGCAGCTAGGTGGCTCAGTGGATACAGCACTGGCCGTGAAGTCAGGAGGACCTGAGTTCAAATCCGGCCTCAGACCAAACACTTGACACGTACTAGCTGTGTGACTTTGGGCAAGTCACTTAACCCCGATTGCCTCACTAAAAAAACAAAAAACAAAAAAAACAACAAAAAAACACTTGGGAATCTACCTGCCAAGACACACAAAGGAACTATATAATCCTAATTACAAAGTACTTTTCAAGTAAAAAATATCAGTAATCATTATGAAAAATACTCTTCACTAATAATTAGAAAAATGCATTATAACAAGTCTGAGATACCAACTCACATCTACCAGGTTGTCTAATATGAAAGAAAAGGAAAATGACAAATACTGGAGGGGATGTGAAAAAATAGGGACTCTAATGCATTATTGGTAGAGTTAGAAATTGGTCTGACCATTCTGGAGAACAATTTGAGAACAATTCCCAAAGGGCTATAAAACTGCATATCCTTTGACCCAGCAATAACACTACTAGGTCTATATCCCCACAAGATCAAAGAAAAAAGGAAAAGTATCTATTTGTACAAAAATATTTTTAGCCACTCTTTGTGGTGGCAAAGAATTGGAAATTGAAGGGATGCCCATCAATTGGGGAATGACAACAAATTGTGGCATATGATTATGCTATAAGCAGGATGATTTCAAAAAAGCCTAAGAAGACTTATATGAATGTATATAAAGTGAAGTGAGTGGAACCAGGAGAACATTGTATGCAATGACAGCAATATTATTATGATGATCAACTGTGAAAGACTTAGCTACTCTGATCAGTACAATAATTCAAGACAATTCTGAAGGACTGATGATGAAAAATGCTATTTATTTTCAGAGAGCAAACTGATTAACTCAATGCAGATTGAAGCATGTATTTTTCATTTTATGTTTCTTGAAATGTGGCTAATATGGAAATGTTTTGCATGACTTCACAAGTATAATGAGTATCATATTGCTTGCTTTCTCAGTGAGTAGGGGAGGGGCTAGAGGGAAGGAGAGAATTTGGAACTCAGAGTTTAAAAATGTAATTTTAAAAAGTATAAAGTTTGGTGTCAATGCCAAATATTTTTATAAGTTAGTTGCTATTGTTTTCCCTTTTGTGGAATTATGGAGGCTGAGCTGGTAGGATCTTGGGGCTTTCTGGATTATGTTGAGTCTCACTTGAATATGTCTAAGATGGTCAACCTGATGCTAATACAAGAAGTTGGAAAGTTTTGAGAAAGTCAAACTGGGTTTGAGGGAGGAGGTGAAAGGACAAAATATCTAGCTTTACAAATTGTTTTTTGCTGAATTAGTCCAAATGATTGTTTTGATATTATATACACACAGCTAACATAGCATTCATTTTCTTCTTTCCTTTCACTAGTCTTGTGCCTGATTATTTTAAGTCTAGTTATTAAATTGAATGATATAACTATACAGGCAGTGTGGTAAATGACATACTGGCTTTGGAGCTTGGAAGATCTGGCTTCAACTGGTATGTCAAAAATAATTGAGTACAACCTCTTTACTTTAACTGAGGCCAGAGAGGTTAATAAAAATAATAATGATGATGATAAATAGATAGATGATAAATTGCTTAGTGGTTAGTATGCTGGACGTGGAATCGGGAAGATGTGAGTTCTAATCCTGCCTGGATATTTACAAATTATGTGACCCTGGGCAATCCATTTAGTCTATGTTTGCCTCAGTTTCCTAATTGTAGGGCTAATAATACCACCAACCTCACAAGTGTGGTTATGAAGATCAAATGAAATAATATCTGTTAAGAACTTTGTAAACTAACTAATGTTACTAAAGTCCCACACATCATCTTTGGTCTCCAAGTCCAGGGTTCTACCTATTATACCTTTCTTCCTTCTTTCTATTCTTCTCCTTTTAGCCTGTGACACACAAGATATTCCTAATAATTTGATAGCTTTTAAATGTAATATGTTTATTTCCTTCTTAATGTAAACTGGACTAAGTAATAGTCTCTAAAATTTGTCTAGTTAGCTTTATAGATATTTCTTTCCCTCCCTTAAACTAATACCTATTTCACACAGCCCATCTACAGTTTCTGCAACCTACTGTACCTGAAATCTCAATTGCTAAATATTCGATTTTAAAGCCTCAGTGTGATAAAACAAAACAAAACAAAATAAACTTGGTTTCAGGCCTGGTACATTGGCATAAAAACTTTCCTTATTGATGGAAAGAATTACTCACAGGTTACTGCCTGAGTGAGGGTTGGAATTGTAAACCTGAGAAGAGAGAGATCTTTTGATTTCTGAAGTGGAGAAAGGACACCGGGGTTCTAGGCTCGTTTCAGGTAGAGGCATCTGGAAGGAAAGGCTGGGAGAAAAAGTCAACAAGTTGAAGCACTGCACCTCTACATGCTCCTGACTTCCAGCTTGCTTCACTAGAGACTTCAAATCATTTTCCCTTGGGTGAGATTGGGAACTCTATTGTTTGTGCTAAGATGTCTTGCTCCCAGTGGGAGAACTCGTTCATTCTGTATATTGTCTGGCATATTCCAATCTATACAATTTATCTTACTTTTGTTTACTATCAGCTTGGATAAATTGATTTATTCATTATTTGCTATTTGTGGTGGCCTTTGTTTAACTAGCATTTCATGGAAAGGGGATCAAGCTTTGGGATATAGCTTGGGGACACTCCTTCCCCTGGTAAAAGATAGATATGGAAAGTAGTTTGAACCTGAAAAATCCTTTTCCCTAGAGCAGCAATATTTGTGGGGATGGGTGAGGCAGGTAGATATAATTCTAGTCTAATACTCCCTTTCAAAGGAGAACAGAGTGGGTCAGCCTTATGGCCCCATTCTCCTTTCCTCCAGGCAGGAATCAAAGTTCCCCTTGGAGAGGGGTGGTTGAGACTCCAGAGATATCAATCCATATTTTCCTAGAACTATGTTTAGACAAACCTATATGGACATAAACATAACCTACACAGGCAACACATATGTCCTACAAATTTCTTCATTTTCATTACAGTTGAAGATACTATTTCAAAAACTCATTTGGATTAAATTTGTTATTGCATATCTTTAAAACTACTTGTTGAACCTTTTTGTTTTAAAATTCTTTAATTCATCTAGCTCTGTTATTGCTTGGAAGGTTAAGAACACGGAGCCATGAACACCAGAATTGAATATCTTGTGGTCTTTATTTCTATTCCTGGCTCACCATTCTGAATTTTTGGCTCCAGGTTAACTATTTATAATTCCATGGGTTCCAGTCTGTAGTTCTGACAGTCTTGTCTATTGCCTAAACTCCTTGCTGCACAGAGCACCCAAAGTCTGTATTTCCCAATATTTAAAAAATGCAAACCAAATATATATATATGTATATATATGTGTGTGTGTATATATATGTGTGTGTGTGTGTGTGTGTGTGTGTGTGTGTGTGTGTGTGTATATGCCTCCTTCCTAAAAGGAAATACCTTTGTGACATGTATTTTCCTTTAAATTTTCTTCAGATTAAAAAAAAAAACACCTGATTTTGTGAAACAATATTTGATTTTTAAAGTGAGATAAAAACATGAAATGTGTAAGAGTGACATTTTAATGCAGGAATCTGCCATCACATCAACACCTTGTTTAGCAACAGCTACAAAGCTTTATGCTCACATCACTGCCTGAAAACCATTCATAATCAACATTTGTTCATTTTTCAAAGGTCACGAGTAGCAGCTGCAGAAAAGATGAGGTTTCCCTCTTCTTACTAGAACAATGCTTGGGTAGTATGTGTGTGTAGTAAGAATGAATTTTATAGGGGGCAGCTAGGTGGTGCAGTGGATAAAGCTCTGGTCTTAAGAGTCAGAAAGACCTGAGTTCAAATTCAGCCTTAGACACTTGACATTTACTAGCTGTGGACTCAGACACTTGACACTTACTGGCTGTGTGACCCTGGGCAAGTCACTTAACCCCCATTGCCCCACCAAAAAAAAAAAAAAAAGAATAAGTTTTATACTCCAACTAAATTGTAAGAATAAGTGTCATCTTAGCCTGCCTAACTATTTTGTTTTAAGCCTCTATTTTGTGACTGAGTTGTTTTGAATATATTGTTTTCTTATAAATTGCTTTTCAATAATAAGATATATGATATTGTCTAGTTAATAACAAGTATATGTTCTTTTATTTATTTATTTTTAAACATTTGGTTTTTTATTTTATTATTTTAATTTTTTTTTTTTAGGCAATTGGGGTTAAGTGAGTTGCCCAGGGTCACACAGTTAGTGTCAAGTGTTTGGTCTGAGGTCTGATTTGAACTCATATTTTCCTGACTTCAGGGCTGGTGCTCTATCCAGTGTGCCACCTAGCTGCCCCTATATGTTCTTAAATAACTGATAATCATGTATGGACCAGACTCTGATAGGACAGACCACCATTGGAAACATATTATGAACAATCTTATTAGTAGCTTATGTGATGAACTAATTATGTGGTTAACCAATTAGAACACCCATAGCTAGAACTATAAGAATACTTCTGGTATCATAGCCATCAGCCTGCTTCTGAGTTGTGACTAGCACAGAGTCCTGTTTGCCCTGCGCTTGAGACTGAAGCATCCTGTGTTTCTGTGAGGACGGTGCTAATTGACAGTGACTTGCTAGACAGATGATCACTGTGGATGAAAACCCAGTGTTGTGAGGGAACTTTCTCCTGAACATTGGTATAAGACATTTACCAGGATCTCTAAGAAGTGGGTTGGTGCTTTGTTCTTAGAAGGAATGACGTTTGTCTTGTTTGCATGTATTGCTTAATGAAGTTTGATTGTATGCATTGAGGAGTGAAAGTCTAATTGGTGTTTCCTGTTACACTAGTTAGCATATATAACAGTAAATCAGTTATAAGTCACACTGTATGTTTATTTGTTGGCAAGGATGGTCTGTAAAGGGAGTTCAGAAGCACAGTAAAAGATTTTTTTTTTTTGCCTTGAGATTTTGGTGGGGAAGTTAAAAAGGGGAGGGGGGGAAGAAGGGATGAGAGAGAGAGAGAGAGAGAGAGAGTTTGGATTTGTTTTATGTAATATAGAGTACTTGTGTCAACATTGTTCTTATTCCGTGTCCTGGTAAATCCAATTGCCCTTTTTACTGTGGTCTCATCAGCCAAAGGAAATGGTAAAAAGAGTGAGAACTTTTTTTCCTTTCAAAGCTTTCAAAGGATAAAGTCTCATCTTTGTGTTCCTATTTCTGACCAGGTTGAGAATTCAGAGAAAAGGAAATAGTTAAAAGGAAAGATCTTTCCCCCACTTGCAGAAATTTACAATATTGAGAACTAAAGAGAGACTAAATTTTGAATGAAATATAATTCTTTTAATTTGTATTTCCAAATTATGAATATGGTTTGAATGTTTATGTTATATATATATATGTATCTATATACCTATGTCTGTGTTTATAGACATCTATAGCTATCTATCTATCTTAGTGGGTTTTTAGGGGGTACAGATCCCTAGGTTTGTTTAAGTAAAAACTTGTAGAATTTGCATGCAAATAGTCCAGACCCCTCTATCACTTTCTCTCTTCCTTAGAGAATAAAATATTTTCTTACAGTAGTGTAGGGCAAGAAGGTAATTTCACCAACTAGAAAATGCTCAGTCCTAAACAGAACTGAAGTTAGTTTAAAAAGATTTTTCTCTAGTGATTCTAAAAGCAGAGTGAGAGAAAAAAAAAGCAAGCCATTTTTTCAGTTTGAAGTTTTGATGTCTTCTCTGGTCCTTATGGCCTGTTGAAGCTATTAACTGTTTTCTGTAACTTGTAAAGAAAGAGGCTTTTTAAAAAAAAGGCAAATAATTTGGAACAAGGCAGAATTTTATTTTAGGAGAGTGGCTTACTTGGCTACTGTGATCCTTTGTGAATGGTGTAGTAGAATTTAATTGCCTAGGTAAATTAGAAGCAAAGCCACCTAAAAAGGAATCAAAATAGACTATATATTTTCAAGTTATTAAGTGAGAAAACAAATTGAAAACATTTTATTTGGCACAATGAGAAGCTGTTTGTAAACCTTGAGGTTTCAGCTCAGATCAAGAAAGTTTTGTAATGAATTTAAGTTGTTTAAGAAAAGTATGTTATTTTAGAAAAAAAGATTCAGTGGAGTAAAAGAAAATGAGTTCTGAAGATCATTTGGGACATGATTTAGAACAGGATTGAGAAAATAGCAAAAAAGAAAGAAAGTGGGATATTGAATCAATATGTAAAGAGAAAGTATCCCACTAGCCTCATCTCCTTAGACACCCTAGAGATAAAATGGGAACTCATAAGCAGGTGCAATGGTAGATTATTGCAGATCTGGGAAGTCTTCCAAGAACCATGGGTGAACAAGATAAGGATACTAGATCAGTGGCCAGAAGGCTTATGACTTTTGCAAAGCCAAAAGCACTGGAACATAAGTTAAAAAACACACCCCCTACAGGATATGAAGAATTTTTTATTTAGAAAATTAGGAGAAGAAAAAAATAGACATGATTTCACAGAAATCTCCTATGGAAATAGAAAATAGGTTAAGAGAGAATAAAACAATGAATAGATGATCTGGGTTCCATTAGAGGTACTATGTCAAGTAGCTTTCAGGTATAGGACAGTAAAAACAATAAATAAAAGGCAATGTAGAACAGTGACCCATTTGACTGTGGGACAAATGATCCACTTAAAGGAGGATATGAGGATTTAGATAACTCTTGGGGGCTCTCACATCCTGTAACAGATCTCCAGATTTTTAAGGATGGAAAAGATGTAGTCACTAGTGCACAAACCAGAATTTACAACAGAACTGAACTAGGTCAAATTTTTAACAACTTTGTTCAGAAGTTGGAAGAAACAGATACTGCTTGGATAAGAGTCTATCAGTCAGGTGGTAAAGCCATCAAGGCTAGATCATGAGGGGGTTAAAAACTTAGGGATGATGCCTTAGGATTAGATGCTAGCCCAAGCTATAAAAACTCCAGTAGCAAAAGATAGAAGATTAGCAGAACACACTCTCTTGTAGTGGATTTCCTGTGCTTGGAGAAGGTGATGGTGTGCTGCAGCTGGCTTGGATGGAGCCAGTTATTAGATTTTCATTATGAGAGTAGATCATATTAACAAACTAAGGAAGGTAGAGGTAAAGGAGAATAGTGACAGGGATAGAATCTCAGTGGACTGGACACAAAATAAACTGGGCCTAAGTATAAGGGAAGGAATAAAAGATCTACAATACTACTCTTCCATGTTTGCCAGATGGCTAGGTCATTAATTTAAACTGCTACCCAGATCCATCACCAGAGATTGGGTTCCAGGATGAGTCAGGTAAATAGATAATATTGGCCCATTGAATGATAAGCAGCTAAGTGGTGCAATGGGTAGGGTGCTAGGCTGGTGTCAGGAAGACCTGAGTTCAAATATGGCCTCTGACACTATCTCTGGGACCCTGGGCAAGTTGCTTAACCACTCTCTGCTTCAGTTTACTTAAATGCAAATTGGGAACAATAATAACACTTATCTCATAGGGTTGTTGTGAGGCTCAAATGAGATAGCCGCAAGGGCTGGCACAGAGTTAGCACTTAATAAATGCCTGTTCTCTTCCCCCAAAACTTACTTAAATGCTATTTGCACATCCATGGGACTAGATTTTGTTCACTCCTGTATCCTGACTCCACTATTAAAGGACTAAGTTCATTGATTAATTATTCCAGTCATCCTGTGATGGTAGAGAGTGATCAAGGATGACACTTCATTGTCCACAAAGTAAAAAAGAAAAACTAGACCAAAGTGCAATTCATGTAGAATTTTTTACCTAGCTTCTAATTCCCAAGCATCAGGAATGATAGAAAATATTGAATAGAATACATAAGACACAAGTTTAGAAACTCCTAGAAGAAACAAAGGCCACTGATCAGAAAACAGCGATTAGAATAACAGTGAACAAAGTGAATCGTGGAGCTAGGAGAAACTGTCCTGTACCTATGGACAAGTTTAAAATAATAGCATCATCCTCTTTTGATTTAAAGGAGAAAGGAGAAGCCCTTACTGAAAGAGCAGAAATGTGGTGTAACAGATCCTCAGACCATCAATTCCTATAGAGGCTACTGTGTAAGGAAATTAGAATATAGTATGGGTCACAGGTGGACCTGGTAAACAATTCCAGGTTCCTTAAGACAACTTATGTACAGAGATTTGCCGAGTTCTTTTTTTTTTTTTTTAACAGATATTGCATTTACTGTGGTTTCTACATCAGTGCCTTCATGACTTTACTGCTTCTGGTCTCTGCCTATCTCAGTATATAATCACCTCATAACACCCTCTTGTAGCCACTTGCAACCAAGCATGGCTTCACCCTCTGTTGGATTGTTTCATGTACATTGCAGTCATGACAAGAAGGATTCACAGTGATACAAAACCTTCCCAACGTGACAGTGGGAAATGTCACTTACTTAGACACCCTCTTGGAAGTAGACTTGACTAAAATGCAACAGAACTTTACCAAAATATGCAACAATTTCTTAGGCATCACCTAGAGGTGGTATAAGATGCATAATAAATGATGTGATTATTAGTGCTAGGCAAAAGGTTGCTGAATATAAACAAGGATGGAAAGAAATTTAAAAGCTGAGCAACATCTCCTCCTGTATTTGTAGCTGGTTTGGGCTACAGGCTTTCCATGAGAGACCCTGAGATGAATGGAAAAATTTCAAGCTTATCCATTAAGAACCTATTTAAAGATGTGTTAATGGTTAGTGTAATATTAATGCTTGTGTGTACCATTTTTCCCTAATCTAACAATATAAACATTGCATATTTGGAATTGATATTTTGATTATGTTATACTAATCATGTTGTTAGTTATAGACTGTCCTAGGTGTTTATGAATCATTTTAGGGAGCTGCAGGGATAGCTAGCAGCTGGAGAGTAGAGTATAGTGAGAATAAGTTTGATTACCTTAATAAGATAATAGGAATGAGTTTGTTAACTTAGCATAACTGACTCCATTTTGTTTTAAGCCTCCATTTAGTGATTGAGTTGTTTTGAATAAATTGTTTCCCTATTAGTTGTTTTTCAATAATAAGATAAGCACTTGTATGGTATGATCTAGTAAACAGCATGTGTGTGTTCGTAAACATTTGTGGACCCTCTGATAGGACAGACCACCAATGGAAAAAGATTATGAACAACTTTACAAGTAACTTACATAACGATTTATCCAACAAATCGTATGGCAAACAATTTAGAAATACCCATTGCTAGAACTATAAAAAAATCCACCAGAGGCCCTCGCCTCTGGGTTGTGACTGGGATAGATTCCTGTTGTTCCTGCACTTGAGATTGGAGCATCTCATGTTTCCCTGAGGGCAGTGCTGATTGACAGAGACCTACTAGGCAGACCATCTTGGATGGAAATACACAGCCTTTGGCTGGGCAGAGAGGGAACATTGTTGTGAGCACTGATATAAGATGCTTACTAGAACCTCTAATGAACAGGTTGGTAGTTTTTTCTTAGAGAGATAACGTTTATATTATTTGCACCTAAGTTTGATTGCATGCATTGAGAAGTGTAACTGCATTCGGTATTTCCTGAGTTAGTATATTTAATGGTATATTGGCTATAAGCATGCACTGGGTATTATAGTGTGTGAATGTATAAAGAATGTAGAATTATATTGAAAACTACTTGGAACAATGTTACCTCTTAAGACAATGACTGCCTCAGTCCAATGTTTATATGTCTTTTTATTAGTTAATTCAAGGCAAAAAGTTAAAATATTTTTGATCTTTTACTTTTCCTACTCAAATGGTCAAGGAAACTTTGTTGCGTTCTGCTGAGGTATTCCCACTGCTGTTCCTTAGCTTTCCTGCTCAAACAGGAGATCTTCCCCTTCAGAAAGAGGTAGGGCAGACTGAGATTTTTTTTTGGTGGCTCCAAAGCAATCAGACTTTGCTGCTGAAAGCTATCCGTAATAAAGATGGCTGGGTCCTTAGCTTTCTTTTTGTCCAGGGTCAAATTTGTTTGCATGCTAATCCTGAGAGGATTTGGGGGTGTCTAACCCTACTCCAGACTTAAGTAACCAAATAACTGAGAGATTTGATCTCCACTGAGACTCAGGAATCAAAAAGAAAGACAAATCTTAGTGCCTGGGAGTCCTGTGACTGGATTTGTTAGCTGTAACTGTAACTGAAAAGCTGTGAGCCTGCTCTTTTGAGGTAAAGACTGTCTCCACTAGAATACTGATACTTTAGATGGCTTGGAAAGCCTTGAAGAGAAGATCCCTAGTAGCTTAGACCTAGCCACTACCAAAGTAATACTCAAGTGATACTGGTCCTAGGAGAGCAATGCACCTAGTGGCGACTGACTACATAAAGATTACCGCTGGACCAGTGTTACCACAGGAACAATGGAGGCTATGTGCCTAGCTTTCACCATGAGGCCAGCAGGGCCACATACCTCTCAGAGATTCCACACACAGTGGGGAGCAGACCCAGTAAGGACAGTAGGATGACATCACCAGACGGTATCAGTGGTCCCACAGCATCCAAGTGTGTTTCTTCTCCATGCATTTGGGTTCCTGTGAGTGATCCCTATGTGTGCCCACTTCTCCCCATTGCAGGTGTATACATTTGTGGGAGAGTGCACTCCCAGTTTGTGGAGAGGGCAAGGATGTTCTGTTGCAGATCTTCTTAGTATTTCATTAAATACTTTTGCTTTGAGCTAATTGTGTCCTCTGGCTGATAGAGAAAATGTAAACACACAGGCAGAATCTTATAAGCCATTATTTTGAATAGCTGTATACTCTCAGAGTACCTTGAACCTTACATAGTGATTCTGGGGACCCCATGTGTGAGAGGAGGGTGTTCCAGTCTTGACAAAGGAATATGCACATTCTTTATGCAAGGAACAAAGGATTCATTCATAGGCAAGTTAAATGGTAGATGTAGTTTGGAGAATTATGCGAACTTGTTAAAGAAATGCTGAAACACTAACCACAGTCTTGACATTTATTGTGCATTTTTTTCCCAACAGAACACATGGCATTCTAGAGGTTTGTGAGGTAATCAAATCAATATTCAAATTAGAGAGAAACACATGAAATAGCAAACTCTAGTAACAAATGTCTTTTGTAATTAAAAATATTAGAGATTTAAAAAAGTATTATAACATTTTAAAATTACTGAAAGAAATGTGCTAACACATAGAAAACAACTCTTACTTTCTATAGAAATTGCTCACAAAAAAACCCCTTTCTAGTCTATATTACACTATGCACTTGCAGTTGTATGGTACCTGGTATTTACCTATCCCTAATGGGCATTTACACTACACAGTACAATCAAATAGAAATTATTCATAGAGAAATAACTACACTGTTAACAATAAAAATATTAGGATCAATGGTTTTATCACAGTTTCTCCACAAGTATTTGTCATAAAAAATTGAGTAAAGGCATGTTGGCACCAGTGTTGGGGCTGCTACATGAAATTACAGAGAAGGAAGGTAGACCATGGCAGTGTTTAAATTGTTCAGGGTTTGGTTGGACTAATGACTTAGGAGCTTTCTTCAGAGTTCATGTAGTTCTGGCAAACCTAAGCCCCCAACATGGGTACTTAGAAGACACCTATAGGTCTCACCCATCGGTCTCTTCTTCCCACATAATTTAAACAAAGCCAAAGTGACAACAAAACCAAAATGATAGGAAAGAATCAGAGATCAGGACTGATCCTCTACAAAGTCTCCAGGGCAGTTCTCACAGTGACATGTAAGCAATGAAAAATCTTTCCCTTTTGAACTTTGACTCCAGTCAATTCTAAGGCTAAAATAATGAGATAATATGAAAAGTGAGAGGAATGATGGGGCCTCTTTCTGATTCCTGTCATTGCTGACTAGTCTTTCTGAAAGAACTTGCTTCTTTTGAGCTTTAATTCATCTCCTGCTTGGGCTTGTTATAACTGGGAACCTGTGCTAACTAAACTGTGCAGAAAGTGATGATGATATTTACCCACTTATTTCCTTGAAATATTTTCTAATTTTTACATGGTCTTTGCTCTGGACTTTTACATAGGTTGCAATCCATGTATAGAGACCTGCCATTTTTCAGAAAAGCTGCCCAAGTAGTGAGAACTGGATTTGTTTTGCATGTTCTTAACCTCAGAATCAAAAATAATTTTAGGAAAATGCAAGCATTAAATTGTCCTTGATGAGCTCAGCACAGTGAACAAAATATTTGCCCCATTAAGAGATATTGAGGAAACAGGTGAGCTTTGAGAAATTTGCATCAATGACAAGGAAAGACTGTGGAAGGCAGCTGAACTACCACCGCACTTGGGAGAAGGGCTTGTTTATTTGGTTTTGCCCAGTTTAGAGCTACTGAGCCTAATGGTTCAGAATGATTCCAAATGGGCTTTCAAAATTGGGCAGGACTGACTGATATGTTTGTTTAGAGATTTATGTACTTATCTACAGATGAGCAGGTTTCTGAAATGGGCCATAACATGTACTCAGTACAACCTAGAGATTCTGTGCCATCTGAAACATAATCCTTGTACTAGCCACTCATGAAAGATCATGAGGGAAAGAAGTGAGAGGCCATAATTAGTATTACTTATTATTATTAGTATAGATCCCCAAATGTAATACTTGGAGAACAAAACTGACCTATACAAGGATTTGTATCTACAATATGTGTGTGTGTGTGTGTGTGTGTGTGTGTGTGTGTGAGAGAGAGACAGACAGACGGACAGACAGAAGGATGGATGGACAGATGGATGGACAGATGGACGGACAGACAGAGACAGAGATGAAGGGGAAAACTGCCCTAGTATAGTGGTTGCAACTGGGTTATCATGGTAGCATTCCAAGTCAGTGGAGAGGGAGGGAGGGAGGCAGAGAAAGAGAGGCAGAGATAGAGATACACACACACACACACACACACACACACACGCACGCACACACACACACACACACACACACACACACACACGGAGAGAGAGTGCCAACCCCGCTTCCCACCACCAAACCCAGCAAAGCCAAGTAGGTAACTTTGTAGAGGTCTATGATCAACTGTATGATATTTTTGACATTACTGCAAGTGAAATGATTATTTTTATCCCATATTCATAACATTTGAAAGAAACCATCACAATGTTTACAAAAATACATCATCAATGATACATACTGCTGTTTAGACACATTTACAGTAGAGTTCTGACTCAAACATTCTATTAGAAGACATTTCACCAAGCAGTTTTGGCAAATGTAACCACATTAAACACACACCAGCAAGACTTGCAGCATATGTGCAAAGTCATTTTCTATTATATTTCTATAAATTTGAATTTAAGTGCCACCAAAATCTACCACAGAAGATCTGTACTGTGAAGGGAGCATGGTATTTTTCTTTCACTAAATGACATGAAGTGAGGAATTTGAGTTTTTCCCCTAAAAATTAAAACAAACCTAAAGAGGTAGTTGATGATATTTAGATTAGGTCTTAAAGCAATCTAAATGCAGGAAGTGAACGTGGACTTGTCAAAAAAGTAACCAGACACTGTCTGCTACCAGTGAGCCGGCAGCTATTTATACATCTAGGGCCAATAAGCGTGAATAAGGAATTCCATGAAGTCGTCGTATTATTCATATTTGCACTGCATATTTCCATTGACCTAGAACCAAGTACCTTATTTTACACAATTCTAACTTCAAAAAGCGCTAGTTTGAATGCATGTGGCTGCTTCATGGGGTTCATTATTCATCGATCAGGACCTAGTTGTATTGTATATTGCTAGTCTGTTCAGTTTATTGGACTGGATGATGCCCCTGTTGACTATATTCATAGTCCTTTCTCTTGCTAATAAAAGGGAAAAATGCCACTGTTTAGAATATGCAAGTGAGTAGAAATGGAAGATCAGTTATTCTATAACCTGCAAATCATTGAATGCCCATGTTTTGGAGAAATCAACTTATCTTTTTTTGTTTGTTTCTTGAATAAACTGGCCTACCTTCAGTATTCAACATTCAACAGACAACCATCAACATCAAAGGCACCGTTAGCCAACATCATCAAATCTGATTTGATGATAATGCCTCAGATATCCAGGATCAAGTAATAAACTGTCCCTCATATGTCATCAGATCATGGGATCATATAGAAAACCACATTTTAACATTTTGTTCTATTGTATTTTTATTTATTTTGTTAAGCATTTCTTAATTACTTTCTAATCTGGTTAAGGCCACCCCTAACACCTTTACTCTAAAGCACAGAGAACCATACAAAATGTGACATTAGAGACTTAGCTACATGTCTGGAGGAAGTCACTGTTATAGTAAGGAACATGATGACTAGTTCTAGGGCCTAGTAGCACATCTCCTGGGACTTTCAAGTAGGGAGAAAAGAGCTATT
Source organism: Vombatus ursinus (assembly GCF_900497805.2). Lineage (NCBI taxonomy): Eukaryota > Metazoa > Chordata > Mammalia > Diprotodontia > Vombatidae > Vombatus > Vombatus ursinus. Next base: position 51,041,926 of record NW_020954596.1, read on the forward strand.
TAAATATCTGTATGGGCATTTTCCTATATAGATGAAATGCTGAGAGCAGTATCCACAGAATTTTGAACCAATCGTCCTCAAAAGGCCAAAAAGCTAAGTGCCATAATTATTAGGGAGGTAGTGTGCTGTCATGGAAAGCCTGTTGGACCCTGAGATTCAGGAGATCTAAGTTCTAGTCTTTGCTCTGCCACTACCTAGCTATTTGACTGGGTAAATCTTTAGGCCTTATTTTCCTCCTTTGCAAAATAAGACAGTTAGACTGACTGCTCCCTGGGGCCTCTTTCAGTTTTAAAAGCATTTGATATCTTTGTGATATATTGGTTCTCTCCTGACAAGATCCTGGCCTAAAAGTTCTGTGTAGGCTCTGTACAACTGAATCCATGGTAGTATGGCTTCAGCCCAGAGGGTGAAATATGGGCTTTACCTTTGAGACATGATATACACAGGAAAAAATATAGGTCACTATGAGACCTTCCTGACTACATTCATGATAACTTTCCAAATAAGGGAAGACTATGCCCCTCTTCTGGCTATTTCCTTGCATTGGAATGATTTCATTTCCTTCAACATCCTTGTTGCTTCTGGATTTCCTAGAACTTTCTGATGACCCTTCTAAAATGTGAGGCCAAGAACTGACCACATTATCTTAGAGGTGGTCTGATCAGATCAGAATACAGCTCCATTTTGTTTACTTGTTGTCATGCTGGCAGTGGAGGATCAACCTGAGATCTGGGGAGACTTGCTGCTACAAAAGGCTATCTCTTCAACACTAGGATTCTCCTGGTGATGCTAGATGACTGTGAGTAATTACCAAGATCTTGGAAGACGCAACATTACAAATAGCCTAAAGGACAATAAAAAGACACATGGGAGGGGTAAGTAGGAAGCAGCATGTTGCCAACATGACTTGTATGAAAGAAGTGGTATAAAGGATGCATGTTTATAAAATGCCTTAAGGTCTGGAAAGCACTTTCACCATCATCAAAGACACACTTGCCCAGAAAAGGAAGTAGATTAGTTATATAGGTGAGAAAAAGACAAAAAATAGACAGAAGACTACACTGTTATTTCCTCATCCCTACACACGTAAAAAAAACTAGAGGAAGGTCTTTGGTGTGTTGGATGGATACTCTATGAAGAAATTATGTGAATACAGAGACACAAATCATCCAAAATGGGATGGATTTTCCTTTGGTGGAAGGAATTCTCACAATAATGAAATTACAGATCCATCGGAGTTTCAAAGTAACATGTTGAAAGGGCCTGAAAGCTGGTGTAATGCTAAAACTGCCAAACAATGATGTGGATGACCAAATAAAAGAAGGGGATGAGAGTATGGGAAGACAAGAGCTGATCACTTGAACAAACTCCAGGCCAAGCTGAAAGACCCTAGGGCAATAATGTATCCAACCTTCATGATGGTTATGTATCACCTATAGTGATACTTTTGACTTCTTAACCACTTAATAGTATTTGATCCATACTTAAAAACTTAAATGGCACTATGGGCTCACTGGGGCCTTGAGGTCCTAGAGCCATGGTAATATAGCGTCATGAAAAGGGATGTTCAATGCCACTAAGATTTTCTGTGTGAGACAGGTGTCTAAGCAGATGCTGTGAGGCAACTTAAGGTCAGATGGGCAGAAGAAACGCTTCAGGGACTCACTGAAACAGTAAAAAACCAGCATGGTATGATGGACGTGCTAAATCTTTCTGGACCTCATTTTTTGATCTATAAAATGAGGGGGTTGGACAAGAACCTCCTGAAAGTCCATTGCAGAGCTAATATGAAATATCAGGAAACAAGAGGCAAACAGAGCAACTTGAGATGTAGTCGTCAAGAGATGATTCTTTTTCAACAAAGTTGGTGTGATGCCTATATTCAAAGCCTCAACAACTGTCTATTCAAGCTGTGCTGATGGCAAAAAATGGAAATGATTATGGACGAATCACCATAAATCTTTTTAGTGATAGTGACACATGGACAGCATTTCCCTGATCTATCCTAATTTATACTTCGATACAGAGTTCTGACAGAGAAGATCACCCTGGAACAAGATCAGCAAGGCCCAAGTCCTTCCAGGTGAAGTCAGAGAAATCAGTTAGTGCATCCTTTCACTTTGCTTAGAAAAAAAAAATGATGTAGAGATTTCCTGACCACAAGCTTTACTCCTTCAGAAAAAGCAGATTTGTTTTGGGAATAACAGTGAAGGGGAATGCCCGACTCCTCCAGTCCAAAGAAATGGAACTTATTCAAATGTAAGAGAAAGATGATGCAATCATGAGTATTTTCTTTCCTGGTCAATGTTTTATCCTTAAATAATGATGGCCCTGATTTCTGAATAAGCCCTTGTGGAGGAAAAACAGTAACCACAATCATCTTGCAACGTCTTGATGGACTAGTCCCTTAACCACCTGGTGGCCTAATACTAGAAACTACCCAGCTCCTTTTGAAGGAGAAATAAAATAGTAACAAACTAAAGATATTGTAAAGACAACTACTTGCTTTACTTGGATAAGAAATTCTGCTGTTTTGTGTAAAAGGACTTTTTTCTTAATTGTAAAAGTATTTGGTCACTTAGCCTTGTTCCCTGCCCTTGAACATGGAATGTTTTCTTATTCCAATAATAAATCCTGCCAGTTGTATTTCTTTTTTCTCCATTGGCTGATCACTCTTTTTCTCTCTCTCTCCCTCTCCCTCTCTTGCAAAATGTTTTACTTATCTATCTTAAGTTGATGCATAACACTGCTGATTGGCTTTGTACTACAACTGATCTTGAAAGGTTATAAAACCCAATTTGTCCCCTAAGAATGTAAAGCTGCCAAAAGTGAGATATAAGTCTTCTTTAGTAAGTTAATTCATCTCTTTATTTTCAGTTTGGTCTCCTATCTAACCCAAAGTCATCAGACCCCCAACAATAGGTCTGTGTCTTCCAAAAGGTCCCATTCCTCTCAGTCAAGGCAATTCCCTGATGCCCTTCAAAATATGAAGTATCTTACCTTCTTGGATTTTGAAGATGGATGCTGATGTGGGCATCGTCAATAACTGTCTAAATAGGTATCTATAGGCACCAGCACATTGTAGTTGCTCTCCTTTAATTTGTGGCCCCTGTGTCTCAACAGTGTTGTGACATTGTGTTTCCTAGCACATACCCTTTAATAGGTTAGGCAACAACAATCTATAGTAATAACAATAAAATAAAATTTAAATTTTATAATTATGAAATGATGCTTCAAATCATAGCAAAAGAAACAAGCAATTGGTGAAAGTACCTTCTCAATAAGTATTTGTTGAGTGAATAAACAAATGAATAAGTGAATGAAAAGGGGCAATTTGTTACTTAGACAAAAACCCAGCAAGGTAATATTCTATAAATGTAAACATGTACATTTTAATTCACTTGACAAATATTTATTGAGTGTCCACTGTGTGCAAGACACACTCAAATACACTCAGCATCATTTTCATGTAGCCACTCCCATGAATTGCTTTAGTACTCAATAAAAGCTGCCATTTCACCACTCTTTCTATAAAGAAATGCAATCATTTGGCATAGTTTCAAAAAGGAAGTGTCACTTGACATCTGATCCTGGAGCCCTCAGGAGTAATTATCCTAGCATCTCATCTGTATAACACTTTTTATAATGACAGATTTCAAGGACATTTTTAGTTTCACACATGTAGCTCTACAGGTGAAATGTGGATGGAAGGAGGGGATGCCATTGACATAGCTATCACCTGTTGTTCTCGAGAGTCATGTCAATACATTTTGGTCAATGTTGGTGAAACAAATGGAAGAATAAATAGAAGTTTTAAAGTTTTACACAAACAAAGAAGAGCTGAGAATCCAGTTCATGACAGAAAATAAGCAAGTTTCATGGAGAATTGCTGAAAATCCTGTTGCATAATCAACTGAATGGCATTGAAGCTGTGTCTATTATGACGTCAGAACATCTGTTCGATTTAGAGAAGAATGAGCCAAGCCAATTTTTGGCATAGTTGCAGACCAAGCAACTGATTGGAATTTCCATTTTTAAATCAATTATTTTGGGATTATGTAAACATAGCCTTGTTTAAGGTGTCTGAAATGGTGGTTCTATGAATCTGTAATTTCAGACGTTTGAAAGATGGCTTTTGAATCATTCTCTGCTGAGTAGACAAAATGTATTACAGTTTTTGTAAACTCCAGAGATGACATGGTACCTTCTATGTCAACGTGATGGAATATCAGTAAAATGACTGAGTGTGAATTGACTGTAAATAACCTATGAGTATATAGATGATTCTATGTTCTCTGTATTTTGAGGATTGATGTTTTTTTTTTTTAAATATTGCACTTTGCTAGTATAGGAATAGCCTACTAAAGCCATGTATGCCCTTGTCTGAGTTGTTATAGATTAGGAGTTCAATAATCTATAAAAAAAAGGAATTTATTGACATTAAAGCAATGCATTAATTTACATATGTCCTGCTTGCTCAAATATCACTTACCTTAAAACAACTGTGAAAATCTCCACCCTCTCCTATGGAAAGAATACTGAGCAACATTTACTTTGAGATCAATAGCCAACTTTAATGGCAGCATTTAATGATTTCATAAAGGTTCCTTGCAAGTCCATTTATATTTCTGACCTGACAGTCTAGATTTAAAGCATTTGAAACCAATTGTAGTTTTCCATTAATGACTCTAAAAAGTCTGTAGTAGGCATAATGTCTTCCCAAGCTGACCCTGAAATGGATTTCTATCTGGGACTTGTGCACTAGGATAAGAGGGTGGAAAGGTAGGGTGTCAAAAGTATGACTGAATATGAAATGCTTTGGACTCCTAATTGATATTAACAGTTCATCTCACAATCAGTATTCTCTAGTTGGCTGGCTGCTACTGTGGAATAGATTTCCTCTGATTTCCATCAATCTCCAGCTGAATCCTGTGAACCTTTATTGAGGACTTCATCCTGTGAAAGCTGATGCTCAATCCCTTCATAATATGAGCTGCCATTATGTAGGAAAGTCCCCACAGCTCGTCCTTGCCGGGCATGGCCAACTGCGTCACTGAATACTTTATTTATTTGCTCCTCTGATGGCATCCACCAATCCGGGTTGGAAGTACAATGCATTCTAATGAACTCTGTGAGAAAGCACATAACAATAAAAACAAAACAAAAAAACAAGCAAGCAAGCAAACAACAACAACAACAGCAAGCTGGTCTTTGCAGAAGAAAATGGGTCTGCTTACTGAGAGCTCAAAGCAGACTAGAAAAATAGCAGTCCCATAACTGTGTAAGTGGAGGCTTTATGGAAAAAGCTTTATGGGAAATTCAATGGAATGCCATGATGATGCCATTTGTGGGGCCTCGTTTATTCCTATATAAATCTATCTGGCCACATGCAAAATACAAATTCAACCATGTAAGTGAGTTACAGAAATAGCAATTCCACCTTCCCCCCACCCACACCCCATCCTCTACTAAGAAAGCTTAAGGGAAGTTTTGAAGAAAAAAAATTAAATATCATTTGTATGATGGGCAGTGTAGGTCTAAAAAGGGTAGAAGAGTATATGTCCAAATCCATAGTCTGTATCCATTCTCATTTTGGCAATTTTTACCATTTTAATAATTCTAGAGGCATAATTATGATAGCATAATATTCTTTTGCCAGCTACAAATCTGCAAATTCCAATAGAGTGGGACTAAAGTCTTGGGGAGGGGAGATGATTGCTTCTGAGTTTCAAACTACTGAATTGTAGGTTATAATTAGGTTTTGAACTGTATTTTATGTACATGTACTTATATCACTTAATATTTTAAAAATGAGATTGATATCAAACTTCCCTTTCCCACCATTGCCATATAATTAACAAGTCTAGAGGGGCAAATTTATTAAAAAAAAAAAGATTTTATTTTTTGTTATAATGATCATGTGGTATCAAGGTCAACCTGCTGGTGATCACTGTCTTCATACTTAGCTAGGCTGGCCCTCGGACAGTATGTAGGCCTCTACCAAGAACATACCTAAAGCCTTTGAAGTTCAGTAGGATCTGTAGGAGCTTGTTCTAGCACAATCTTAAAGAACCCAGAGACCCGCCTTCTAGATGTATCATTGGAATAGGACTTTCATCTCAGGTAAATAAGATACCCAATTGAAAGTACAGATTAACCTTACTTGTTTGTGAATAAGTTTTTTTTTTTTTCTTTTGGTCCACACCTGCTATTTCATTGCTATAATGAACTGGAAGCATGCAAACTCCTTCCACCAGTGTATTGGCAACTCCTCTGTAACTTATAGTCCTAAGAGAATTGCTTGGGGTCTTGCCTATCATCACACAGCCAGTATGTGTAAGAGGAAAGACTTGAACCCATGGCTTCCTGACTCCTAAGCCAACTCTATGGATGATGCCACAGTGCTTCCTTAACTATTCTTTTGATATATAGCCTGGGCTTTCCTAATGAGGTAGGTCATATAGAGTTCCTTAGCAACTATCTTAATACCAACAACCCAGATTAAAAAGACTTTCCGAAATATTTCTAAATAAAGGTGTGTTATTGTCAATGTACTATATTTTAAACCAAGGCAAACATTGCCTATCCATCTTCAGTCTTCTAGTGTTAGCTCCTCCATAATTGAACACTATTCACTACAGGATTTTATTTTTTTTTGTCTGAGTTTTGTTTTTAAGAATTGGGGCTTCTGTTCTCCCCACTCTATGTAACTCCATAATAACTGGTTGATGTGTAAAGAGGTATACTTATTGGCTCTTGGTATTATGGAATTCTATATTTTTAAGTTGCCTGGACTCATAACAGATATTATATCTAGCATCACGAGAAAAAGCCATAATGGTTCTCCTAAGAGTCCCAAAGCACAATAATAGTTAATGGTAAAATGGAAAGAACATTTGATTTGGAATCAGAGAACCTGGGTTTGAATCCTGCTAACCCTGATAACCTCTGGAGCCTTGGGCAAGTGCCTTAACCCCTTGAGAACTCTGTAAAATGAGGGTGTTGAACTAATTGATCTCAAAGGTTCCTTCTGTTCAAAATATATAATCAGGGGAACTAACATGATCACAGGAAAGTTATTTTAACCCGTTAACCCTTTGTTTCCTCTTGCCAGTCTTTGTTTTTATCCTCAGGAATCATTAATTCAACTAGTACAATTTTGCTTTGGATTCTTCTGGAATTATGTATCTTTAAAGACACTATTTAATGGGGCAGCTAGGGGGCACAATGGTAGAGCACTGGCAAGGGCCCTGGAGTCAGGAGGACCTGAGTTCAAATCCGACCCCAGACCAGACACTTGACACCAGCTGTGTGACCCTGGGCAAGTCATTTAACTCTAATTGCCTCACCAAAAAAAAAAAAAAGATACTATTTATCTGCATAAGCTATAGTAGGTAAGCTGAAACATTGATGTGTAAAGAAATTTTTGGCTATGTAAGCAAAAATTTCTGCAGGGGTCATTGTCCTTTGTCAATGATGAAATAAACAAATTGTGGAATCCAAGCAAGGAAAGGGCCACTCAGGTTGTATTTATACCCAATAGGACAGAAAAGGTAGCATTCTTACACTTTCCCCCTGCAGACCAGACCTAAATGAACAACTGACAGATGGTGTAGAATTAGTGGATCTTGCTAGCATGGGTATCAAGATATCCTGAAAGTGCACAATTGTGGGAGCCTTGGAGAGTTCTGCTTCTGCTTTAATACACCACTAGATGAACTGGCAGAACTTAGAATTGGCCTGTATTTCCTTCCATCAGCCCTGCCCCTCCGAGATTTTCAGGGATTGCTTTGGTGCTATCTAAGCACTCATTTAAAACAACATGACCACATAGGTTCTATTACACTTATTTAAGACGTTGGATCATGAGATTCCAACTAATTAAAAATCTCTTTTTGTTCTTGTCCTTTTTGTTTAGAATGAGTAAAATTACCATGTGTTCCCTACTATTATCCTTTAAAGCTTCACAAATAGGTCCTCAAGTCTACTGAGAATCATAAGAATCATAGTGTATTTTGCAAAAGAAAGGGAGCCAAGGCTTTTGTACTTCTTGTACTTTGGAAAGAGCCCTGAGGGCCTGCCCTAGAGTCTCCCTCTATACCACCTTGGAGAGTGAAACACACCCTTCACAGGAATGGAACTGGCTGGAGCTAGAAGGGCCCTTTAGCGTGACTCCCCTCGGGGCTACCAGGGTTGTGGGAAGCCACACCCTGTGCAGGAGGAGAAAAATAGTCTTGGATTGGGCCTGTGCTTACACTTCATAACAATCCATTAAGTTTACCAAGGGAATTGCCAGCTTTATATGTCAGCAAAGGAGATAGGTTAATAACACACACACTATCTACATCTCAGAATAGGTGCGAGGAAAGCCCTTTGTAAATCTTAAAATGCTATAGAAATAAGAGCTGTTATTTTAGCACTTTCTAATGACCTTATGGAAATTAATATTGCATTATCTTCATCATCTGAGTTTATCTTATCCTTCTTATTAGATTGGATCTTCCATGAGGGCAAGGAAACAGGCAGCTGTACACACAGTAGGCACTTAATATTTGTTTTATGAATGACTAAATTTGAAGGATCACTAATCTATTGTTTTTCTCTTCTGTTGTTTGCATATTTTTGTTCTTAGGGGGTCCACATCCTAAGTTTGCCCAACTTTTTTCATTCTGATTTGAACATTTCTAAATTTCCTGGGGCAGCCTGAAGGAGCACACATGGCATTCACCAACAGTGGCAGCTGGGTTCCAGGTCAGAGGGGAGTCATGGAGGCAATTATCCTTAGGGTAATCATCAACTGAGGTTTTTTTGATGTCCAGCGATAAGGAGAACACTCTGCTACAAAAGACTGGAGGAATTAATCCCTTGCTCTCCCTACTCCCATCCCAAATCCTATCCCTATCATCAAGGCAAACTGCATGGGACTGCTCTTTGTCCTTCCCCATATGACACTTCAGGGTTATCCCCTTCTTTCACCCTTTAAGGCTGACTTTGACATTTATTTTAACCTGATTTGGCCTGCATGAAAATTTTCTGTGTGCTGGGTGCCCCCTGCTACTTGAGGAGGCTGAGGCTGATGGGTCTCTTAAGCTCAAGAGTTCTGAGCTGCAGTGGGCTAAACTTACGGGGTTATACACTAAGTTGGGCATTAATGTGGTCAGCCCTGAAGAGAGTAGGGTCCCAAATTGTCTACGGAGAGGCAAGCTGACCCAAGACAGAAACATAGCAGGTCAAAGTTCCCATGCCAATGAAAGTAGGATGAGTGGGACCAGTACTTCCAGCCTGAGCAAGATAAGGAGGCACACTTTAAAAAAAAATCTTTGGGGGCAGCTAGGTGGTGCAGTGGAAAGAGCGCCAGCCCTAAAGTCAGGAGTACCTGAGTTCAAATCCGGCCTCAGACCAAACACTTAACACTTACTTAGCTGTGTGACCCTGGGCAAGTCACTTAACCCCAATGCCTTAAAAAAAAATCTTTGCTCATCTAAATTAATGTGATTTGCTGTGAGCTAATGGGATAGAGGAAAGGACACAGGAAAATATCAGTTTGGACTCAAGAGCGACAACTGTGTTAATATGCTCATAGCTTTAGAGTTGTTCTCAAGTTATTTATGTGTGTTTTGTCTCCCTCCTTAACTTACAAATTTCTTGAGAATGAATGAGGGAAGAAGCATTTATTAAGCATTTACTGTGTGCAAGGCATGCTGCTAAGGTTTGGGGATACAAATAGAAAAAGAAGAGAAAAAGGATTATATCATATTTTTCCCTCTGATATAATAAGAGATAGCATTTATATAACGCTTTAAGATTTGCAAGGCACTTGACAAATATTTTCTCATTTTATCCTCAAAATAACCCTAAGAGTGGCACTATTATTAGCTCCATCTTATGCCCATTTTACAGATGAGGAAACTGAGGCAGACAGGTTAAGTGACTTGCCCAAGGTCACACAGCTACTAAGATTCTGAATTTAGATTTGAACTCAGGTCTTCCTGATTCCTCCTGTCCTCTAGCCATTGAATCACCTTTCAGCCTTGATATTTTGCAAAGGCTTGTAAGTAGCATAACGTTCTGCATACCATAGGTCATATACATGTGTGTATATGTATTTACATATATGTGCATATATACATGTATATACACAATATGTGTATATATACATACATTATCTATCCATCTATCTATGGAAAAGAAAAGAAAGAAACCCTTTTCTGTTTTCTCCTTCTACTAAGGATTCCCTAACAGTTCCTTTGCTTCTTTCTTTTTTTCCCCCTCTCAGACTTAGTTTCTGATGTTATACTCTCTGCCCAACTTTTTCCAACCTTAAATAAGCATAAGAAATGTAAAAAAAAATCAGTAAGGAAAATATTAGCGGATTAGAGAAAGAGGTTTCATTTCCCACAGTCACAATGCTTTACAGCTGTAGAAATAGCCATTATGACTGTAATAGCTCTGTTAGAATGAGTGGGCTGCATTGAACTTGGGACTAATAGTGCTCATTATAAATGGTGAGACCAGGAGAAGGTACAAAGCCCTTCCTTACATCCTGGGCAAGTGCTGCATTAAAAGCTAAAAGTAGAACTCTTTCCTTAGAAATCGCTTCGATTTGAGGGACTCTGCTTAGGCCTGCTCAGGAAATCAAAGATCTCTCCCTTTTTCTCAAGGGTTCAAAGACCTCAGGGAACTTCTAGATGGGTCAAGACTCGACATCAGCCCCATGATCAATTCATCAATCAAAGCCCAAGGACTGAACCTTTCCTCTGACATATTAACCTTCTGAACTACAGAGGCATGAATTTCAACCACACTGACTCACCAATCTCAACCAACGAGTTAGCATTTCTTCTAAATTCTTACAGAGTAGATGGATCACATCTAGGTCTTAGTGGATTGGGTGGCACAGGGAAGCCCTTCCGTTTTATCATTCTTGGCAAATACCTAAGTGATCCAATCAGGGACCTGAACACAAGTAAACATCATTTCCTTTCCTATTTCTTCCCTATTCGAGGGCTAGTACATGCCACATATGTGTTTCTGTTCTACAGCTAAAAATGAAGAAGAAAAGCAACAACCAGAGACTATCAGTGAAAGTGGACTTTGGTTAGAGAGCTAATTAGACTTATTAGCTTTATGATCGGTTAAGGCAAAGTTTTCAAGTAAGTGCTGGGAAGATATGGTGTCTTCCACCAGTACCACATAAACTTTCTTTTAGTGGGAGGAACAAGAGGCCAACTTTTCCTTGTGGGTTCAAATTATAGAATTTCAATATTTCCTGTTTACAGAATGGGACTTAGCCACCAGACCTTACTTTCTCTGCAAACCAAATAGTGAATTTCTTAAATTCCACACATTCTACTATGTGAATAAGCACTTTATACACGATGTACCAAAAGTCTGTTAGACACTCTCTATAAATCACTCCAACACCTAGGGAGATGTTGAAGAATTGGGAAAAGTATGAAGTACTTAGTCTTAGAGATTATAAAAGAAATAGTGTTTCTGCAGTCAAAGCTTAAAGGTGTCAGTCACCAGGTCATTCTTGGTAATAAGTATTTTCATTCTGCCCAGAAAGGGTGGACTTCGATTCCTTACCATTGCTATTTCACCCAGACAACAGTAGGCTCACTGGTAGCTGGACAAATGATGAGGGCTTTTGGGGGCTTCAGGGAGAGCTATTAGTGAGGTTGGTGGCTTGATAAGTATTAAAGCATCACCACCCCCAAGTGATATTCTCTTCTGAACATTATAATGACCATTATTATTACGTTTTTATTGCTGATGATTCTCCTGGCAAAATTTTGGCCTCTTTAGGTCCTTTGATTGAATCTGAACTTCACAGAACAAATTTGGATTTAGTCAAAGGGCCACGCTTCAGGAACCTAGAGGGCCACATGTGGCCTCGAGGCTGCAAGTTCCCCACACCTGGACTAGACTTTGTAATTTCTGCTGCTTTTTCAGAGAACCGTAAAATCTCGAAGGTCACCTAGGTCAGTCCATGCCTGAGGCAGAACCTCCTTTAGAACGTACCTGACCAAGAGTCATCCAGTCTTTGTTAGGAGTCAAGTCTGAGATGAGATCTTATGATTATAGAGGCAGAGCTGGAACCTCAGAGGCCATTTAAAGTGACTTGCCCAAGGTTATACAAATAGTAAGCATCAGAAGCGGGGTGTGAACCCACACCCTCTGACTCCAGAGTCAATGCTCTTTCCCCCGTACCACTTCCTGAGGAAGCCTGTGCCACTTTTGGACAGCTCTAATTGCTGTTTTTCCTCATATGAACTGAAGCTACTGCCGCAGTTTCCATCCATTCAACACTCTTTGTTTTGCCTTCTGAGGCCAAGTAAAACAAGACGAAGCCCTCTTCTACATAATAGCTTTTCAAACATTTTAAAACTGCCTCCCACCCAGACTTGTCTTCTCCAGAGTAAACAGTCTTAATTCCTTCTGTGATCCCTGTATAGTGTAGTTTCTAGTTTCCTTGCCATCTTTCAGACGAATGCTAGATTGTCAACATTCCTTCTAAAATGTCACACGCGGAACATTATAATCCAGATAAGGCCTGAGCAGGTTATAGTATAACAGGAATATTGTCTCCTTTGTCCAAGAAAATTTGATTCCTTTTAGAGCAGCCCCATGATGCCATTAGGGTTTTTTGGCTGTTATGTCACACTGCTGATGCATATTGAGGTGCCAGTGTACTAAGACCCTGAGATCGTTTTCATATGAACTATTGTCTAGCTGTATCTCCCCCATTCTGTATTTGTACAATTAGTCTTTTGAACCCAAGGTTGGGTTTCAACACTTACCCTGTTAAATTCCATCTTATTGGATTTGGCCCATTGTTACAACCATATGAGATCTTTTTGGATTCTTATTCTGTCATCCAGTCTCAGCTTCATATTATTCATAGATTTGATAAACAAACCTTCAACCAAGTCATTGATAAAAATGCTGAATGGAGAGATCCCTGTGGCACTTCACTAAGGACATTCCTCCAGGCTGACCTTTTATTAAGTACTTACTATCTACTAGACATTGTGCTAACTACTAGGGACACAAAGAAAGGCAATACTCCCCCAAAACAAAAAACCAAACCCAATCCCTGCTCTGAAAAAGCTCATTTTTCTTTGGGTCCAGTCCTTCAATCAATTCTAAATCTGTCTAACTAGTGTCACCCAGTCCATTTTATCCATACATCTATCATGAGAGAATTTGTCTAATACAGGGGTATACATGTGGCCCTCTAGGTCCTCAAGTGTGGCCCTTTGACTGAATCCAAACTCACAGAGCAAATTCCCTTAATAAAAGGATTTGCTCCGTAAAACTTGGACTCAGTCAAGAGGCTGCATCCAGGGACCTAGAAGGCCACATATGGCCTCAAGGCTGCAGGTTTCCCACCCCAGAATAGCTTGTTGGAATCTAAGTAAACTATGTTTGTGACATTCTTCTGATCTAACAAGCAATTAACCTTGGTTAAAAGAAAAAAGGAAGTGAGGTTAGATGTCTCTTGACAGAGTATACTGGCTTTCCTTTCTGAGTACCTATGAGCTATCTCTTTAAAAATGTAATCTAGAATTTTGCTAGGAAGCAAATTTAAGCAAACTATCCTATAGTTTGAAGAATCTACCTCCTTTATCCCCCCCCTTTTTTTTTTAAATAGGGACTTTTGCCTGCCACGTGTCTTGCGGCACATCTCTAGTTTTCTAATTTTTCAAAGATCACAGTCAGTATCACAGCACACACACAAAAATAGTTGACACATATATGGCACTTTAAGGTTGATAGAGCACCTCACAGACATTTTCTCTTGTGATCCTCACAATAACTTTGTGTGTGTGTGTGTGTGTGTGTGTGTGTGTGTGTGTGTGTGTGTGT
>NW_020954596.1:51055807-51100421 GCF_900497805.2 Vombatus ursinus
TGTGTGTGTGTGTGTGTGTGTGTGTGTGTGTGTGTGTGTGTGTGTGTATTAGGGGCAGGCATAAACATCCCTTAAGGCTCAGAGAATTGAGCAACTTGTCCAAAGCCACACAGCTAGTAAATGTCAGGAGCAGGATTCAAACCTGGGTCTTTTTAGGGTTGCACATTCTGCATGTTTTCCAGCGCCCCATACTCCCTCCCTAGCAGTGCTTTCAGCTACAGCCCGGGCTTGTAGCTCTTTTGGCTCTGGTGACTTAAACTCATTAAGTGTAAAAGCGTGCTTTCTTACCTTAGCTTCATTTATCTTGAGTTTCAATTTCCTGTTAACTATTTTTGTTTCCAATCTCAAGAATATCCTCATTAGCAGAGAAAATATAGGAAAAACAAAAGTTGAGAATGCCTGCTTGTTCTCTTTTGTCTGATATCATCTCATCTCCCATAAACACATTCCTCTGCATTCTTCTAGCTTCATCTTACTCCTAACATAGCTAAGACTCTTTGTCTTTTGTGTTCCCCCTGCACGTCAGTTTTCTATAGGATTGTAGCATTCCTTTGTATGTTTCTCCAGTTATCTTCTATTACTAACATCTTCCATATATTTGTTTTTTAAATATTTTAAAGATTCTTCTTAAAAAAGTTGGGAGATGAGTTCCCTATGTAGCCACATCAGTTTCTTTACTCAGCTCTTGCTTATCATATATGCTGGAATAATTTATGTTTGCATCATCAGAATTTTGTTTTGAAAGTTTTCCATCACTTTTGAAAGTAAGCTTCCCATACAGAATTTTAAGCCATGGGAATCTTATTTATCTTTTCTCTGAACTTTCTGTAATCTGCACACCCCAAATCTAGGATACAAGTCAGGTAACAACAGGCTTTCCCCGCCTTATCTACAAACACTAAAATTGCATGGTTAGATAAGATTTCTGTATTTCTACTTTAGCAACCAGCATTTAATTATTGATCAGAATTAGGTCCAGAATAGTAATTTTCCTTGGCACTTCCTCTACGTTTCAAAGTATTAAATTATGATCCAGACAAGGCCATAATTTATCATATGTTCTGTTTCTGGCAGAGGGAGAGAGAGTGTGTGTGTGTGTGTGTGTGTGTGTGTGTGTGTGTGAGAGAGAGAGAGAGAGAGAGAGAGAGAGAGAGAGAGAGAAGAAAAAGAAGAAGGAGAAGAAGAAGGAGAAGAGAGGGATAGAAAAGAGACAGACAAAGAAAAGGGAGGAAGAGGGAGAAGATAGAGATTGACAGGCAGACACACACATTCACACACCCACACACACACACACACACACACACACACACACACGGAGGAGACCCTTCAGATGTCTAGATGGCTGGCTAGTTGAAGTCTTTCATCACCATTATATCATGTCTCTTTGACAGTTTTTGACCTGCTTCTCGAACTCATTATTCATTTTCTCTTTCTGTTTGGCTGCTTTGTAGCATTCATATACCATGATAGAGGTTAGAGGGAACTGGGGGCCAGAGAATTCAAGTGACTTTCCCAAGGTTGAACATTTAGTTAGTGGTGCAGCTTGTCTCAGACTGTTTTATAAGACTGTCCATGTGCTGAATCAATATTTTTTTTCCCCTGTTAATTCTCCTTCCCTTCCCACTAATCTTATTGGCACCAGAGATCCAACCAACTTTAAAGTGGTCCATATTGACTGCTGATACTGATTAAAACACCAGATCCACATATTTTCTATTTTTTTTAATAGCATGGGAGAGACCTAACAGTTTAGTGCTTTTCTGGCCATAATAAATGTCTATTGATATTTGGCTAACATTATAAACAGATTATATAAATTTGGGCTAAATAGTCTCGAAGGGCTAGAAAATCAGATATGGGGAAGGGCAGAGATTTGGAAAGGGGAATTGAAAATCATCCAGCAAAATTATGTGAACAATTATGAAAAAAATGTATTTCTTCCCTTATTCTTCCATTTACTTCCCCTGCTAGTCCTCCTCCATACATTTCCCCTGTAGTCCTATGCTCTGGTTCTTCCCATCTCACATCCATCCCACTTTGGTCAAAGAAGACCTTTGGTTGAAATTGAATCTGGATTTAGCATGTAAATCACAGTGCTATGTAATGTCGATGTATGTATCATTAAATCACAGCACTGATGCCAAAGCAAATAGAATGTTCTCCAGGAAGTTTTGGATAAGGAATTGATGGGCCACACAAAGCTTGTGAGATCTCAGGAAAATCAAAATACAGGAAAGCTGAACACTTCTACTGAGCCACAGCCAATGCAGTGAAATGGGATCACATATGGTGGACACTGAGCAAAAGGATGCAGTACCTCTGAGACATGTTACTTTAACTGGATCCAGAGGACGTCTTTCAGGACCTGTCTCTCCTGACTGCACTGACCTTTTCCTTTTTCCAAGGCCGCATGAGTACTTAAGCTCATCGGTTGTAAAAACAAATCTGATGAGGTATCGAAGTAGCCGCCTCCCATCTTTCTTGGAAGAATTTACCGCCTCATCCCACTGTTTACTAGTGATGTAGACAGGATAGTTGTTCAACAGCTGCTTGCTTCCCTGGGAAAGTGAAACATTTTCCATTATACACTTAGGCATACAGAGAGAAGCTCAAACGATCTCTGCTTGAAAGGAAAACAGGCTTGTAACCAAGCTGATATGCTGACAATGAAACGCGTATTGAAGGGAGCAAGTAATCGCTCATACTCAGAACGGGCACTTTTTAAATTACATTTGCATTTTCTATAACAAGAGCTCAATGAGGTATAATGAACACCTTTGAGAGAGCAGCTATTTATAACTTGCACTTTAACAGGTAGGTTAACATGTGTCAAGATTCAATGACAGGGAACACCATTTAAATATACCCATAACTTTCCTTTTCAGTCTACTCAAAGGTATAAAAGTGACTTTGAAGAGTGGGATCAAACACATCTCATCACCTGTTCCATGTGCAGTTAAGTACTTCAGGCATGACTTTTATGACGTATTTTCATAAGATATTTATTACTTGCATTTAACACCTCACACCTGCTAGCCAGTCTATTACCTTGAAAACAATGTGGAGAAAGTAAATAGAAAAGTGAATTTTCAAACTAGAAAAGGTTCATTAATAGTCACAGGAAAACACATTAACTCAAATTATAGCTCTGTGCAAATGCCACTATGTCAACTCAAAATTTTTCTTCCTTTTAACCTTCATAATTTATGTCTGCTATAAAATTCCAGGACTCAATAGCTGCAGTGGGGCTAATTACGGGAATTTCTGTAACGTTTATAAGCCATGTTTAGTCAATTGTACCTACACTACCATTACTTCAGTTCTTGTGGTCTATAAAATTCTATAGTCCAGGACCAATTAATTAACCCAAGATCTCAGTTTTAATGTACTCCTTCTCCAGTAATTAAGGTATACAAAATAAAGATGGGGAAACCCTAACAACTCATTCAGTTTTACAGTGCCGCAAATTTACTACTGGTTATAAACGTGGCAGTGTGTAAGCCTTGAGGGGCCTTATTTTGAAAAACCTCTGTGAAGCTCGAGGTTGTTATGCTTATCTTGCCAGATTTGACTACCCATACATACATACATATTTACATACATACATACATACATACATACATACATACATATATATATGTGTGTATGTGTATGTGTATTTGTTGTTGTTATTATTCA
Organism: Vombatus ursinus; assembly: GCF_900497805.2. NCBI lineage: Eukaryota > Metazoa > Chordata > Mammalia > Diprotodontia > Vombatidae > Vombatus > Vombatus ursinus. The sequence goes on from NW_020954596.1 coordinate 51,059,486, forward strand.
GACCTTCAGTTGTGTCTGACTCTTCATGACCCTGTGGACCATACTGTCCACAGGGTTTTCTTGGCAAAGATACTGGAGTGGTTTGCCATTTCTGTCTCCAGTGGATTAAGGCAAACAGAGGTTAACTGATTTGTCCAGGGCCACACAGCTAGTAAGTGTCTAAGGCTGGATTTGAACTCAGGTCTTTCTGACTCCAGGCCCAGTGCATTATCCACTGAGCCTCCTAGTAGCCTCCTATGTGTGTATGTATATGCATATGCATATATGTGTGTATGTATATGTATATATATATAAACTATATAATAAAGCTCAAATCTGATAATATATATGAAGCATTTTGCTAGCCTAAAAAGTGTTATGTACCTGTTAATTTTATTTTTAATATAGTCTAAACTTCCTTAGTTTCTTGAATTAAGTCTACAGTGTGATTTTAAAAATAATTAGCATAATTAGCACAAACAGAAAAAAGAAACCAACCAGTAGCAGTATGTACAGGGACAATCAAACCTGATCAAAAGGTTCCGTTACCATTGCTATGAGTCTGCCAAGACAGCAAGAAGTCAAGAAATGCAGCAAATCTCAATTAATTTGGAGTCTCATTTAATCTTTTCCCTCTACTTTTAGGACTAAAAGGCATGAGAAAAATGGTGTCATTGACAGCATAGTAATGTACTTGGAATCAAGGTATCTGGTTTCAAATCATGGGGCAAGTCATTTAACTTCTCTGAAACTCATAGAGCCTTCCCTAAGTGTTTGGTTTTTAATTGTCTTGCATTTATTTGACATGTACATATATCGAACACATTCACATATACACATGCATATATGCATAGTGTGTATGTATGTATGTATGGGCAGCCAGGTGGCACAGTGGATAGAGTGCCAGCTGTAGAATCAGGAGGACTTGAATTCAAATCTGGTCTCAGACACTCACGTACTAGCTGTGTGATCCTGGGCAAGTCACTTATCCCTGTTTGCCTCACTTCCTCATCTATAAAATGAACTGGAGAAGGAATGACAAACCACTCTAGTATCTTTGCCAAGAAAACCCCAAATGGGATAAAGAAGAGTTGGACACAACTGAAAAACGACTGAACTGAATGTAAGTATATATGTATGTATATATGTATGTATGTATAAAATGTCTCTCTGATAGAATTTAAGATGCTTTAGAAAAGAAATTGCTTCAATTTTTGTTTTTATATCCCTGATGCCCAGCACAGGGCCTGATACAAAGTAGGTGCTTAATAAATGCGTGTCGATTTATTGATTAGTATGTAATAAAATAGGGATAATGATTTTTACCTACCTCACTGGGATGTGAGGAAAGAGTTCTATATGCCCCTAAAAGATAGAAACCTGTGCATAGTTACAGGACAGAAAGCTTGAAAGGATTTCAAAGATTATCTACTCCAATCCCCTTATTTTACAGATGAGGGGACTTAGATAAAGTGATTTTGCTTAAGGTCACATAGCTACTCAGTGTTAGGCCAGGATTTGAACTCAGGTTTTTGACAGTTAGTTGGGCTCTCTTTCTATTATGCCCCATTGTCTCTGTGGTCAGGATACATTTAGTCCATTGTCCTGTACCTCCTACAGCTATGGCACTGTGCAGTTTAGTTATTTTCAAGAATGATCATCAGAATCCTGCAGGAACTTTCTGAGGGATTAAATCATGATGAAATGATGTTAAACACACTCCAGTTATTAAAGCAGGAAAACAGAATACAGATTTAAGAAATATTCTAAAAATGAAGGTTGGAATTAAAAAAAAAGATTTATGATTAACTTTCTGCTACAGATACTTCATTTAACCAAAACTCCTTGTTCTATTTGACCATTTGGTGAATAAATTAACAGGGTTTTTTTTTTCTGTCCTTGCTCCTTTAAGCAAGCTTTGGAGATTTGTATCATCTGAATCTTTTGGTCATATTTCTTTTCTAAAGATTTTGTGTGTGTTACTCTTTTCTCCTTAGACAACGAGTATAAACTCCTTGAAGGTAGGAACTATGTAACATATATATTATATATATGTATATACACACACAAATATACATGTATATATATACATGTATATATACACACATATTTGTTATTTCACACAGTGCCTAGCACAGTGTTAAGTAATTGATAATTAATATTAAATTAATTATGCCATGGTCAAGGGGAGTATTTCCCCCCTCAAAAGGCTTAACTTCTATAATTGGTCACATGTTTTCAGAAAAGTATTTTATTGCATCACAGATTTAGGAGCTAGAAAGGACTTTAGATGTGATCTAGTCTAACTCCTTCATTATACAGATGAGGAAACTGAGACCCAGAAGAGGTTAAATGACTTGCCCAAGGTCACATAGGTTTTAAAATGCAAAGTTAGAATCTGAACCCTAGTCCTCTGACTCCTCCCTACAGATGATAGGTATCTCCATTTAATTAAACATTTGGAGAACCCATGTTAAATTCAATACGCTTAAGTGTTAGGAATTTTTTTGTTGCCTTTTCTATCCAAGAGACTGGAACAGGTGTCAGGCATTATTTTTCTTTATGAATTAATAAGTATACTTAAAAAAAGAGTAGGAACACAGAGGAAGGTTATTTTGGTAACATCCTAACAAGTAGATAACAACTTTCACAATTCTGCCTTAAAATCTTGTCTTGCAATTAATCAGATAGCCATCTTGAATAAACAGGATTCTAGTTTTTTACAGAGGTGGCTTTGGCACATTACAAAAGTTTCAGAAAAACTACTGAACTATTAAGTCTGCATATTGAACACATAAAGCCATCAGAAAAATAATGGTCCATGTTTTCAAGAGATAGGAGAAGTTAACCATCTTTTTCCTTTATCCTAGAGGATTTGGGAGTACTGTTAAAACTCTCCTGAAAATCAGGATTTCAATCAGATGATACATTCTTATTCATTTCAGGCTCCAAATTCACACAGTTGTACATTTAACTAAATTCTTTGAAATGATGCCAATGCCATCAATAGTTTATTAAACACCCTGAGCTGGTAAACATGATAATAAAAAAAAAAACCCACAGTAAAAACTTTTGACTCCACATTTGGACACTTTTGCCACCTGCATTTTATTCTAATATCCTACTTTTATCTACAAAAGAACAGAATACTTAATTGTATTTTTTTTTTTAGCTGAAGAACTAATGAAAGCTCCTGATCACTTGTTAGAAGCAGAGGGACAAAAAGACAGCCTGGTTTCCAATTTCACCCTCTCTCTTCTCTTTCTGACAAACAGCTAGGGTTGTTCACAAAATGTTATTTGCTTCCAGATGGGTTTACTGGTTTTGAAACCAGCTATTTAATTTTAATTTCAAAGTAGCTGAGGATTTGAAATCTCTGTTTTGCAAAGCATACAAAACCATTCTCTCTGTAGCTGGGAAATTTGTGTGACTGCACTGAGTAGGATCTGATATTCATCATTGAGGTAGGGAGAGGGGTGTGAATATGGGGCTGGAGGGTGGCAAGGGAAGAACTAAACTAGAATGTTCTCTATTGATGTTCTCCATTAACACTATGTCCCCAAATCCTAACTGTGTTTAGGGGAGGGAGAATACAGGGGTGAAGGAAAAGATAAGTGAAGTTACTAAAATTAAAAACATCACCCAGTTGATAGTGGAAGGGGAAAGGAATGGAGAGCGATAGGAAGGGAAGAAAAGGAAGAGACTTTTGCTTCTTATTGCATCCCTTCCTCAAGCATTGTCACTATGAAATAAAGAAACAATGTGGAGTAATGAAAGGATAAGTGGATTAGGAGATAGGTGACCTTGGTCATACCATTTATTATCTGTGTGATGTTGGGCAAGTCACTTAATCTTTAGAATCATAGATTAGAAGGGATCTCCGAGGTCAACTACTCTAATCTTCTGCCTGATTCATGAATTATCTTCCTTATTGTCTTCAGACCACAACATGTAATTTTTTACTAGACCTGCACTTGAAGGCTTTTTGTTTGGAAGACTCTGTTAGAGCCTGCTTTCTGATGACACCTTCTCCAAGAACTTAGGGTCATCTCCATTTTGTGATGAGGCATCATAATAAGACTTTAGTCTTATTAAGCCTTATTTAGTGGAGGGAATTCCTCCACACAATAAAAAAAAATCACTCTTCTTATGTGTGGTTCCTATAATGCTGTGTAGAGGCCTTTAAAAAAACATATCATATTCATATTAAAGATAGGAACTGGATTGGGTTAGGGAACTCCCTGGATGAAGAAAACTCCCTCTACCAAAGATAACTGGTATTTTCTCCATTAACATAGTCTTAGAGTGTTGCCTAGAGAATCGAGAGTTTAAATGATTTGCCATGGATCACAGAGCCAGTTTGTGTCAAAGGTAGTACTTGAATAGAGGTGTTTTGGGTTCTGAAATGAACTCTCTGTTCACTATCCCTCTACATATTCAAGTTATATCATCAAAATCATCAAAGTATTATTTTTGAGATGTGAAGTGCCAGTGAATAGGACCAATCTAGGCCCCTTCTCAAACATTTTTGATATTCACTTATAAAAAAGCAACTCAGTCACTGTTATTGTTTAGGTTTATCATTTTGAAGTTATTCAGAAAAGAAATATTGTCTTGAAAAAAAAATTTCAAAAATAAAAATAGAACTATGGAGCCGTTTTGATTATAGAGGATATAATAATACTTTAGAATAGTTAATTGGGATAAAAGATAATGTAAAATATGACTGAGGATATTCTATGTGATGAGATTAAAAATAAAGTAGTATAGTGGAAATAAATCCAGTAATTTCCCCATATAACTGGAATAGGAAAAGCACAGTGGATTGAGCCTGGGGCCTGGAGCCAGGAAGACTGGGTGGAGGTCAAATTCTGCCTCAGATACTTAGTAGCTGTGTGACTCAGTTTCCTCTAGCACTATCTTCAGGATTGTTGTGAGGATCAAATGAGATAATTATAAATCACTTAGCACAGTGCCTTATATATAGTAGGAACTTAATCCTTTCCTTTGTTCCTTCCTTTGTTCCTTCCTTCCTTCCTTCCTTCCTTCCTTCTTTCCTTCTTTCCTTCCTTCCTTCCTTTCTTCTTTCCTTCCTTCCACTTTCTTGATAGTTATTGAAAGGCAGCATGGTAGTGGAAAGAAACTAGACTTGAAGTCAGATGACCTGGAGTTGTTTTCTGGTTCCAACACTTACTAGCTTTTTGGACAAGTCACATAACCTCAGCCTCTTTGCTGATTTGTAAAATGGGAATAAGAATACTCCTACTACTTATAAGCCTACTACTTACCACACAGATTTATCGTGAGGCTCAACTGGGGTAATAGTTATAAAGCACTAGGTAGACCTCAAAGTGTTGGCATTTACTTAAGATTTTGTCTACAAAGCAAAGTCTTCAAACTAGTTTATCTTATTTGTTCCTCAACCCAACATAGTTTATCTCTGCAAATACGGAAAGGTTAGAAACTTGATCATCCATTGCTCAACAACAAACTGGGAGGTTTTTGCATGAAAAGTCTCAGTAGGTAATAACTATTTTGCAGCAAAGATTTTGGTGAAATGTCCACATGTACCAATTAATTCCTTTGCAGAATATCTACGTGATTGTGAAGTTAGTGCCTGGCACATGGTGGGTGCTTAATAAATGTTTATTGATTGATTGATAGACTGGAGTCTCTTTGGTAGTAGATGTTATGCTTGTATTTCTCTAATAGAGTTATATGAGTAGAAACATGGTGGGGGTGGGAGTAAATGAAGTGGGTTGGAAAGACCTGCTAAAAATGGTGAACATTTGCATGTACTGTAGTTTTCCTTGCTTAGCAAAGAAACTTTAAATTTAACTAGTAGTCAAACTATTCTGCCACCACTACCATTATCATCATGATAGCCAGCATTCATATAGCACTATAAGGTTTGCAAAGTGCTATACATGTGTTACCTGCTATGATCTTCACAACAATCCTGCAAGGTAGACACTATTATTATTCTTGTTTTACAGGTAAGGAAACTAAGTCTGAGAGAGGTTAAGTCAGTTGCTCAGAGTCACAGCTACTAAGTGTCTGAGGTATGATTTGATTTAATTTTTCTTCCTAACTCCCAAGTCCAGCATTCCTCCCCACTGTACCATTATCATTTCAAGACACATGTAAACCCAACAAGGCCCATACACAGGTCAACCCTTGGTTTTCAGAAATATATTTTGTCACCAATGTATTCCTTGGTTCTTTATTGGTGGATTACTAAATTATCAATTTCATCTCATTGAAATCAGAAACGTAAAACATGCTTCTTCTTGTCTTTATATTATACACTACCTCTGTGGGCTGATCTGCTGGCTGTGGTAGCATGAGCTGGTTATGGTGCTGAAGGACAGTTTTCAAATAATCTAAGACCGTCTGGCAGGGTACTGTAAGAAACAGATTGCAGTTACTGAATATCCTTATTGTGGCAACAACAACAAAAACAGTAACAACAACAGCAACTTTTAACTAAATATGGTCCTCTAAGATTTGCATTGTCAATTCTCCAATGAGGTCTTTTGTAGCAGAAATACACCTTCTCTTCTTCTGATTTGTGCAATCATTTAATTTAGTAAATCCAGAGCAGGTGCTGCAACCTCAGGGGCATTTAAAGGTTTTTCTACCCTCAGCACAGTTACTCTGAAGGGTTTCAGATTAAAGAAGATTACAGGACTAAATCAGGCCAATGACAATAATGATAAAAAGTTTGAATCATAAACACAATTTAAATAAAAAAAAGAGAGAGAAACATTTCTTAAAAATTTGACTCATTATCCAAAATTAACACTCAACAACATGTGACACTTTAAAAGTTGTGGCCTAGGTAGCTAGTTTTTATTGTTGATGAGATATTCATATGATTAATCTTTACTTCCTAATTTTTTCAGGGGGCAAACACTGTATGCAATTCAGATTCCTTCCAACATATACAAATATACACACTTAGATGCATTCTTACTTCACTGGTCTTTTCTGTGATGGTAGGTAGTTTAGCTAGTTCTGACTCAGATAAGGACCTTTCTTAAGCAGATGTTGCCACATACTTAATTAACTATGCACATTTTGGGAAACAGTTCTTTTGTACTGTGACTGAAGTAACTTGACTGAATAAATACACACATTTAATGGAAAGTTATGTTTTTAAAAACCCTTTAATATTAGTCCTCTTATAATGACCTAATTTAAAACAAAACAAAACAAAAAATCTTGGGAACCTTGCTAAGACTAATTTGTAGCCACAATTCTTTCAGTGGCTGTCCATAGTGCTGAATAGGGACTACATCACAGTTAAGAAGATAATAATATGTTTAACTAGAGCCCCCATTTCAAAGTGCCAGCACTAATCATTCTGCAGCTTGTCTTAGTTTTATGGGTAGCAAACAGAATCTTTCTTCCCCTGCCCCAATACTTACTGCTCTTAGGTCTTGAGCTTTAGCACCCACAATTAATTCTCTCACATTTCACTGATAACATTATTGAAAATTTTGAACAAGAGGAAGTTAAAAGGCAGATTGGGAGAATTTTTACTTTCAAATACTTAGGTAATTAGCAATATTTATATGTAGGTTTCTTAGGCAACTCCTCAGTGGTTGTTTGACTTAATCCTTCAATTTCAGTGACATTTGCTAAATGATTATACAAGTCAGTTTTAATAGGCTGTGATATTGCACAGCACATCTGTTTTAAATAAGCTAGGTTCAAAAAACCTAGAGGATTCTCCAGATTTAGGGGTTGCAATCTCCGTTGGTGGAGAGATGACCCACACTAATGAAATTATACATTTTATAACATAAAAAAGAAATAATTCTCCCTTTTGTGAATTAAGTTGTGTTCAACAATTTTCCCATGCTTAACAGTGACAGATTAAGAATACATTTTATGGCAATAATCATTGTTTACATAAAAATAGACGAATTAGGGAAATCTAGTGGAGGCACAAGAGGGCTGAGAGGTAGAAGACTTCTAAGAATCAGTACACTTTGGGATTCTAGTCCTGTCTCTGCCTTCAATTGTGTAACCTTGGGGAAATTATTTAACTTCGGTGCCTCATTTTCTTCATTAGTATAGAAAGAATAATAATAATGCCTGTCTCTACAAAACTTACAGAGTCATTGTGAAATAAAATGATAAAGCAGATATAAAGGTGAGGCATTCTGGTCAGACTTTCCCCCTTCTTCAAAAGAGAAAACATTCTTACAGAAATATCCAGAATGATTGGTAAATACTTAAACACCAAAGAACTGTTACCAATCCTGGTGTGAATTCTTATCTGACTTACTTCTGATTGGCACATTAATAGTTGTATGGGATTTTTCTACCTGGATTAGTAGAAAAGACAATGGAATAGTTTGTTTACTACTGAATTAATCCCCAAAGGGGGGGATAGTGAGACCCCCACAGTAAGTTTGCTGTCCTAGAAGAGTTGGTCAGCTCCTTCTTTAACCTCAATTTGGACACACACATACATGTATATGTATACAAATAGATATGTGTATATATACATGTATGTTTGTATATATACACATACATATATACATACATATCTATATCTAAATATCTATAACTATATCTATCTATCTACCTATCTATCTATCTACCTATCTATCTATGTAAGATGTCTCAGAGCCAGGAAAAACAAAGGGACCCAAGGCTGCTATATCAGAGGCTGACTTATGTCCTCCACAAAACCTTTGTTTTTAGGCCAGTACATTATAACTAGGCAAGTGTCTTAGGAGTGTGAGTTTCTGTGTCTCTCCCTTGACACATAGTGAACTATTGCAACAGTCAGGATAGCATAACTATTTTTATCAATGTTTTTTGAGTTTTGGGTAAAATTATTTATTTTCCCAAAGATTGATTTCTTTGAAACTTGAACTTTTGCCAAAGTGGTGGCACCAGGCTGCCTAAGGAAGGGGTGAATTGGCCCAGTTGAAGAATACAGCAAGTCAAAGAGATGCTTGATCAATGCCAGAATCAGACCTGGGAATAGCCCCTGAACTTCCAGCCTGGATGCAATAGGGAGATGCAGTCTATACAAAAACAAACTAACCACAGAAATAGGTTTGCACCACTATCACTTTCTGGGCTTGTGGATGAATGCAGATGGCTAGTTAATACAGATTTTGAACTTGAAAGTACTATTACTATCACCCACAGGTAGTTTTTTCTAATAAATGCCATTTTCTATAATCCAAACAAATAGATTTGTTTTGGTTTCTTTTCTATTTGTCATATGGTGATAATAATACCTATAGTCCCTGCTTTTTAAGGTTGTTATAGGAATCAAATGAATACACACACACACACACACATATACTCATTGATATATATGTATATATACATATATGTGCACACAAAGATGTATACATACACATACATAATGTCCCAAAAGTCTTAGTTCATTTTAAACTACTGAAGCTAATTTAAAAATTAAGCTATTAAAATTTTAAAATGAATTAAGACTTTTTCAGGCCACCATACATACATATACAACATTTTGCAAACCTGAAAATGTTATACAAATGTCAGGTATTACAATCAACCCATAGCCCACCAAAGCAAACATGTGCATTCCTTTTCTACTTACCTGCTCATCAATAAAAGTGATATAGACCTGCAAGGGACAGGGGTGACAAATCCCTAATCCCAGTTTATAAGTAGAAGTGATGGTGATGGCAGTTTCATTCTGTTCCCTTCACCTTGCTACAAGTGTCAGGGCACTGATGGAATGTAAGGTCCCTGAGGATAGGACTGCTTTTCATTTTCTCTCTGAATCCCCAGTGCCTAGAATACGGCCTTGCACATCATAAGCATTTAAGCAAAGCTTGTTGGCTTGGTTTGGATTAGTGTCAATTACTATATTTCAAACCACACAGCTCTAGCTCTTTCTTTAGCATCATGTAGCTTAAAACAGAACTGCAGGTGGATTGACCAAATTAGTGAGCAAAACTGGCAGATGCAATCTGTAAGGGTATTGGACCTCAAAAGCCCTTCCTGGAAGTAGGTATCTCTGTACAGAACTTCAGAACCCCTGCATACTGGTTGGGGACCAGACTGAGAGCCAGGAGGAAGAGTGCATTACTCTTTGCCTCATTACATTTGCAGAGGCTAAGCTGAATCAAGTAAACTATCTTATGTGCAAAATAAGTGGTAAGTATTATTATGCTATAAATATATAAATGCTGAGTAAAATTTACCTGCCAAATTAGGGGCCAAAATAGGAAAAGAATCTTAGTTGTTGTTGTTGTTGTTGTTTTTTTAACCTTGGCCCCAGAGCGGCTTACTTAGCTAAACTGTCCTGCCTTTTTAGGAGAGACCTGTCATTTTGCCAGTAAAATGAAAGCTCTGAAAATAGAACCTTTTCTACCTTATTTTGTTACAATTTTTGGTAACCATACTGCATAACTATATATGGACAATTTCCATAGTCATCCAAAAATATTAAAGGTACACTTCATTTTCAGTTTTCTACAATCAAAGTTTCTGTACAACTGTTTTGGTCTCTAGTCTCTACCGGGCTATTCTTTAAATCCTGCAAATTAAGGAATAATATGATCCCTCAGAGTAACAAAATCGTGATCTAGAGATCTTATTCTCTAAAATTCAATGGCACCAATCACCTCTCTGTGCGACCTCAGATAGGTCACTTAATACAAATAATAGCTAACATTTGTGTAGTGCTTACTATGTACCAGGCATCATGCTAAGTGTTTTATAATTATTATTTCATTCGATCCTCATAACAACTCTGAGAGGTAGAGGCCTCGTTTTCTCGTCTGTAAAAAAGAGGAGGTTATATTAGATAGCTCCTCAGGTCCCTTTCAGTTGTATATACCTGTATTCCTATGATCCTACTTTGAGTAATGAGTTTTAAGAAAGGTCATTCTAATTCATAGAAATGATACTACTTTGGAATAGTCATAATCCTGACTTTGCCAATGCCAAAAAAGGCTAAAAGTAAAATTAATTTCACATATACATCAGAGAAAATAAACTGAGTTGGTGGAGAACAATGGAGGATAATGGAATAAATAAAGTAACTGTTAAAGGTGCCTTAAGCTGACCTGGACCATTTGTACTGCAGTTGAAATGAATAGTTATTCTATTATATAACCATTTTATATAACTGAATAAAAAAGGAAAATAAGATAATTCTGGAAGGAGTAAAATAAGCTAAAGAAATCAATATAAGCATTTTTTTTAATGGTAGAACTTAGGAGGCAATATTAAGAGTGATGGATCATTGACATATCACATATCACCCAATGCCGAGTTTCACATGCTGTCAAATGCAAAGATGGTCCTAAACTACCATTCCTAGGAAATGTACTTTAAGCTGTTCATCTAGTACGTGATATGGCATGATATGTGAATGTGATATGTGAATTTGGTACTTTCATAACTGGTACAACCACGAAATCTCAGTTGATTCTGGTCCATGCCAATTTGCTGACAGATCATTGTTACCAAAGAAAGCCTTGGGTACTCTGACTTAAACAAAACTACTCTTGTTTCTTTCTAAGGCTGTCAAGTGAATGGCTTTTCTGACACTATTTTAAATGGTTCTGTTGATTGCATGGTTTTAGCATTCTTTAATGACTGAGCAACTGGTGTAGTGACTGTCAGATAAGAGAGTTGAGGAAAATTGCTCTAACACTACTCTCTCCCATATTAAGGTCACTGGATCTCTATTTTCTAATTTTCATTGCAGATAGCTGTATTAAAATTTTGATTACAGTTTCTCTTCTCTCATCCCTCTCTCATCATTTAATCTGTCTTGTTATACAGTTCTTTCATTTCAAGACCCCAAACATGAAGAAATCCATCTCAAAATATGTCACATACCAATCCCATGCTACTCAGTGGGGAAATGGAAATCATTTACTGTACTATTTGACCTTGTAATGGTTTACCAAATAACTTTGTCGCAAATTGGAAGATCCTGAGTACAAACTACCAGAAGCTGACTTGCTCTGAATATCTTTCAAGATAGTGGAACAAGAGTGTTCTGATGATATACCTTAGCTAAGCTGCTCTTTAGACAATAGGTATGTAGACCTTTGGCAGATACATACATACATCCTTCCCATTTTGGTAGGATTTTTTTTTTAGAACTTGCACCCTCCTAGCATAATCTTCAAGGAAATAGGAAGAAACAGTCATTTATTAAGCATTTACTATGTACTAGCCATTATGTTAAGTGCCTCACAGAAATTATTTCATTTAATCCTCACAATAACCTTGGGAGGTAGGTGCTAACCCTGTTTTACAGCTGAGGAAACCGAGGTAGACAGAGGTTAAGTGACTTGGCCGGGATCACACAGCTAGCAGTAATCTGAGACTGGATTTGTATTCAGTTCTTCTTGAGTACAGGCCCACTGTGCCACCTAGCTGTCAAGAACTCAAGGTTCTATGCTATGATGTGGCTTTGGAGTAGAAAGTTTGGGAAAGATGATTATTATTGGGATCTTAAAAGGTTATTATTTCTTGATTTTTTTCTCTTCTCTTTCTTAACAGGCCAATATGCCTGACACAGGCTATAACCACAGCATTAGAGCATTGAAGAAAAGAGAAAAACAGAGGACTTGGGAATAATGAATAAGGAAAACAAATGGAAATTTTCAGCAGGTCATAGGTAGCATAGTTTAGGAAATTCTCCTCTGGTGTGTTCTTATTTTTTTATTTCATTGGGAAATTCCTGGATTTAGAAGTAGGAAATTTGAAATTCAATCTTTCCTTTGCCAATTGACTTTCTCTATGTCCTAAGAGGGGTCATTTAACTTGTCTGTACCTGTTTCTTCACCTATAAAATGGAGAAAAGTAACATTTGCTCTGCCCTATATCCTGGCACATGTTATGAATATAAAATGAGGTATCCTATTCCTGAAATTGTCCTCTGCGTTCAGCAACCTTCCCTCTCATTCCCTTTTCCTCAGCCTTCCCCCTGCATCAGCTTCTCTCAACCATAAATATTACTGATAGAATTCTCTTTTCTCCTTCCTTTGCTGATTCTACTTTCTCTTCCCTCTGTTCTATAGATTTTCTCCCTCCTCCCACCCTTACCTTCACATGGACCTAATTTCCACTGCCATAGTTTCATAATAAGAGAAAATACCTTTGGTCATTTGAAGGCAGTTTTAAAATGTGTTTATATAAAGCAGTTTGTTTGCATGTCATTTCACCATTAGACTGTGAGCTACTTGAGAATGGGGACTGGTTATGCCTTTCTATGCCCCAGTGTGTAGTATAGTGCCTTGCACATAGTAAGTGCTTAATAATACTTGTTGATTCACATACAGAGTTAAAGACTAATTTAAGGAGCATAAAATTAAGATACACCAATGGCTCCCAAGTAAGGCAAGCTGATCCCTTTGCTCAAGAAAACCTAAAACACTCTATTCCCTTTTAAAATAGGCTCTCTGTGAAAGGATTGTGTTTGTGAAACAATCTTCCAACCTTTTTGTAACTCTTACTTGAGATTTGCTCTTAGGTTTGGGAATTAGTGCATCGTACTCCATCCTAAATAATCTGGCCTCTTGCTCTCTCTTCTGAGTGCTTTCTTATTCTCTGAACTTGTTTGTTCTTGCCTGGCTATGATGAATGAATGAAAATATTCTCCCAGCAAAGACAGTACATCTGAGTGGTCTCTTTAAGGAATAGTAAGCCCCTGGTCCTTCCAATAAAATGATCAAGCCCCTAGGGTACAAATTTTTAACCTAAGGTCCATGGACCTCAGAGGAGTCCTTAGATAGATTTCAGGGGTGGGGGTAGGGGGTGGAGTAGTGTGTGTGAACCTAGATGGGAAAAAAAATTAGATCTTTATTTTCATTAACCTTTTATGGGAACTTAGCATTTCTTTTAATTATTTAAAAACATTCTGATAAGGGGTCTGTAAATTACACCAAACTGCTAATGGTGATCCTGACACACAAAAAAGGTTAACAACCACTGCTCTAGGGCAACTTTGACCATTAGGTAGCACCACAATTGTTTAGAAGAAGGCAGGTCACAAGTTATGTAAGCCAGTTATGGCCTGGAGAAAATTGCTTTTGCTAGTGATGGCTTACCTTCAAAGTAACAGGAATTGCATTCATCTGAGGGAGGGAGGCTATGCAAACAGATGAAAGCTTTGGGGAAATGCATGGGCAATGGGGTGAAAAAATGAGAGGGTCTGATATCCTAATCATAGCTGACTTTGATACTTGTTGAAGTATCTGGGCTTCCTTCTCTACTTGGGTCAAACTTTCTCCTCATGCTGAAACACCTTTCCAACCAAACATGCAGATCTTTCTCATGAGATTCTATATTAAGGCTTTTCTTCACACATGCTTTATAGTTGGTAACTCAAGTCTGCTGACTTTAAACCTTAACTCTCCCCTAATTTATCTTCTATTTATAATTGGCAAATCATTTCTTTTTTTTTTCTTCTGGCTTTTTAACGTCAATCACTTGAAACCAGATAGGTACAAATTAGAACTGTGGGATTTCTTCGTGAAATAACTATTGATTTAATGTAGATGTTATTAAAGTTGGCAATGAACGTTATTAATAAAAAATGACCACTAGCCTAATTTTAAGTGAAGTATTGTCTCTCTTCTGAATCACAAAAGGGTTCAAGAAGATTCAACAGATCTCAATCTTTGTGAAAATGGTTTTGTATGCAGTACAGTACAGTACAGTTCGGAGTTGTATTTATATAATTCTTCTATATATGTATCGGTGGGTAGACTCCTAAGTATTTATTACATTTTGCAGTTATTTGAATAGAATTTCTCTTTTTGTCTCTTCCTGCTGGGTTTTATTGGTATTATGTAGAAATTTTGAATATATATGTGGATTTATGTCCTGCAACTTTGCTGGTTATTGTTTCCATTAATTTTTAGCTGACTTCCTAGGGTTCTTTAAGTATGCTACACTGATAGTTTTGTTTCTTCTTTCTTAGACTTATTCCCTCAATTTCTTCTTTTTTGTCTCATTCCTGTAGTCAGCTCATGTAATGCTAGGTCAAACAGAAGCAGTGATAATAGGCATCCTTGTCTCACCTCTGATTTTATTGAATAGGACTCAAGTTTATCACTATTACATATAATGCTGGCTCTTGGTTTTAGATATATGCTATTTATCATGTTAAGGAATGGTCAAGTTTTTCCCATGTTTTCTCATGTTTTTAATGGAAATAGGTATTTTATTTTGTCAAATGTTTCTCTTGCATTAATTGATCATGATTTTTATGGGTCTTGTTATTAGTATAGTTAATTAAGTTTACAGTTTTCCTAATATTAAACTAACTCTACATTCCTGGTATAAATTCAACCTGGAATAGTATATAATCTTTGTTATATCTTTTGTTAGCTTCTTTGCTAGTATTTTACTTAAAATGTTTGTATCAATGTTTATTAGGGATATTGGTCTATATTCTTTTTTTCTGTTTTGACTCTTCCAAGTTTATGTATCAAGACTGTGTCATAGAAAGAATTTGGTAGGATTCCTACTTTTGCTATTTACACAGACAATTTATGTAATATTGGAATTAATTGTTTTTTGAATGCTCGATAGAATTCACTTGTGAAACCATCTGATCCTGGAGTTTTTTTCTTTGGGAATTCCTTTGTGATTTATTAAATTTCATCCACTGAAATTAGTTTGTTTCAATTCTCTATTTATTGGTCTATTAATATGAATATCTTATTTTTGTAAATATTTTATTCAAGTTGTTGACTTTATTGGCATATAGTTGGGATTCTCATACTCTATTATTTTTTGTTATGAATTCTTATTTTTCATTTTTTGGTACTGGTTACCTGGTTTTCCTCTCTTCTTTTTAATCAAATTAGTTTATGGTTTATTTATTTTATTTTAAAAGCTCCTAGTTTTATTTATTAGGTCAATTTTTTGCCTTTAATTTCACTAAATCTCTCCTGTGATTTTTATGATTTCTATTTTGTCATTTGATTGGGTTTTTAAAATTAGTTTCAAAGAGTCAGACATGACTGAATGACTGAATAACAACAATGGTTGGTTGTTTCTCTAGTTTTTTAGTTATAGTACCTAGTTCATTTATCTCTTTTTTTTTTCTGTAAATGAAAATGGTCGGAGAAATAAAGACCTAGATAATTGGAGAAATATTAATTGTCCATTGGTAGGCTGAACCAATATAAAAAAATACAGTGCTACTTAAAGTAACTTAGTCATTCAATATCATGCCAATCAAACTATCAAAGGATTACTTTATAGAAGTAGAAAAACTAATAACAATATTCATATAGAGGCAAAAAGTTCAAAAATCTCAAGGGAAATAATGAAAAAAATGGAACAGATTGAAGTGAGGCTAACAATACTAAAATTTTCTTATAAAGCAGCAATTCTCAAAATGACTTAGTACTGGTAAAAATAAATAAATCAATGGAAAAATTTAGGTACACAATATACAGAAGCAAACACACCTAGTAGCTCAATGTTCAAGAAACATAAAGACTATAGCTATAGGGATAAGGACTCACTAATTAATGAAAACTTGGACAGCAGTATGGAAAAAGTTAGGTTTAAAACAATATCTCCCATGTCATACCAAGATAAGGTCAAAATTGGTTATGTGAACTAGAAGTAAAAGGTCACATTATAAACAAATTAGAGAAACAAGGAAGAAATTGCCTATCAGATTTATGCATAGAGAAAGAATTAATGACCAAACACAGGAAGGGATCACAGAAGACAAAAATGGATGATTTTTGATGACATAAAATTAATTTTTTTTTAACAAACAAATCCTGTACAGTTAAGATTAAAAGAGAAACAATTCGCTGGGGAAAATTCTTTGTAGGAAGTTCCTCTGATAAAGGTCTTCTTCCCAAGATATATAAGGAATTGATTTAAATTTATAAAAATAAGAGCCATTCCTCAGTTGACAAATTGTTTAAAGATATGAACAGGCAGTTCTCCAAGAAACCCAGGATATCTACAGCCATATGAAGAAAAAATGCTCCAAATGACTAATAATTAAAGAAATGCAGTGCAATTTCTCTGGCTCTGTAGAATTGGAAGAACAACTTATACAATAACATCAATATTATGAAAATGGACAATTTTGAAAGGCTTGAGAACTCTGATCAACTAAATGGTCCATTATAATTTCAGAGGACTGATAAAGAAGAATGCCTTCCATGTCATGACAGAGAGAAGATGGATTAATATACAGAATAAGAAATGCCTACGTGACTAAGAAAGAGACTAAGAAAGTCCCACATGACTAGTGTGGGAATATGTTTAGGTGCACTGTGCTTATGTGATATAGGGATTTTGCATTTCTCCTTTCATTTGTTCCTTCCTTCATTCCTTCCTCCCTTCCTCCTTTTCTTTGTCCCTCCCTCCCTCCTTCTTTCCCTCCCTCCCTCCCTCCCTTTCTCCCTTCCTTCCTTCCTTCCTTTCCTCCTTCCTTCCTAATGGATGGGTAGATAGGGGGAGGCAAGAGGGAAAGATGAATGCTTGATAATTGAAAAATAAAATTAAAATATTAAAAAATACATAGACTGTGTGATTACTGCTAGGACACTACTGATACACCAAGGACTTGAAGGACACTGATTCAGGTCATGGGGGGGTGAATCGATCCACAGGTTTGCTAAACAATATGAATATCAAGTCTAGACAGCTTGCCAAATATTTGTGACTACCAATCTGTCAAAAATAATGAGGATGTTGTTGCCACGTGTCCTAGGAATCCGAAGTAATCAGAAATATGTGTCTGCAGACTTCACTTCACCTCAGCCAGGTTAACAGCTGAGTAGTTTAGATTATAGTTTTAAAGAGTGAATGTGAATTTCATACACATATATGTGTATCTGTATTAATAATTTCTCTCTCTACATGTATGGAGGTGTGTGTATATACATACATATATATATGTATATATGTATATATCTCATTGCTGCTCATTTGTCCAACAACAATGTCATCAATAGCTATCTGGATAATCTACCATCCTCTGCACAAAGGAGACTGCTGCAAGAGAAGGAAGGAAAAACATTCTTAGAATTCCTACTCACAACATGGTACATAGTGACCGTTGCTTTATAAATGGGAACAGTGAGAGCTGTCAAATACAGAGATGTGTTGGGGTAGACTTGGGCCTTTGCTTGCCCCTGTGGAAACCAGGAAGTACTCAGGTTAGACTGAACTCTTCTCTGAGCTCATTTCTCTATGACTGTCAATGAACAATTCTGTCCAGAGCACAGGGAGTGACTGCACCACCCTCCAGGGTTTCCTCAAACATAGGAAGCCAAGGCCTAATGTGTATTAACTTTAGTCTCCTGTCTCTCCTCATCTGGATAGACACCTGGCTCAGTGTATTACAAGAATGTGCTGAACAAAATATCTGAAGGGGCAGAAAAGGAATTCTTTTTAAAAATGGGGTTCATCTCCATGTAATATAAACCAAAGTCACCCTTTTGTTCACATATTTATTGTATATTATACTAATATTTAATGTATAAATACTTGTTTGAAAAACAATATGGCCTTTTGGAATTTTTAATTCAGAAGACCTGGGAGGCTATTTCAGGAGTGCAAAGTACTTAGAAAGCATTTGACTTATTATAGAAAGAAGTCTAGAGTTGCATATGACAAGGAAAGAAATGATCACTGCTATAGAGAGGGAGATATGAATGAAATATGTCAAGAATGAGGAGACAAAATTTTCATTTACACTGGTAAAATGAAGTATAGAGCTGGATTTGGCTACTTTGATAAGTGTAATCAGCTGGATAATTCAGACCTAAATTCAGCCAGTTCCACAATGGAAATATCTGAGACCTAAATTAATTGGGTAATGGCCTCAGTTTCTCCACTTCATTTAATATTTTTAGAGAGGGCAGAAGGATTCACTGGGGTTTTTCTGTAGCTAGAGAGACAACAGGGTGCTAAGTAAATAGTCACTGACAAGGCACAGGGTGAACAAGAAGACTCAGCCTGGAGGTTATGTTTGACAAAAGGGATGAGTTTGTTCTCTTGCATTTTATCTGGGCAGAAATAAGTGTAGAGCTACTGTAAGAAATATATATATTCCTCAAAATTTTTCATTTGTGAAATCTACATTAGGCCTTATTTGGGGGAATGTTTTTAAAAAATTGAACTCCTGTTCCTGCCCTAGCAGCCTTTAAACCCTTTCCTTCCTTCCTACATATTCCCTAATCAAGTTGTGGACTGCCTTACAGCATAGTTTTTCTTACCAAGATGGTGGTAAACACCTGTTCCCACTGATAGACCATAAACCAGAAATTCAGTGAGATGAAACAGAAATTAAACCTATTAAACAGATTTTTCTAATCAATTGAAAGCAGCTTGTGAGTTGGTGAGGATCATCCCCCAAACGTCATTTTGCCACTGTGCAAGTACATCATTGATGAGAAGTAGGAAATATGTTTAGCCAGTTTAGTGAGTATCTTTGGTCTTGCTTGAATTATTGTTGTGTTTTTGACCTATGAGGCTTAGTGTTCAGTTTCTTATTAATTTTAAGTGGGAGTGTGCCCACTAAAAAACAACCAAACATTTTATAACTTAACAAGGAAAATCAATGGGAAAGAAGAGGTCATTTGTTTGACACTATTTGAATACAATTGCTGAAAGTACCATTTCATTTTCATTTCTATCACTGGCTAATAAAACATATAAATCAAAATCACTGAAATATTAAAATGATTATAAAGTAATATGATCACTTTGTGAAGGAAATTCAGGATCATAACTCTTAGCCACTTCAGTCTCACTGCATCTTTCTAGGAACTGATTTTCTACTGATACAGGCATCACTCAGGGGACCCTAGTATTCAGCCCTATCCCTAAGTATGCTGCAGCACAATGCTCCAGATTGCCTTGCTTTGTAAATCCCCCACTTTGTTCATGACTTTGTCTTCTGAAATGCCCATTCCCACATCCTTGGTAAAATTAGGGCAATGCCAAGAGAAAGGGTAGAAATGAAGGCAAGTGACAGAATGCTTGCAGAATTACTCAGCAAGAATACCTGGGATGCTCTCCAGTTTTCTTCTGAGTTCCTCATTTTCTTGTTGTAGTGAAATGACTTCCTGTTCCAGCTCTTGGCACCGAGGGCAGTACCCTTCTTCCTCTTCTTCCTCTTCTGGGAGTGTAGAAGATGATGGATGGCCATGAGATTCAGAAGTGGCTGGGGAGGTCCATCCACCTAAAGTATGAACTGGGGAGGTTGAAAGAGGGTCCACATCTGCCAGATGGCTGTAATCATTTACGGATGATGTGTTCTGAGATGGAAAGCTCCCAGAAAGCAGATAATTTTGTAGGGAATCTGTAAAAACCCTCAAGAAGGCAGAGGTTTGCTGTTTCTTTTGCATATATTGCATCTCAATGTCTAAATTGTCTGATGTCTGACTATGGACAATTTTTCCAATCTGACACTGTTCTTGTCTTTCACTATAACTCGAACCTTCCTGCTTTACACAAGAAATCATGGATTGAGAATGGCTGGAGTCCAAAAGTTTTCCTCCACAGTTTAAAAGGCTAAGAACCCGACTGCACTGCTGGGCAAAGGCATCCAGGATCATACGGCTCTCTGAAATAAATAAAAAGATATATCACAGAGATCCACAGCAAAAAGTCTTTAGAGGGATAGGGGAATGCCCACAACTCTTTAAAGTTTAATATTTAAACAACAACAACAGCAACAGTATTTATTATGGTCTCTTTTATATATCAAGAGAATATGTTACCCACCACTGGGGGGATGTGCTATTGACTTTTTACTCACTAGTCATCATGGCTTACACTGAACTATCAAATTCATCTGAATTCGACAATCTTTTAAAAGCACCTACTGTGTAAAGAACAATGTACAAGGCACTGGGGGAGAGAAATAGTTTAGATAAGATAAAATCTCTTCCAAAATAAAGCTTACAGTATAATAAAGAGATAACACACACAGAGACAACTATAACACAAAATCATATGTTACAAGTACATTACAGAGAAACAATCAATCAGCACAAAGTTATTAAGTGCCTACTACGTGCTAGGCACAGTGCTAGGTGCTAGGAATACAAAACTGAAAAATGAAATAATGTCTGGAAAAGAATCTAGAGGTTATTTAACCAGCCATCTCATTTTACAGATGAGGAAACTGAGTTCCACAAAGCCCTTTGGAGTCTGCTGCATTCTGTGACCTGCTATTCCTGAGGCTTAGCTATTTAGAGCCCAGAAAATTTTGTTTCCCCAATGTTGTCGCTCCCTTTAATTCTATCACAAAGAGATAAGGTATAGAATGCCTCTTTAGGGTAGTTTGTCACCTCGTGCACACATTTTAGTTACATTTTCTGTCCTTCTGGACTGGGGGTACAGGTCAAAGATCGGCTTCCCTACATTAGGATTTCTCATGGTTAGTGTGACTTAATGGACAGAATTTGGTGAACTTCATTTGTGAGTCAGTATGATACAGTAGAAACACCTTTGGATTTGGAGTCAGAGAGCCGGGTTCAAATCCTGGCTCAGCTACTTTGACTTGTACAATAGTTGGTAAGTCAATTTCTCATCAGGCATCAGCTTCCTCACCTGCAAGATGAAGAAACTGGACTAGATGACCTCTAATATTCCTGGTAATTCTAAATCTATGATCCTACATGCGACTTGCTCATTGTCACATGGGTAAAAAGAGGTATAACAAAGATTCACATCTATTCTGACTCTTAATCCAAAGCTGTTTCAATGTGTTTCCTAGAGGGCAAAACAATGGCAGGAAAGAACATTCATAACTGGGGAGATGAACGATGGAGGAAGTGGACTTTAAATGATGGATAAGCATTCAACAGACGAAGAGAGGGAGAAGGATGTTCAGACTCTGCATAACAGGCAAAGGAGATTGAAGTTTACTTAATAAATAATATGGATTTTTCAGCAGTGTAGTGACATGACCAAGGTGTGTGTGTGTGTGTGTGTGTGTGTGTGTGTGTGTGTGTGTATGTGTGATTTAGGCTGGGAGAAGCATGGAGGATACCTTAAAGTCGAGAGAGAATGGAGGAAGAAAGATATCAGGAGGTTATTGAAATGATTTGGGGGCAATGGTGGTGGTTGTGATAATGAAGGTTACTATTAGGATGGTGACAGTAGGAATGGCAATGGAGACAGATATAAGAGATATTATGGTTGAATCAACCAGACATGAAAATTGATTGAATATGAGAGGTGGAGAGAAGGAAGTGTCAAAGATAACCCTGAGGTTTCTAACATGGAAACTGGGTAAATTGTGGTGCTACTGATAGAATCAGTAATGTCAGAAAGAGGAGAAAGTAACAAGGGAAAATGGTACATGCTGTTTTGGAAAAGTTGAGTTTAGGACACCATGTAGGTAAATATTCCCCTACACAATAGGATATACAGGTTTGTTGTTGTTTGTCCTTCATTCTCAAAGAGGACCATGACATGAGGGAGATTATGGCATGACATGTAAGTGAGGGAGGGCTGTGCAAAGTCACCAGCCTTACTTTCTCCTCCAGAACCATCCGTGTCCACTGGCAAGATATAGATCAGGACTAATGGAGATACCCTGGATGCAGTAGGAGACCTTAGCCTTCTTAAGCTGAGGTGTTTAACAGGTCTCAGTTTTACTGAGGCAATGCCCATTCAATGATTAAGGCTAGATAAGAAATGAGGCAGAGATGTACAGGTTTAGCGCTTAAGAAAAAAATCAGAAGTAAATATCCAGATTTGGGAATAATCTTTGAAGAAGCAGTCATTGAACCTGGATCAAGGTGGTGCGGTAGATAAGATTACTAAGAGAGGGAGACTGGAGAGAGAGAGAGAGAGAGAGAGAGAGAGAGAGAGAGAGAGAGAGAGAGAGAGAGAGAGAGAGAGAGAGAGAGGGAAGAGAAAAGGGCCAAGGACAGAACCTTTGGGAACACCACTCACATTACACAGCTGAGAAGAAAAGATAGAAAAGATGTACCTAGTTAGAATGGCAAAGTGTGATGTGTCAGGTCAAGGGTTAAGAAAGAATCCAAAATGATGACATAGTCAGTAGCATCAAATGTAGCCAAGAGCTCATGAGGAATGAGAACTGAAGAAAAGGCCACTGGATTTGGAGATTTGATGTGTGATTGCCACTTTCTCACCCATAGCCCTTATGACTACAGACAAGCATTTACAAAATGTCTGGGTATGTTCTGGGGTACATATCATTGATATGGACCACAGTTTCTCTTTCTGTGAGGCTAAGTGAAGTCCCAATTAGAGCAAATAATAGATCCCCCTGAAATGGTTGCATTATTTGAATTAACCCAGTATATTTCCAGTGACTATAACCAATCACCATATTTCATATAACTTTGAGTAGTGTGAATTTGAATACTTTCCTCTACTTCAGGGGATTTATTATTTGCACTAATGGGGATGTAGCTATATATGGGTCTGCTTGCTGTTCCCTCACACATGAAACTCCATCTCATGTTTCCAGTCCTTTACATTGGCAGCATGTAACATTTAGCTCAAGCCCTGCCTCCTCCAGGAGGCTTTTCCTGGGGGTTCTTCCTTCCTTCCATCAATTCTCACCCCCTCCCCAACCCTTCCCCTCTAATGCTACCTTCCGTCCATTCTGTATTTACCTTTTGTGTACTGATTTATGTAAATGTTGTTTCTCCTATTAGAATATAAACTCTTTGAGGACACACACTAGTTTTTGCTTTTTTCTTTGTACCTCCAGCACTAAGCATGGCATCTAGCATCTAGCTAGGTAGCATTTATGGTTTAAGGCACTTTAAGGTTTGCAAAGCACTTTACCAACATTATCTCATTTTATATTTGCAATAATTTACAATACACCTGGGAGTAGTTGCTATCATTAGCTCTATTTTACAGATGAGGAAACGGAGGCAGACAGAGATTAAGTGACTTACCCAGGGTCACATAGCTAGTTAGTGTTTGAAGCCAGATTAGAACTCAGAGTTTCCTGACTCCAAGTCTTACCCTCTATCCACTGTGGCACCATTGGCACAGAAGTGCTTAATCAATGCTTGTTGATTGATTGAATGTGTGATCCATATGCATCTGACCTCATATACTTGGCTTTACTAAATCATGTTCTGATGGATTGAGTTAACTAGTATAGACAAGATTCTACAATGATATTAATATCTGAAACCATCATGACTTCTATTCCTGGAATATCCCCAAGTTTTTTGTACAGCTCATCCAAAGAATCTCTACCTCATCTAATGCGTTCTTCCTCAGTCATAAACTACAAAAAGAAAGATGTACTTTTTGAAAAACTCACTGTACTTATAAGGTGAATTAAAAGGTAACTTTACAAGCCAGTGGACAGCCCCAATGCAACATTATATGTTCAATCTAGTGTTTTCGTCTTTTCTGATTTTTGTTTTTTTTCTGTCACTATTCAAGGCCAATGTATAGCTGAGCAACATCACCATTATTTGGAGGTTACCTAAAATACTATTTCCTAAAAAACATTTTCCACTGAAAACATTAATTGACTAAAACATCACAGGTGTCAAAATTAAGCATATAATTTCAGACTATTTTGTCATATCAGTTAAAAACACACATGAGAGTACATACAATCAGAAAAACTAATCAGTTGGAAAAAAATCAGTAAAAACCTTTTAGTGGCATTGTGAATATATAGCTTAACTTTCTGGGAGTCTACAGATCTGAAACTCCCTCCAAATCTATAATTTCATGAGCATGAAATCATAAACTATATTACCTTCTCTCCTGGCTTCCAGCCAGAATAATATCCAGAAACAAACAGAAAAAATGCTTAAACCTGATTGGTTTAAAAAAAAAGGCAGAAACCAACAACTGTGTGATACTAATACAGGTTAGGTGACCTGCATACCACTGATTATTGCTTCTCTTTAAAGACGTTATATCCATTGCCATCTTTGATTATCTATGAATAGTCATCTGGGAAGAAATCTTGAGATTTCTTCTCCATCCCCACCACCTCTTCCATTCCCGAAACATACTTCTTATTCACAAATAAGAGTAAGGTGAAACGCATTTTATTAAGTCAACTATGCAGTAGTTCAAGAAACGTAGATATATGAGAATAGCCACCTCCAGACCTACACTAACTTTTGACTGTGCTCATTTTATTTTATTTTATTTTATTTTACTTTGTTTTATTTTATTTTATTTTATTTTTTGGTGAGGCAATTGGGGTTGTGACTTGCCCAGGGTCGCACAGCTAGTAATTGTCAAGTGTCTGGTCTGAGGCCGCATTTGAACTCAGGTCCCCCTGACTCCAGGTCCAGTGTTCTATCCACTGTGCCACCTAGCTGCCCCTGTGTGCTTGTTTTATAATGTACATAAGGCATTGTGGGGTTATTAGCAGAATCTATCAAATACTCCTGGTTATTTACTTTCCTTTAAAATGGCACACATTGAAATGTATAGACCAATTAATTCTCTTTGTTTTGATGGGGACTATAGGCTGATATAAACCAATAGTCCATGCCCTTTTTAGGTTTACACATGGGAGGGAGAATATCTCACTCAAGTTTCTTCTCTGCTCCTCTCTATTTGCCCTTGTGATTCTGGGACTGCATAGTCCAGTTTGGGGGTATATAGTCTGAAGTAGGGGAGTACATTGCTTTATCTGAGAGCCCTTTTACATTCCCATAGGGTACCCTAGAGCTAAGTTTTCTATGTAATGATTTCCAGTGGATGGAAAAGCTTTTGGAGTAAAGTTTTAACAGTGGTCAAGGGATTCTCTAGGAACACTGGAGGTAATCCACTATCCTAGAGAATATGGAGGATAGAGAGAGGTATGCTCTTTTCCCTTCCTATGATAAAAATACATTTATTGTATCCATCCAATATGGAAGGGAAGAAATGGGGCTACAGTTTAATTTCAAGTTTTGGGAAAACACCAGAGACATGTGTATAACATTTGTTCATGGGGACCAAAAAAATCAAGAAATTCAAGTGGCAAGAAATTTCAAAAAGAAAGGCAGTGTTGCCTAGTGGAAAGAATACCTACCTTGGATTTAGGAAGACCTGAATCCAAGTCCTGGACCTGACATATACTAGTTATGTGCCCATGTCACTTAACCTCTCAGTACCCCCATGCAACTCTCTAAGACAAAAATAATATAATAATAATATATAATATAATTATATATTTTTATAGCATTTTTATAGCACCTTGAAGATGGCAAAGTACTTTGTAAGTATTATCTCATTTGTCCTTCAACAATCCTGGGGTGTAGTTGCTATTAGTATCCTAATTTTACAGATAAGGAAACTAAGGCACACAGCAGTTGAAGTGATTTACTCAGGGTCACCCAGCTGGTAAATGTCTGAGGTTATATTTGAACTCAGATCTTCCTGACTCTAGGTCTGGTGTGTGCATTATTGTGCCACCTAGCGGCAAAAAGTTATAGACCAGTTGCCAATAACTTGTAGAAAATTTCCTCACTGGAAGTTGCGCACAGTATTGAAATCACAAGTCTGTATTGAAGAAGAGGAAATTCCCCAAAAACAAAATTTACCTTATTTTTTCATTTCCTAGGAATCTTAGAGCTGCCAGGGACTTTAGAGATCAGTCAAATCCAGCCTGTATATTTTGTAAGTCAGGAAACTGGTTCAAATAGGGGAAAAGACTTGTTCAAGGTCACATGGAAAGCTGGAAGAAATTTCTTTTATTTGAAATATCAAAGGAAAATCCAGATTGGAATTTTATAATTTTAGAATATAGCATTTTTTGTTCAGTTTAAGCCTATAATCCTATTTTGGAACTGGAGTTATTCTTGTGTGCATTTTAATCATAATAGGCCCAACTGGTATAAGGGCTATACTGTTTTCATTTATGCTTGATAAAAGGAGGAAATATGTGAAAGTTAAGGTTAAAATTGAATTACATGAGACAATCACTCAAATACATTTGTTCTATGTCCTACAGAACATTCAGTATTTTAATGACCCCAATAAATCACATGTCAAAGTATATGTTTTTGAGGAAGAAAGTCTGACTTAGCTGAGTATTTTTTTCTTTTTTTGAAAGATAATCTCATAGAGCACTGAGAAAAGATGATTATGTAATATAAATACATTATTAACAAAATGTGTTAGACTGTATTTAGAATATTAAAAATTGATACAAACACCAAAGGCAATTTGTTCACACCCATGAGATTTTTTTTCTTTTTTTCTATTGAATTTTTTTCTCAGAATTGATGACAAAAACAGCAATAGATATTCAAAAGTTGAATCTTTTATATTTTCAGTAGTTAAGTATTTTACTATTTTAACATTTAGGAATTATAAACATCAGGAAGAAAAATATTACTATTATACTTTATGTAAAACAAGACCAAATCTTTCCACTTAACATACATTCCAGCCATAAGCGTGTTTAGCTTTCCAGGCAGAACGCAATTAGAAATGTAAGCATTGTGCAATGCCTGTTAGTGCTAAGAAATGAAAGTTCTGATTACATGCGAATACAATTGAATGGTCACTCTTCCATGATTCATAATTGAGAAAAGGGTGAAAAATGTACCTTATATTTTTTAAAAACAAAATTTTAAATTACTGAGCCCACCAATCAAGTGAGGTTACAGAAGCATCCTGTCAACAGTTCACAAAAGTGCTCTAAGGCTAATTCATCTTAGTTATTCCACTCACCAACCACTGAAGGCCAGAAGATGCTAATAGATTATGATCACATAGTGCACACACACTACTCTATAATGATTACTTCTATCTAATTTATTTTGTTTTGTGATGTAGGTACCACCTACTTGTGCATAATGTCATGTTATAAGTTAAGTCTGCTTTGTTTCCAAGATGTGAACACATGATTACTTTTTATAATGAGGAAAAATAACATTTTATTCCCTCCAAATTTATCCATTTAAGTACCTTCATTCATCCCATATTTGATAGTGAGGTAGCAGAAGTCCAGAAACTCACCCATCAACTTTAACAATTTTATTTTATGCATGGGCTCCTGAGATATTTACCAGTCACAAGATTCCCATAAGCATTCTATTTCTATTTAAAAACAAACCACTGGAGTCATAATTAGTGGCAGTGTTTTGATTCAGTTCCATCAAAGGGTGAAATCTGTTAACACTGAAGCATACTAGAACTAGAAATATATGCATATGTTACATATGTATATATTTAAAAGCAGTGACCTGCCATCATTTATCAAATGAATTCATAGTTAGTTAAATGTAGAATTCCTCATTTAAAACATTATTGTATCTTTAGTTAAAGAAAGGACTTTATGAAGTAGTGGTGTGTTTATGAAGTTGGAAAACAAAATCTTTTTAAAAAGTGCTTACGGCCTTAAATCAAAGGACTGTGCTCCTTTTTAAAAAAAAAAGCTATCTGTTTTTTTTTATAATGTCAAACATCAATACAGCAAAACAGGATGCAATTTTTCTGAATAAATAAATCAATGATGTGTCAAAAATTAACAGATGAGTTAATATACTTGGTGCTATCAAAACCAGATGGTGCTTCCTAATATTCATCCTGCTCAGTCAAACCCTGAATATTTTCTGGACCATCGGTATATAAAATAGGATGCTGCTATTTGTGATGGCAAACAAAAGCAATCATGCCTGCCAAGCACATACTATAACAGGCAGCATTTCAGCTCTGCTAGACAGAAAGTAATTAGAATGCTTTTAATGTCCAAAAGAATGATGCTGATAGGCTGCCACAGATGTGTAGATTTATGAATATTTATATGGTGGTTTATAGCTGACACTTTTATCAGTTGAAGAAGATAAAATATCTGCCTGACTCAAAAGCTTGACAGTCAGGTTAATAAAATCTCATTAAAGAGAATGACCTATGCAATTATATAGGATTTATTGTAATTCATTTTTGATTGTACTCTGCTTAAAGATGCAATTTCCCATTTCCTGATGCCAAATTTAGGCTGCATATCAAGATCTACGTGGGTTTTTAACTCTAAGCCATCCATACAGGAAAGATATGCTTTAGAAATCATGGTATGATACAAGTTCAAAAGATAATTATTTTGATATTCTGTTCAGAATCATCACATGAAAATAATGAAAAGAACTTGGAAATCTATTTTTATAATATCACATTTTAAAAATCTTATAGTGATTTCTATTGATAGAACACTAGACCAATCTGCAGTCATTTGCTTAATTCATTGCCTTAACTCATTAGTTTTCTGGTCATAGGAACATGTTTCCTATTCTCCAACTTCAACTTCTATCCCTCTCATTCTTTAACTTAATCTTTGAACTATTTCAATGCATCAGGTGGACTGTCTTTTGAGAAAACACACTTTTTTTTTTTGCAAAGTGTTTAAGTGTCTGTCTGTCTGCACACCTGCTCATTGGTTCAAATTGGAACCACTGGTTTCTCAAAGAACCAATCAGCTCTTTAGATAACTGTCCCTGAGATGGATACTCATATCCCTGTCAAGAGTTGTCTCTGTCAGTCAATATCATTACTATTATAAGCATAACTTGTACATACTAGATTGTGGCTTTCTTCTGCATTTTGACTTGGGCCCACCAGATCATGCTTTCCTGACTGCTGGAAAGGAGTTATCCAGTTCCCATCTTGCCAATGAAAAAACTGGTCTTCCGCCCTTGATACTACTAGACTAGCCCCCTTTATGGTCTGTCCTTTACTGCTGAGGAAGAGAGACAGCTTCTGCCTCTGTGCAGTGATGCTAACTTTATTGTTATTTAGGAGTTCAAGACCCTACTGGAAATTATAGAAATATAAGTTTAACTATGGAGGAAATCAGGAGAGAAAAAAAAAATGGTGTCCAGGACAAGGCAAAAGAGAAAAGAATGTAATGAGCAGAAATAGAAAAACTATCAGGGTAGATGAAAGAGAAAAGATGAAGGGCAATAATTCTGAGGGAGAAATAGGAGAGAAAAACACACCAAGCAAAAAGGACATACAGCAAGACATAGCAAAAAAAGAAAAAGGTAAAAATGATGAAAATGAAAAGAGAAGACAAAAATAAAGTGAAGAGAGACTAGCAAGGATGCAAAGAGAAGTTAAAAGATTGAAAGCAAAGGCTAAAAAGAGCAGATTTTTAAAGAGAGAGAACAAGAATTGGAGAGAAGGGATCAAAATAGAAACCAAACAGAAAAAAGTGAGAAAATAAAACAGAAAAGGCCCCTCCAAAACTGAGCAAGAGAAAAGAAACAGCTAAATACAGAAAGAAAAAGGGCAAAAGAATATAAGAACGTAAAAAATAATGAGAAAGCTGAGGCTGAGATGAGAGGAATAAAAGAATGGAAAAGGAAAGAACCAAAAGTAGAATTAAAAAAACAGGAACCAAAGCAGATAAAGTAGATTAGTATGATTTAAAGGGAAGATGCTAAGAGGAGGGAAAAAGACAAGGAAAGAAGCAACAGAGAAGTCAAATTGTAGAAAAGAAAAAGAAATTAGATCAAGAGATGCTGACAAAATAATGAAAAAATGCACACAAAGCCTGATCATAAAACTCATCTAAACAACACCTGACACACAAAATTGGCCAGTGAAGCGGCAGAGCTAGTCTTCACCATACCCTATAATTAGGTTTTCTGTCTCAAAACTAATCATTCAAATGTCAAAATATTGACAAACAGCATAACGTTTGCTTAGGGCTCCATAACTCATGTGGGGGCAAGGTGCCCTCATTTTCAGTTAAAGAATTTGCCCATCAATCAACAAACATTTATTAAGCACCTACTATGTGCCAGGCTTTGTGCTAAGGGGCTCAGCTTCATCACTGCTCAGTTTATTTGCTCTATAGAGCTATGAAAGGCCTGAGCAGGAACTTTTGGCTATTATGTGTTAAATAAAGCCAAGGGCTAGGCACTAAAAAAATCACTCTTAGGTTTTCCCCACTCAGCTTTCTTATCTGTCCATCTTTTCCCCAGCAAAGGTTGAACAGAAAGATTCCCTTTTTCCAGAGACTAGCACTGCAGACCCAAGGGGAAAGGGGTGTTAAAAGGAATTTAGAACTCTTTATAAACTGCTTCTCACAATGCATTCTCTTGTAAACTCTATGCCATTCGGACTGGAGAAATAAGGCCCCCTGCTGAGCAATATTTCATATCAGACAATTCTGGCAGGCAAACATTGAGACTTCTTGGGCCTCCAGTAAAGGACCAAGAATTTCTACCAATTTCTACCAGGAATTTTATGATCTCCTTGGAGGCCAATCTACTTTTCACTCAAAGTAACAGGAGCAAAAAGCAACATTTTGTGGCCAGAGAGGGGAAGGAAAATGGGGAGAGGGATGGGAGGAGAGCAGAGAGAAAAGCTAAGAGGAGAAAGAAGAAAGATGAGAAAAGTAGAAAGGAGAGAAAAGGAAGGAAGAGAAAGAAAAATAGAAAAGGAAAAAGAGACGGGAAAATTGAAAAGTGGAGAAAAATAAGGAAGAAAAATAAGAAAATTAAAAAAGAGAGAAGGAAGAGAAAAGAAAAGAGGAGAAGTGAGGAGAGGAGAACACCGGGGAGAGGACAGGAGAGAGAAGAGCAAAGTCACTCTGGGGAGTAAGCCGTTGTCTCTGGAGCCCCAGCCCAATCGCATTGTTACAGTGCCGGCATGAATCTCGGCAGCTTCTACCTGTTAGAGGGCAATCTGGTCACTGCAAGACCTTCTTCTGAACAATCCTGTCAAACCAGCTCCTATAGTTCTTTTTCCTTGGAACTAGATTTGCAAGGGAAAAGCCACCTGTTAGGAGCAACACTTTGCGGGGAGTGAGAGGGGAGAGGAGGCGCAGAGGAGTTAGAATCAGCGTCCGCAAGTAGTTTTCAGAGCCCCTTTTCGGGTGGGGTGCGCGGACTGGGGAGGCGGGAGCGAGATCGACGAGCTCCCTAACTCTTTCTGCCTAGTTTGCACGTCCCCTTACTCTTCTCTCTGGCTCATCACCTCAAAGTTAGAGCGCGCGCCGAGCGAGGGGAGGGGTCTCCCCCACTCCACTCCTGCTCCAGTTTTCCCTCCCACCACTTCCCCCCACTGCTGCCCCAGGGAGGGGGTGGGAGCTGAAGTTACAGGAAAGAGTTGGTACCTGCGCTGAGCTCCAGGCTGCCGCCGGCGCCGTTGCTGCTTCCCTCGCTGCTGCTGCTGCTGCTGCTACTGCTGCTGCCCGCGGCCGCCGCCTGGCTGGCTCCGTACCTGGGGACCCCGGCCGCTGCGGCCGCGGCCGCTGCGGAAGAGGAAGCAAGGGGAGCAGGCGGAGGAACTGGAGTCCTCAGGTGGCCCTGGGACACGACTGGGGTGCAGGAGGGGGAGGAAGAGGAGGCGGCGGCGGCGGCTCGGCCGGGCCCGTTCGGATAGGAGCTCTGCGCCTGGTACTGAGGATGCTGCTCGCTGCTGCTGATGGAGGCAGGAGGATGCTGAAAGTGGGGCTGCTGCCCTCCTGCAGCTGCCCTGACCGGAGGGATTTCCACCATGGTGGGTCTCTCGTACCGCTTGGTCAAGGCTGGCCTCTTACTGGGGAAGGTCTTGAGGACGCTGTAAGGGCTCCGCTGCTTGTAGATTTTGGGGAGGCTGGGCCCCTCCTCTGCTGGCTGCATCTCCTCCTCCATCCTCCTCCTCCTCCTCCTCTCCTCCTCCTCCTCCTCCGGGCTGGTTTCCCCCCCTGCACACCCCCTCCCCCCTCCTGCTCTCCGGGCTCTCTCTGTCTCTCCCTGTGTGTGTGTGTGTGTGTGTGTGTGTGTGAGTGTGAGCGTGAGTGTGTGTGTGTGTGTGTATGTGAGTGTATGTGTGTGTTTCTGTGGGGCTGCTGCTGCCGCCGCCGCCGCCGCCGCCGCCGATGCTGCTGGGGCTGCTGCTTGTCGCTAAGGCTGGCACTGCCGAGCCCCCGTGCGGGGGGCTGCTGCCGGGGCCGTGATTGACAGGCGGTCTCTCCAATGCCTGGAGGGAGAAGGGAGGTAAAGAGCAAGTGTTTAGGGTAATATCTGCTAATGATAATGGGGGAAGGAGGCGGGCCCTGGCATCACAGCTGCGGAGAGGGCTTGCCTGCTAGGTCTGTGCCTCTTACTGGGGGGTGGGGGGGGAACGCACTGCCCGAGGGGGAGGGGAAGGAATAGCTAGAGGGGGCGCCCTGAAGACAGGTGAAATGAGTGTGCGACCTGGCCTAGGTGAGCCTGCCTAGCTGCTTGAAGTGGTTTGTCTTAAAGCCCCGGGGCGCTCTTCCACAAGCCCTTGCCCCCGGGCACTTGCTGCTGCCCCTCGGTCTACTTGCTCCGGGCACCCGGCGCCTGGCACGTTCACCCTGCTGCCCTTCTCCTCCCCTGTCGCTCTAGAAAGAACCCCGCACCCAGAAAGGCGTTCCAGGAGTGGCTCGAAGTAAGCTTGCAGTGGGCACGAATCCCTGGGAAAACCTTCCCTCCCCGGGCGCCTCTTGGCCTTCTGGTCCTGACCAATAGAAAGTGTGTTCTGCATCCGCCTGGAAACTTGCAGAGAAATCGAACCCTGGGCCAGCTTCTTGGGGCCAGGGCCACTTGTTAGAAAAATGGGCTCTTCCTTCTACTTCTCCGGCCACAGCCCTGTCTCACTCCGCTACCCACTTCTTTCAGTACCTCAATGGGCTGCTCCCCCAGTCAGAAGTCTGTGGGTGACTGCGACTCCCCAGCTCGCAGCCCCCCTCCTACATCCAGCAATCTGCGCTTCTGAGCCAGGGCTCTGACTTCTGGATATCCTCCTCACTCAGAAAGCGTTTCTTTAAAGCCCAAGTCATTTAACCTCCTTGCCCCTCAGTTTCTTCATTCATGCAATGAGAGCGTTGGACTGGACGACTCCTGAGGACCCTTTCCAACCTTATATCTAATACAATCTTGCTTTGCGCGTGGGGCTGCGCTCAATATCCCTACTGGGCCGCTGTCACAGAGGTCTTCATCCTATCCTCTGGGAGCTTCTAACCCAAGTTTACCATTTAAACAAGCAGAGGACACTTATAGGCTCCACCACCGAATGACTCCTTTGGGAGAGATTTGCAGAAAGAAAAAGCTTTCATATATAGCCAGTGTTCTTTGCTAGGTAGAGGAGCTCTGAGATTTCTTTGTTGGGGCTAAGGGCTGCCACCTTCTTTACCCCAGAGCATCAAGGCCAGGCTTCCTGCAAGTGGGTTGGGGATGGTGGTGGTGACTGTGGTGGTTCAGAGTAGTTTGAATAGTGGGATGGAGGGCAGAAACTATGGGCATGGAGTAGGTAGCTGGAAACCAGACAGGTGATTAGAACAAATGTGCCTGAGCAGACACTGGTTTCTAAGAAAAAAAATGAAGGAAGTGAGCTAATATAAATTCATAGGACTTAGAGCTGGAAGAAGTCTCAGAAAGGTCATCTGGCACAACTCCCTAATAGAGGACACTGAAGCTCAGAGAGGGAATAGACTTGTTAAAAGTCACACAGCTCATAAGAAGCAGAGCCAAGATTGGACTTTCCTCTTGCTTTTGAGCAAGTGTCTGAGAACCTGGTCTCTCAGTCACTTATTCCATTCTCAGTCCTTGAGTAGTCTGCAAAGCAGCATAGACTTCCTGGATCACTCACTCAAGGCCCTTTCCTATACTATGTTCTCCCTGTTCTGTTTCAAATCTAGTCACCTTCCTTCCCCCCTCCCCACCCCAGCCCCTTACCTTGTGTCTTCTTTACTTCCTCTAGTTTTGTGGTAAGTCAATTAATAGACATTTGTTGATTGACTACTATGTACTGAACACTGTGTTAAGAGTGGGTGGGCACCTCTGGTTTCTGGCCGTCAGATGAGGGCCCACTGCCCCTCAGCTCTGCAGTCTTGTTCTCTGAGCTGTCTTGTCAATCTCTGGGTCATTGTTTCATTTGTTTTTTGTGTGATTTGAAATTCTAACCCATGGGTACTCTGACTTCTAATACTCTCTCCCAGGTATGGAAACTTATTTACAGACTCTGTGTTTTGGAAAATGTTTTTCTGTTCTGTTTTTTTTTCTTGTGTCCCTCTGCCCTATCTACCTCCCCTCTCCAGTCTCCTCAGATTGCAGTCTCTTGGTTTTTTTCCCCTTTCCATTTATTAGAGATGAAATAAATAATGCCATAAATAAAAGTATTTGGGAGTCCAGGAACTGTCAGACCTGATTAGGGCATAGAGGACATTTTCTTTCTCATTATGCAAAAGCATTTCATGGAGAAATAAAAGAGGTTTCATTGTAACTCATGCATGTCATATTTCAAGGAATTCAAGATATTAATCATATTTAACATTATTTGCAACGTTTCTCTCTGGCTTCAGAAAACTGCTAAATGAGGACACGTGGATCTCCAGGAAAAAATGGAGACAGGCATTAGAGGGACAGTTAAGAAATAATGAAATGCTGGTGAAAGACAGGGAGAGAATGAGATGCCATAGAGACGTTTCTGAGGCACCTAAGTGAGAAATGGTGGAGATACTTCTGAGATGTGAGACAGCTGAAATTGAATGATATACTAGAGAAAATAAATGATAACAAACCTCCCAACACTTTCCTTTTCTCTTTTGTAAAACAGTTCCATATTTTGCATTTGAAATGTTCCCCCTCCCAACCAATAAGTCATAGCTTTGGAAAATGGAATCATGGGAGTAGTTTACAATACTTCTCCTTAAGAAATAATTCTCTATTACTGGTAGTTTTCTGTTCTGATTATTTATTTTCCTCCCCCTGACCTTCTTTGTCCCATTATCACGTTTGCTCTTTAAAATGCTTAGAATGCTGTCTGTTGCAGTTGACCAAATCAGTCTTGCATGTTAAAAAATGATTCTTCCTATGGAATTGACACCTTCAATAAGAAAGGAAGCTAGAAATGTTGGAACCTCAACACAAAATTCTGAAAGAGGTTCCCTGCTCCTTGTAAATTATAAATTTAACAAATCCCCCAGCCCCTGTGCAAGGCCCGTGAAAAGAGAAAGAATGTGGCAGGAAGGATTCATCTTTCTCCTTCTGACTATTATAGCCTTTTGGCTCTCTCCAGGGCAGATTAGAGCTATCTGAATAATGGACCCATAACAGTTCCAATAACCAGACTTGTGATGAAGTAGATCATTGGATATTTTGGTGGAACTGATTTCATCGAAGCATGTTCTCCCTCCACTGCTTGAACTCACGGTCCCTCCTTGTCTTATTTTGACTCTTATTTAAGCTTTCTCATTAAGTCTCCACTGAGGGGCCACCCAACAACTAAAAGCCTTCCTCTCATGAGTGCTAATGTACCACCTCTGCCATGTATCTCTTGTCTCTCATTCTTGATAAATGAACAATTCCTCTTTCTTTTTTTTTCTTTTTGTTATAGTTGTCCTAGATACCATTTCTGACCAATTTACAACTGATAACCATCTGAGGAAGGTATATAGAATTTAGGGAGCCTTGGTGTGCTTGGACAGTATCCCCTCTTGTGGAAGTTACTGTGACTCCAGGTTCTTGGGGTCTTTTCTGTTTCTGGGTTCCCATCTTTTGCAGGGGCTCCTCAGGCAGTCTATTGTCTTAGAATCATAGACTCTGGAGTCAGAGGGGACTTTAGACTTAATCTAGTCTAACCTTTATTTTACAGACTGAATCTGAAGCCCAGAAAGACTGTGACTTATCTATGTCATTTACTCTTGTCTCAAAAAGTACAGTGAACTTTTAAAAGCCTGGTTACTTTTTATAGATAAGGTAATTTTTGATTGGCAAGATATCAATTCTTAGAGCCATCTAGAATATAGCTTTTAAGTAATAATACAGCTATGAGGAATGTTTTTTATTGCACCAATTTCAATCATATTTAATGAGCTTCTGATTGACTGTTTGATCTCCCAGTGTTTTGTGCTACTTTTAATTCATTTCATATAATAGAAAAAAGTAATTGGAATAAAATTTTGTGACAAGATAATGACCTTCCACTTTGAAATTAAATGTCTGATTAGCTTCAACATTTTAATGTTGAGATGATATTGCAGCAGGAACAGGGGTATGCATATAATAATTTGATAGGAAATGACTAAGAAACATTCTCCTGCCTCTCTCTCTCTCTTTATTATGACATAATAATAATAATAATAATAAAAAAGGCATGATAGTCAAGCAAGTAGGATCTTTTCCAGCAACTCATGAGACCTGCTTTATTTCTTTCATAGTTTACTATTGGATTTTGGGAATGTCTTTTGAATTCTCTGTTCCTCAGTATCCCCTCCTCTATACTAATAGGGATAAAAGCATATTATACCATATTGTGACATACCATAGTGAATGAATTGGGGGGAAAATTTATTAACTACTTACTTCATGTGAAGCACTATGCTACGTGTTAGAAATAAGAAGCCCAAAAGCAAAGACAGCCTCTGCCTTCAAGGAGCTTACATTTTAATAGAAGACAACTCAAATGGTAAAGTGAGGCAGATGGAGTGGTATTTTACTTAGAAAAACTACAGAGTTAGTCAGTGGAGCCCCAGGAAAGTAGATTGACATGTCATTTCTAGAAGCAATGTCAGATGGTTTGATTTTGGATCCAGAACCACAAAACGGATGAGGTTTTGAATAGAGTGACCATATGCTGTGGCTGATGAGAAAATAAGAGGGGAGGGAAGGGGCAGTGAAGTGAAATGTGTTTAGGACCAGGACTAGCTGTAGCAGTCAATGTTAACCATCAGTAGGGCTTAAGACAAATTTTCTCAAAAAAGCTTAGGGTAGGGGCAGATAGGTGGTACGGTGGATAGAACACCAGCCCTCGGGTCAGGACGACCTAAGTTCAAATCTGGCCTGAGACACACTAGCTGTGTGACCCTGGGCAAGTCACTTAACCCCAATTGCCCTCCCCCCCCAAAAAAGCTTAGTGTTATATGTATAGAATCATGTACTTAAAACATTTAATATTTTAAAATTAAATACTAGGACCAGGAGGAAAACAGGAACAGATGTTAGGAAGGGGAGAAATAAGAAGGACAATGGTCATGAACTAAACCTTTATTTAATGGTGGGAAGCTTAGTTTTCTGGAAGAGTTGGTGGCCATTGTAGGTAGTCACAGCTGAGGTAGAGTAAAATCTTAGGATAATATAGTTATAGGATTTAGAGCAGGAAGGATCTTAGTGATCACTCCATCTTGATAAGACAATGAAATTGAAACAGAGTTCAAGTGATTTGTTCAAGGTCACACAAATAACAAGCAGCAGAGCTGGGGTTGGAACCTAGGTCTTCTTCCTCCAAATGATAAACTATTAAGATTTTCAAGTGGAGTGCTAGCTCTACTTTTATGCCTTAAGTAATTTATGTTATAGGCCTTGATTAATTAAAGCCTGCTGAGAGCCGCTAGGGGTGAGGAATGGAAGATGCTAGGACCAAACAATTAGAAGCATGGAGGCAGAGATGGATGGACTACCACAGAAGGTCTTCACAAGCATTTGACTAGTAACCTGTGAGGTAGTATGGTCATGGTCTCCTACTGCTTGAGTCTGAGTGCGTGATGCTTTCTATGTTTTCTGGACACACATACTCAGTGATATGAACAGTTCCCTTTTGTGGATATAAAACAAAGTTTACACAAAAGGGTTTTTTTGGGGGTGGTGGTGGTGGTGGTGGTAGTGGCAGAGTTTGGATCTGTGATTTCATTAGTTTAGGTAACCTCTTTTGATAAACCCCCCTCTACTAATGCAGATATGTAATTTTTCTGCAACTTACAGTCTTAAAGCATTGCCTAGAGTACTGAGAATGTCCAGGGCCACATAGTCAGGATATGGCAGAAATAGGACTTGACCTAAGTCTTCCTGATTCTGAGGACAGCTTTCTGCTGCCCTTCCATTATCCCATATTGCCTTTCAAAAAGGTTGCTTTGTAAGTAAATTCCTGCCCCACCCCCAAACAAACAATCAAGCAAACAAACAAAAAAACCTCACTGATTCCAGATTGAGAGAGAAAGCAGTTGAAATGGAGTTGAGAGATCACTGGAGTTAAACACCTGGCCTCTGAAGAGGTGTGTGTGCTTTTTTTTTCTTCTGATAATGGAAACATTCAGTACCTAAATCAGATTTATTAAGCAAATGGAACATTCAGTACCTAAATCAGATTTATTAAACAAGACTTTCCAAGGTGGCTTTCCTAGGCCCAGTCAATAACCTTGAGTCAAAGCAGCCTAGAGGTTTGGTCAGTTGAGTCTGAGCAGATCCCTGAAGGGAAGGCCAAGCAGCACCTACACACTCTGTGGAGGCCCTTCCTTCAGTGTAGCTGCTCTTTGAAGGGCTTGTGCCTCAGGTCACTCACAAGCTCACACCAGCTGTGCCATATTTACCTAATGAGGTTGTACCACAATCCACCCTCTGACCCAGGCTCCCAATGACCTGGGTGGCCAGTTCAATCAGTCATAGAAACTTCCATTCCCTTTGTTCCACCAGCAGTAAGGCTGCTACTAGTGGGAATCCATCTTCCACTCCCTCTTTCTTCATTTACTGCCTTCCCTGCTGTCCACGCCATCCTCACACTTCTGTTGCTGATGTCTGTATCACTGCTTGTACTGCTTCCTGTATGACCATATCTGACTTTTCTGGACCATAAGGCCATTTAACCAGATCCTGCTGACTATGCCCCTTAACCTAGAATGGGTAGTTCTTTCTGATCTGGCACATAGGACTATGGTAGTCAGATCTGGTGGTGCTTTCACTGAATGTAGTATGGCAGCCTTCCAAGGTCCATTCAATAGTGCAAGTCAAAGAGGCTTGTAGGTTGTCTCGTGCCCTATGAGGAGCTCAGGAGGGATAACCCCTAGAGCTTCCCCGATATCCTTCCACTTCAAGTGGATTCCTATGCCAATGACTCATGATTGCACCCCAGACCATTCACCTAGGGGAAGCTTCCTACAGACTCATAGCAGCTGTGCCTAATTCTGACTTACCAAACCTGGGTTCTAGTTGTGGATCTCCTGTAAATCAATCATACACCTCTTTTGATCTCAGTTTCCTCATCTGTAAAATAAAAGGACTGGACTTGATGAAGTCCCTTCTAGCTCTAACATCCTATAAATCTGCACCAGGTAGATGGAGGGATGTGGTTAGGAAAAGGGGAAAAAGGCTTTGCTTCAGAAGATCAGGACCAGCAAAGGAGACAGACTTTTTGGGTGGTCCAGGTAGAAGGGCAGCTAGTTCCCTGGGAGGGAGAATACACTTGTTGAGGAAAGACACTTTATGTAAAGAGGGATTCTATCTGGATGGAATTGCAGGAATACATGACAAAAGTGTCCAGGATTATCTGCATGGCTTTAGAGCTAGCTGCCTAGGATTTAATAGGGATAAGAGCAAATTTACCTAGCCAAACCCAAATATCAAGCAGGTCTCAGGGAAATTTCATTGGAAAGGGAACAAAAGTAGGACTTCTGCCTTACTGGCTGGATGAGATATAGGACTGATTCACAAAAATAGCTGAAAAGTCCTGAGCTCTGAATGCTCTTCTGTGTGGAAGAAGCCCCTAAGCAGGCATAATTCTTCAGGGAGGGTGGCAGTCACAGTTCAGGGGAGCTTCAACCTAACCAAATTCAGGACGGAAGTCGCAGAAATAGTTCAGTGGAGAAAGTAACCTAGAAGATGATATCAGTAGCTATGCAGGGGTGTAGCAGGCAGCAACTTTAGAAGTAGAGAGGTGATGTAGGTGGGACACAATCTGAGAAGTATGAGTTGTATGGACTATGGTCATTTCCTCTCTCATTGGTAGCATGAAAATCCATAGGACTGTGTGCACCTGTGTGCATGGGAGGAATTTCCCCATGTTATTTTGTTTAATTAAATGCCTTGCTTTCCAGCTCCTCTTTATGTGTTTTCTTCTCCCATTAGAGTGTAAGTCCATGATGGGCAGACACTACATTGCCGCTTGTGCATATTTGTATTCCCATCACTTAGCCCAGTGCCAGGCACTTAGTAAACGCCTAATAAATGCTATCTATCTATCTATCTATCTATCTATCTATCTATCTATCTATCTATCTATCTATCTATCTATC
>NW_020954596.1:51100431-51103481 GCF_900497805.2 Vombatus ursinus
ATCTATCTATCTATCTATCTATCTATCTATCTATCTATCTATCTATCATTACTTCTCTCTGTCTCTATTAGTCTCTAGCTGTTTCTCTGTCTCTCTGTCTCTGTCCCCCTCTCTCAGTTTCTCTATCTCTTATCTTGTTTGGTTCCCTTTGATAAAAGCATCAAATGGGAGTTCTTGAGCCGTGGTTTTGAATAAATGTTGACCCCAAGAGTCCCTTGAACCTGGGTGAAGCTTTTAGAGGCACATATTGAGGGAACTGGGGTCACATTTATACAATGATATATGAAAACAATAATTTGAACTTAAGTCTCCGAAAGTGAAAGCACTAATTTTTCTCCCTTCCATCATCAACAGTGTTTTTATCTTGGTACCTTCCCTAAGCCAGGTCACACATATTTCTAGGGGTACCAGGAAAAGGAATGAAAAAGAAGATAAGCTATACTTTTATGCTTAGTCAAAACCTACAGGTTATCAGATGCTTTTATAAAGCTTTGGATTTTTTTCCCCTTTAAAATGCCCTTCTTTCTCTTGAAGTTAGTGAAATTTAAGTGAATTAATCTGAACTTGTTTGTTTACTGACTGACACACCTATTCAAATAACAGCTTAATGTGTTGATGGAAAGCTTTGTGTTTGAATTCATGTAAGGGAAAAAGGCATTGAACTCAGTCAAGAGAGACTGGAGTTGCAACCCCAGTTCCATCACTTAATAACTATGTGACTCTAGGCAAGATACTTCACTTCATCTATTCACTTCATCTACAAAATATAAAAAAAAAAAAACAATGACTCTTGCCCAGTCTTACAAGGAGGAAAAGGATTTCTGAACCTACAAGTTGGTGTCTTTACCTTCCTTCACTATCATTCCCTGACCCTGAAAATTCCCCGTTGTCACTAAAAACCTACATTTGGTTTCAGACTTTAGGTTACAGACCTGTTTTTTTTCTTTAACAGTTTTCAAAGTTTTAAAAGTACTATAGAAATTTGAACTATTGCTGCTGTTGCTGCTACCTATGACTAATATTGCTGCTATTACTGAGAACAATAATAGTTCCCATTTAGAGATTGTTTGGAGGTTAATAAAGCATGTTACATACATGATCTCATGTCAGCCTCACAAAAAAACCTGTGAGGTAAGTGTTAGAGTTTATTCCCATTTTTACAGATGATCTGACATACTTGTCGAAGTCAGGTGAACTTTCCTGAGGTCACAAAGCTAATGTCTAAGGTAGAATTTGAACTCAAGTTTTCCTGCCTCCAACTCTAGCTGATTATAGCTCCCCTCTGTTACTTTGAATAGCCTTGAGTAAATCACTGACTTTTTCTGGTCCTCATTTTCACTATCAGTAAAATGAGATTTTTTTTCCAGATTCTCTCTTTCAGCTCTAAATTTCTATAACTTTGTTCTAATATATTAATGATATTACTTGCACAGTTGTGAGCTCCTTGAGGGCAGAGACTGTCTTTTGCTTCTTTTTGTATCCCCAGTGCTTAGCACAGTGACTGGCATGTAGTAGGTGTTTAATAAATGTTTATTGACTGATTGATTGAAATAATATATCATTTAGATTCCTTTACCTTTTTTTGGTTACTTTTTAATTTTTCAGATGAAACCCTACGCTCCCTCAGGGTCCAGTAGATGCAGAAATGTAGGTGGGGCTCATAAGGCACTTGTATAATATTATCTTGAGGGAATACATGACATTTGACCCCATGAGGGTGTACTTTCAGTCTCTTTAAACAAACTCTGTGTGCTCCTGGTTTCTGGTAACACTGGCCTGTGTTTGATGACAGTATTTATTGTGGTGAGATAAGTTAAAAACTATAATTTATGAGGATTTTGAAATGACTTCTTCTTCCTTCAAGGAGGATGGTAATCAGATGTACAATTTGACAGCAGTCCTTAATTATCACAGAGTTTAAGGTGATGTTTTGAAGAGAAGGGTGATGTTTTGAAAGAAATTTTCCGAGTGCAATGAAATGATAGGTCTCAGGACCTAGGACCTTTGGTTAGGGGATCTAGGGGAGAGAGGAACTGGAAATGCAAATCTATAGAGTCACTTTTTTTTTTTAACAAAATATAGATCTGTTTCCTTAAAG
Source organism: Vombatus ursinus (assembly GCF_900497805.2). Lineage (NCBI taxonomy): Eukaryota > Metazoa > Chordata > Mammalia > Diprotodontia > Vombatidae > Vombatus > Vombatus ursinus. The sequence goes on from NW_020954596.1 coordinate 51,102,530, forward strand.
ATAAAGACTTGGTGAAAGAGAACTATGCACTGATGCACCATAAGGAATTAGGGAATTAATTCTGTAGCAGAGGACAGGGGCAGCATGGAGGGTAGGACTTTCTGCTAATATGACTGTTTCTAGGTCAGGGCAGTTGGCCAAATTGGGGGCATGTTTGATATTCTCTTACAAGCATTTCTTCTTATTGATAGCTTTATGAAAAAATACTTTACATCACGAATTAGAGAAATGCAAATTAGAATAACTCTGGGATATCACCTCACACCAATCAGATTGGTCAAGATAAAAAAAAAGAAAAATGACAAAAGCTGGAGGGGATGAGGGGAAGCAGGTACACTGATGTATTGTTGGTGGAGCTGTGAACTAGTTTAACCATTCTGGAGAACAAATTAGAACCAAACTATAAAAGTATACATACCTTTTGACCCAGCAACATTGATACTAGGTTTATACCTCAAAGAGATCAAAGAAAGAGGAAAAGGACCCATACATACAAAAATATTTATTGCAGCTCCTTTTGTGGTGGCACAGAATTGGAAACTTAGGAGATGTCCATTAACTGGGGAATACCTGAACAAGGTATGGTATGTAAGTATGATGGAATACTACTATGCTGTAAGAAATGACGAAAGTATTCTATGGTTTCATAAAAACCTAGAAAGCCTTGTATGAACTGATACAAAATGACATGAGGAGAATCAGAAGAATGATTTAATATAATTACAGCGATATTCTAAAGATAATCAACTTTAAAAGACTTAGCAGCTCTGACCAATGCAGTGACCAGTCATAATTCCATGAGATATACTTTCTACCTCCAGATAGAGTCTGATGGATTCAGAGGACAGAATGAAGAGTCTTTTCTTTTCCTTTCCTTCCCTTCCTTCCTTTCTTTCTTTTTCTTTCTTCCTTCCTTCCTTCCTTCCTTCCTTCCTTCCTTCCTTCCTTCCTT
>NW_020954596.1:51103491-51103622 GCF_900497805.2 Vombatus ursinus
CTTCCTTCCTTCCTTCCTTCCTTCCTTCCTTCCTTCCTTCCTTCCTTCCTTCCTTCCTTCCTTCCTTCCTTCCTTCCTTCCTTTCTTTCTTCCTTCCTTCCTTCCTTCCTTCCTTCCTTCCTTCCTTCCTT
>NW_020954596.1:51103722-51158722 GCF_900497805.2 Vombatus ursinus
CTTTCTTTCTTTCTTTCTTTCTTTCTTTCTTTCTTTCTTCCTTTCTTTCTTTCTTCCTTCCTTTCTTTCTTTCTTTCTTCCTTTCTTCCTTCCTTCCTTCCTTCCTTCCTTCCTTCCTTCCTTCCTTCCTTCCTTCCTTCCTTCCTTCCTTTCTTTCTTTCTTTCTTTCTTTCTTTCTTTCTTTCTTTCTTTCTTTCTTTCTTTCTTTCTTTCTTTCTTTCTTTCTTTCTTTCTTTCTTTCTTTCTTTCTTTCTTTCTTTCTTTCTTTCTTTCTTTCTTTCTTTCTTTCTTTCTTTCTCCACATCTAATGTGGGAATTTGTTTTGCTTGACCATGCATATTTGTAATCGGTTTTGTTTTTCTTGCATTTTCAATGAGTGGGGAGGGAGAGGATGGGGAGAGAATTCAGAACTGAGAATAAGATAAAATTGAATTTACAAGTATTTCTTCTTGCCTTAGTTCATATTTGTATATTTGTGTCCCTGAGGGGTTGGTAAAAACAAAAGAGAATTGTAATTTGTTTCAAATACCAAATGACTATTTTGATGGTGAGGAGGGAGTATTTAATGCCATTTTGTATGCAACTCTGAGTTAGGTACTCTAGAATGACTTTACTGCAAATTACACCAGCCTTGGACTGCCATATAGAATTGGATTAAATGCAGCCTCTATTGAACACCTATATGTAAGGTGGGGTCATAAGTACAGGCAGCTTCCTGCTTGAGAAATACTTGGAAGCCAATCTTTGCCCCATCTTGTATATGACTAGCTCTTGAATCAGAAGACCTCTTATTCCACCTCCCTTAAGTACTACCATAAGAAATTTTACCTACAATTCAATTTCCTTATATGTAAAATGAGGATGTTAGACTAGACACCCTCTGAGGTCCCTTCCTCTATGATCTTTTTTTTTCTAGTAGAAAGACAACACAGACACCTTCTTTAAAAAATATTAACTTTACTCTTTTCAGTGAACAAAAATCTATTTTCTACCACCCACTGCTCCCACTCCCACTGAAAAAAAAAGAAAAACAAACCTCTTATGATAAATATATTAGTGAAACAAAACAAATTCCCACATTGGCAATGTCCGAAAAATATGACTCAGTTGGTTCTTTGAGTGCATCACCTCTCTGGCAGGAGGTGGATAGCATGCTTCATCACTGGTCTCCTGAAATGATCACTGTTGGCCATTACTTTGATCAGAGTTCTTAAGTATTTCAAATTTATACAAAAGCAACAACATTATAAAGATAAACGCTTTTGCAATCTTATTATTGTCAAAGAACTGGAAGTTTTTGGGATGCCTATCAATTGGGGAATGGCTGAACGAGTTGTGGTATATGATTGTGATGAAATATTACTGTGCTATAAGAAATGATGAGCTCGATGATCTTAGACAAACATGGATAGACTTGCACAAAAAAATGAAGAGCGAAATGAGTGGAACCTAGAAAATGTTGTATACGGTAACAGCAACATTGTTTGAAAAACAACTGTGAGCTAATAAGTCATTTGGACTATTATAAATACCAAATTAACTACAAAGGACATATGAAGGAAGATGCTATCTGCATCCAGAGAAAGAACTGATAAATAGAAGTATGTATAGAATGATTATATATATATATATACACATATATATTTGTGTCTAATGGTAGTCATTGGGGGGAGGGAAGAAAAAAAGAAAAAAAGAAATTTACATGATAACTTTATCATATATTTAAAAAGAACAGCAAGTTGTACATAATAGATTTGCAGTTTCATGTGTAATCATCTTTTTAAAAATTTATACTATTATGGAAATGCTTGTTTTAATCAATAAATTGAAAGTAAAGTGAAATAAAAATAAATTGTTTTCCTGGTTCTGCCCAATTCACTCTGCATCAGTTCAAAAAAATATTCTCAGGTTTCTCTGAAATTGTCCCTTTTCTCATATCTTCCATTACAATAGTATCCCCTTACTTTCATGTGCCATACTTTGTTCAGCCATTCCCTGATTGATGGAAATTGCTTCAGTTTCCATTTTTTTGCCACCACAAAAAACTGCTATAAATGTATATATTTTAATATGTAGGTCCTTTTCCTCTTCTGATCTTTTTTTGGAACACAGGTCTATTTGTAGTATTTCTGGATCAAAGGGCATGCACAGTTTAGTAACTTTTACAGCATAGTTTTGAATTTCTTCCCAGAATGATTGGGAATAATAAAGCACCAACAATGTATTAGTGTACCTATTTTCCCCAAACTCATTCAACATTTTCCATTTTCCTTTTTTTGGTCAACTTTGCCAATCTGATGAGTATAAGACAGAAATTCAGGTGACAACTGAACTCTAAAATGAAAATTGGTCTTCGAGTCAGAAAACTTAGGATTGAATATTTGTGTGTGTATACATACATATATGTATTTATATATGTGTGAATACATATGTCTATACACACATAAACATGTACACAAACTTGTCTAAATTACATTCACTTTTCTTGGTAGCAATTTCCTCATCTATAAAATGGGGATGATTGTAGCACTACCTACGTCACAGTGGTATTATAAAGGATGTAGTGGGATCATAGATATACATCTCTTTGTAAATGGAAAGGGTTGTGCAAATGTCAGCTATTACTTACTAATAATGCTTCAGTAACTAGAGGACACCAAACATAGTGCTGTCACTTGTTTATAACAAGTTTTCTTTTTATCCCTGTCTCACTCTCAAGTTTTTTGCTATTTTTGATTTAAGAAAACAGTTCAGTTGCCAAAATTGGTTAAATGAGGTACTTCTAAAGTTAGTTAAGTGGTGCTAAGTACCACTCTGCAAGTAGTTCCTCTTTTTTAACAGCTGTCATTCCTGAAGCCATCATACATGAAAATATTCTGATGAAAGGGGTAACCCATGTAATATTCTCATAACAAGAATCATGCCTCCCTTTAACATGAAAATAATGCAGACTCCATATATATAGGAGTTGTAAGGGCCCTTAGCAGTTACCTAATACAATAAACTCCTCTAAAACACAACTGACAAATGCTCATGTCATCCAGCATTTGCTTGTAGGCTTCCAAGAAGAGGGAACCCACTACCTCTTGAGGCATCCAGTTACCATGTCCCTCCCATTTTTTCTTCTCTGGGCTAAATATCACCACTTCTTCAAATGATTCTCATGTGGGATGAACTTAAGGCTCTTTACCATCCTGCTTCTCTTCCTCCAGATCAGCTCTAGTTTATCAATGTCTTTTCAAATTGTGGAGCCCAGAATTGAATACAATACCAAAAATATGGTCTGACCAGGACACAGTACAGTGGGGACTATCAACTCTGCGCCCCACCCCAGATGATATATTTCATTTAATGCATCCTAGGATGGAATTCTCTTCTTTGGCAACCATGTTAACTAATTAATTCATTCAATAAGCATTTATTAAGCACCTACCATGTGTTCAGTGCTCAGGATACGAAACCAAAAATTAATTAGTCCCTGCTGTCAGGGACTTACATTCTATCACGTCAGTAACTTGTATAGAACAGATTTAAAGGCTACCTAGCCATGACTCCTTGATCTTGAACATTTGAAGTTTTTTTTTTTATCTCAAGTATAACTTTATATTTCATTTTAGTAAAAACATGGGTACATTGGAAAGCATGTTGAACTTAGAGTCAGGAGACCTGGACTGACTCCTACTTAGCTACACCAGCCATGGAATCATTGGCAAGTTATTCTCCTCTTTGGGCCTTCCTCAGTTTTCCCCTCACTTAAATCCAGTTCATGCACAAGTCAAGACATCTCCCTTATGATGTCATCAGTCCTCTTCGAGAATGAAGGACAAACAATTGTAAATTAAAGCTAGGCTAAATAATTTTTGAGGTCCCTTCCAACTCCAACCTTTTGTGATTCTCCTGTAGCTCACATTTATATAGTAACTAATGCATTTATAAAGAGCTTTATATTTGATCAAATGTGATTCCAGGATATATGTTTTCCTTTTTTGAAGGCAGAGGAACATTTGAAAAGCTGGCATCAAAATGACAGACCAAGATATAGATTATGAGCAAATATTCTTATATTTGGTGGCATCAGAAATAGAAGGAGATTTTTTTCTTAAGCATTGCAGGTTTGTGGGTGTTTAGTAAATGCTGAGACAACAGAGAATTCTGACCTCTGTTGCCAGGCTAGCCACACGTTGATGCCCTCAGGTTTTAACCTTAGCCATTTAATTTAAACTTGACTCTGTAGCTCATGTTTATGGATAAGTGAGCAAAATAGTAAAGATCAAAAGTGAAAAAAAAAAAAACCAACAAAAACCCAAACCCGACTGTGGAATTCAATATTTCAGAAGCTGTTGATGGGTAAATGTTATTGAAGTGTAGCATTCAAAACCAAAGGCCTGCACTTATGATAATGAGCCTAACAAGGAAATGAGATTGACACAGCAATTCTCTGTTTTTGTCGTCCCCTGAGGTTAGAGATTATGCAGCGCAGGGTTCTCTTTTTAGCTTCTTTGGTAATTCCTACTGTGAGACACAACACTCTGCATATTTGTCAAGGTTGCACTCTTGTCAGGTGGCTGGGATCTTGGAGGTAGCTGTTCTTACTTGGATCCTGATCCACTGCTGAGGGCCTCCTCTCACTGACCTCTCCTCTAAGGCTTCTTTGTGTCATTGAGGTGACTGTGGATTCTTAGAGAGAGACTGTGGAAGATCAGGACATACCCAGCTGGAAAGACTTGAATCTGGTCACAAATTTTGTGTTGGTCTCCAGAAATATCAGCCTGGCTAACTTCAGAGAGGGTTGCCCGTTAGGTAATTACTTCCCGCCCCCCCCCCCCCCCCCCCGCCTTAAGTGGCTTGTGAATATTATTAAAGTGGGGTCATGATCTGAGTCTGTGAAGGCACTACCCAAATAGATGAAAGCACATTTTTGTTGTTGAGTCATTTTTCAGTTGTGTCTGACTCTTTGTGACCCCATTTGGGGGTCTTCTTGGCAAAGACACTGGAGTGGTCTGCCATTTTCTTCTCCAGCTCACTTACAGATGAGGAAACTGAGGAAAACAGAGTTAAATGACTTGCCCGGGGTCACACAGCTACTAAATGTCTGAGACCAGATTGGAACTCAGGAAGATAAGTCTCCCTGACTCCAAGCCCAGCTTTCTACCCACTGTACCACCTAGCTGCCCATGAAACCACTTACCCTGGAAATTTTGATTATATCATTTATATCTCTCTATCTTTTCAGAGCTGTAAGCAGCAAGTCTGACACCCAGGGCAGGAAAATATTTCCTCAAATAAACTTTTAAAGACAAATTCAGTTGTGGGAGTAGATGGAAAGGGCAATGCTCCACTGCGGAAGGGAAGATAGCCTTCCTCCACCAGGAGGCTACAACCTGGGGGAGAGGAGACAAGGTAGAGATACAGAGGAATTCACCTGACGTAGAAAGTATCTTTCTGGTTTTACCTAAGTATTTCTTCTAACTAGGTAATAGGCTCCAAAGGAATGTGGTACTTTCAGCTTCCTCTAATTTTGGTGTACATACCCTGCTCTAATTAAGGCTCTGAGTCTATCTAGCTTTATATCTATCTGTCTTGCATCTATCACCAGTCTATCATCTACATCTATTTATCTATCCATCTGTCCATCCATCTATCTATCCATCTATCCATCCATCTATCTATCCATCTATCTATCTATCTATCTATCTATCTATCTATCTATCTATCTATCTATCTATCTACCTATGTATATGTCCATCTATCAGTCTATGAATGAATTATATACTACCTGTTATTATTATTATTATTATTTCATGTTCCACTTGAAAACAGTAGTTCATCTTAACAATAATACAAATGGGTTCCCATCTAGAGGGTGAGATAACTCTGCTCATGGCTTCAAATGAGAGAACCATGCTGTAAAGGGAAAGGCTATGAGGTCTTGTTTTCCAGATGCAGATGGCCCCTGAGAAATGGGCTTGGGTCCTTACCCCTTATTGATTCTTTTCCATTCTAGGTGCAAGCAGTGGAGTCTCCAAACGGGGCCAGGAGCGTGAGCAATGAGGACCTGACAATCCAGTAATACTGGTTAGGTGTTGCCGCTAGCCCAGTGTTGAAGCCCTGAGGAGTATGGGTTCAAGATTAGAGTACAGTAGAAGCTAGCAGTGATACTGCCTTTGGATGGCAGCTGGATGGGACCAATGCCATGTAGGAACTGAGATAAATTTGGAGGCTACTCCCTCCCTCGGGCCTCAGACTCAAGTAGTGTAGGGAGATTATGCCATTGAAGTATTGGGGGGAAATGTTTATACTTTGTTCTGACTATATCTTTGAAGTAAATATTCCTTTGTAAAAGTTAAAACAAACAAACAATGACATGAAAAATAATACTTACTAGATCTAATACATATTACCTAAATGGTAGGGTTAGTTTCAAAATATTTAAAGCTTTGGACTCTTTCTCCTATTATACTTGAGCAGAGTGGTATTATATTCTATTTTAGAGGTGTTTAAAAAAAGGTGATTACATGCCACATCTTGTCTTCCCTGTGATCAGAGGGAAGGGAGCTTTTTCTTTAGTTATCCAAATAACTACTTAGTAACATGGTAGAGGAGGCAGCTAGGTGGCATAGTCAACAAGTCTTATCTTCCTGAGTTCAAATCTGGCCTCAGACACTTACTAGTTGTGTGACCTTGGGCAAGTCACTTAACCCTGTTTGCCTCACTTTCCTCATCTGTAAAGGAGCTGGAGAAGGAAATGACAATAAGATCATGAAGAGTTGGACACAAAATTGACTCAACAACAACAACATGGTGGAGCAGTAAGGCTGTTTGATTGGTTAGAAATGAAGATGGGATTGTAGACCAAGCAAATAAACTCAATCCAGGGGACCCAGCCAGGTGAATTTGGGCTTGAGCATGGGAAGTGAGCTTGAATTATAGTCCACTGTTCTTTTATTTCTCACTTGGCTGCTCTCCTTTGTACTTCTCCATCATGCTTCCAGATGGAATCTATTGGTCTAAGGGAAAAGGGAGCAGGTAGTAGTTATGATGGCAGCAGTAGAAGAGGCAAAAAGGGGCCAGATGAACCTTATCATTGTGTGAGACCACATCAACCTTGGTACTCATACCTCATCAGTATCCTCTGCCCTGGGACCCTTCTGATTGGAAGGCAGAGAGGAGAACTCCTCCCCAAATCTTCTGGTGCCCAGGCCAGACATCCATCCATTTCCTACCAATTCTACTACTTTCCTGTGTCCCACATACCATGCCCTTCACCAACCCCATTAGATTATAAACTATTTATATTCCCAGCACTTAGCACAGTGTCTGGCACATAGTAGGTACTTAATATATATTTGTTGACTGACTATGGAGTAGCTGAATGTTCCAGGCCCAGAAAAAAATCAGGAACCTTGCTAGGCCCTGGAACTATAGCTAGTAAATAACTTAGAAAGTTTAAGCATCACCCATTCTGGGGCTGCTTTTTTTTTAACAGATGCATTTCTGATCAGCATATGGTGGCATACAGTTTCACAGTTTGTCTCCTTTTATTATGTCTTCTGCTATGGGTATGGGACAGGGTCTGTGTTTGGTGCTAGAAGCCCGTTAATACCATGGTAGCCTAGTTGCAGCCCCAGCATTTTAGCCAATCCCTGAGCTAAGGGTAGTAGGCTGGCTTCAGCAAAGCCCACTCAAACCCCCGCTCAGTGCCTTCCTGCTAAAATGGCACTTTCCCCATCCCACATGGGTTTTGCTTCAGGTCATTCTCTTTAGAGGTCTCTGTGTGTAGGGTATAATCAGGATTCATATACATTCTGAACAATTATGAAAGTATCAGGCTTATACTCCCTGACCCCCACCCCAGTTTTCACTGAGGCAAAAAATATCTCCCATTATTCCTTTAAGGAATAACTTTCGCCCTTCTCACTCTCAAAACACAACCTTTCAGTAACTAAGAAAACTCAAGTCGAGGAACATCAAGCATTTTTTGAACAAATTAAAAAAGCATAAACCCAAAGTGGGGTTACAACCAATAGGGAACAAATTGGCTTTTCTTCTCTCCCTTCTTTGCCTAGGACTGGGAAAGGACTGGATTATTCTAGACTAATAGACTAATTAGTCTGGTCCTACCCTCTGGAGATGACTTGCCCAATGAAAAATGAAGAAGGGGATAAGAAAGGTATCAGGGACCAGGCTGTCCATTTTTCTAGTCTCACCATCACCTGTTTATTCCTCTATTATCCTCAAGATAGGAATCTTGAGGTTATTCCTATCACCTCATCTGTTTTGTGCCTTTCCCTACTCTATCATGTTCATGGCTCAGACTATCACCTCCATTCAAGTCCATCAGCCAGGCAATGGTCAATACCCATGACCAAGCTTCCTGATTAAACAGTCCTGGATGTAGTTCTGGCCAGTCTGAACCCCTAGTCTCTCTGGCATGGCTGCTCTCCTTCTTTGGAGTATGCTATGTTAAAGTCACAGGTACTTTGGAAGACTGGGTAATTCTATCTGTCCAGAGACAGGCATTTCGGGAGCCTCAAGTTTCCAATGGTAACACCTTTGGGAAAGGACAAGCCTGAGGTTACATACTTTCCCCTTGCAAGTAAACCCCAGAAAACCTTTTGTGATCTAGACTGTGGTGGTCTAAGGGAGAAGGGAGCACTTAGTCTTAGTTATCCTGGCAGGGGTAAAAGAGGCAAATTTTTAAATCTGTTGAAGACTTCCAAACCCAAGAAACCAAACCCGCTCAGGCTCCAATCAGGGGAGTAATGAGGCACTTTGTAAGTCATTGAACATTTAACAAAGGAGGTTTACTTTGTTCAAACACCAAGGATACCCTGGCACTTATCTTTGGCCTTGGTAGACGAGGCCCCATTGCCTCCACACAGCAAGTCTATAGGATATGGTGACTTGTATAATTTCAGGCACTCATCAAGTCACAGGCACCCAGACTACACATGGCTGGAGCCATGATGAGGTTGCATCAAAGAAACTGGGGCTGAAGGTAGTTGTGTCAGGAAAATGCTGAGAACAACCAAGAAAATCATGATAGCTCAAGGTCTTAAGTAGGAATTATAGAATTAATGAAAGTATAGATAATGACAGAAGGCCCCGGGGCTGAGATTCTTTCAGAAAAGCATTTTATAATCACAACTGGCATGTATATAGAATCTTAAGATTTATGAAACATTTTACAAATATCTCATTTGATCATCATGACGACCCTAGGAGGTAACAGATGAGGAAACTGAGGCTGACATTGAGGGACTTGCCTAAGATCATACAGAGGGTAGATGTCTAAGGCTGGATTTGAAGTCAAATCTTTCTGGCTCCAGGTCCAATGCTCTATCTATTGCACCCTCTAGCTGCCTCTAAGAGCTCCTTCCACTTTGTATGTTAAAGTCCTCTTTAACCTCCTCCTCAGGCCCCTTACAGTGTAGGGACTTTTTGGAAAGATGTTTACAACTATGGAGAAAGAAGAAAGTAGCTCCCAGATGTCAGCATCATTTTTGTGATTCTACATTACTTGTTCAGACCCTTTCTGGCTCTTAGCTGCCCTTTTCATTTTCTCTATGCAGACCAGTGTTTTATGAGTAATGAATCTTCAAGAAACCGAATTAATGATCTTCATCACTAACCATCTGCTGCAAGTTTAGAAGGCTTGTCTTCAGTGTATAAAGTATATTAATGTGAGTGTTTTACGCACCCTTAGATATCTCTGATAGCAATGAATGTCCCTTATGGATTTAGCAAAATCATCAGAGCCCACAGTTCAAAAGGCTGGCTGCTCTAACTTCCCGGTTGAGCTTTGCTGGTGATTCAGTCTCAGTGGTTGCTCAAACTGAGGATACATCTGTATTTGGGAGCATGGAAACACTTATCAGATTTAAATGTCTTTCAAAATAAAGGTCAAAAATCAGGCAGCTGGTGTAGTGGAAAATGCATTGTCTAGTTGAGCTAAGAAGCAAATTTATTGGTCAAAAAGCTTTTCACAGTCTTGTAAAATTCTCTGGAATAGAAAATGAGTGCTTAGCCAAACTGTTGCTAGAGAGTATAAGAAATACTGCAGAATAAGGGCACGAATTCAGAGGAGGGAAGCCCAAGCTGAAAAGTTGTCATCTGAAGACATTTAATTATGTTATTGCTGGCAGAAAAGTGCCAAGGAGAGTCAAAACACAGCCGAGCGGCCGCATTCTCTTAAGTCTAACAACAATGATAATTAACCTGTATGGAGGAGATTGAATAATGTCCAGGATAAATATTGGATTACCTATTCTTTGGTTACACTTTTCCTTTGTTGAACATGAAAAAAAAAGATCAAGTCTGGGTTTGAGTGTAGTTATAGGACTTAGATCCTGTGGCAGAGAGAGGTAGTTATACAACTCATATATCATCTTCTGTTATTTTAGTTGGTTTCTATGATTGGGCTTAGTCCAGAACTTGCTTCAAGAATACTGAGAAAGGAAAATGTTATTATACAAGAGAGGAAGGGTTTAAATTATTACTTGTTTTAAAATTTGAACATTGGACATTTTAGCTCGCATAAAATATATGTCTACATATACATTTGTGTGTATATATATATATATACATATATATACACACACACATACATTTTATATATGCATATGTCTTTTGTTCCACTTAAGAAAATAAGAAAACAAGCACCCATTCTTTTTTAAACTTAAATAGTATTTTATTTCCCCCCAATGACATATTAAATTAAAAATTTTTAGTATCCATTTTTACAAGATTTTGAGTTCCAAATTTTTCTCCCTCTCTCTCCCCCCTCCCCTCTTCTGAAAATAGTAGGCAGTTCGATATACATGAAGGCACCCACTCTTAAAAGGTCATAATTATTTCTTCTTAAAACATTATCTCAATGGCAGATTTAGATTTTTCTTTCACTTCTTCACTTTGCCCATTAGTATTACAGATTTGGGTCTGGGAGGAACCTTAGAGGCTGTTTGTTCCAGCTCCCTTATTTTTCCAGTGAGGAAATAGTTCCAGAGAGGAAGTCCAGGTTCACAAAGGTAACAGAGTCAGAATCTGAACTCACATCCCTCAACTCCACATCCAGTGGGCTTTTCACAAAAAGTGCTTAGTGCTGTGTCAGCACATAGTAGGTACTATATCAATGCTAATTCCCTCTTACCCTCCCTCCCTTGGATCATGCTGTTCCTACTTCCCTTTTTTTTTTGTGTGCGTGTGTGCCAATTTAGAATTGCTCTTCAACACTGTTCATCTTCTAAATATTCTTCGGCATTTCACGTGATGCACTTGCCTTGTCTCACTTGTAATTTTCTTTTTTGCTCCTTAGAAGAGTCCTTGACATTATGCAGCTGTTGACACAGTCTTTTTCTCTCATCTTTCTTTCTTTTTCTGACCCCAATGTTTAAGAAATTATGGCACTCCAACATTTTATATAATTTTATCTATTCAGAGAATCTGAAACAGAAATAAGAAATCTCTCCTTTCCTGGCACCTCATCATAGTCTTTGCTAACCTGCTGCCATGGGTGCCTTCTCCTGTAGCTTTCCTGGCTCTTGGCACCACCTCTTAGTCTACTACTCTGAAGCCAGTCATAAGAAATACGAGCTGCCCATGTGAAATGATGCTTTAAGGAACTCTGCCCCTGAAATATCTACCCCACTGTCCTGCCAGGATACTTGAAATTCTCACTATGAAATTTATTCCTTTGGGTCAATAACAGGTTTACAAAATGACACATCTTAGTTATTGAGAACACTCAACCCAGGTCCTTCCTTTTAGTGAGGTGACATGCCAATCACAGTTAGTAAGAGGCAAAGCCAGAACTTGAATCCAGGTCTCTTGTTTTTTAGTTCAGATCTCTTCCCAGGGCATTAGATTGTTTTTAATCAATTTATCTCCAGAAGAGTCCTATTAAGATATGACTAGGTTATCCGAGAGTGCTGAAGAAAAACAACATTCTTCATAATTTTTCCTAGGGATGATCTGGCGGAGCTTGTTGGCATGTACTGCAGAGGTAATCCAAATGATTCCTCTGCTATAATTAGCCAGTCCTTGAGGCTCACTGTATGTGCATGGTCCCTATTTCGCCCTTCTCTGTGCTATTAAAGGGCTGTTACCAGCAATCATTCTCCAGCCCTCCCTGCCCCAGCCCTGCATCTGATGGCTCTGGACTCTGAGTAGTCCCAAGGTCATTGCCTCCCTGGTATCCTTCCTGGTCACTTCTGCGCCACAGTATCAAGCTCAGACTTTTGGATTACTGTCACATGCATGGGTTTTTGTAGCTCCTTTGCCAAGTAAATAACCAATTTAAACCACTAGGAGGCAGTTATTTCCCATTGACTTGTTCCTTTCCTCTTCTGATACCTGATTTAAAGCTACCAAAACAATAGGTAGTGCCATAGTGCATAGACCTGGAGTCAGGAAGATCTGAGTTCAAATTTGGTCTCAGACACTTACTTGCTGTGTGACCTGGAGCAAACCACTTAGATTCTGTTTGCCTCAGTTCTTCATCTGTAAAATGGGGATAGAACAGCACCTGGTCCCCAAGGTTGTTGTGAGGCTCAAATGAGACAGTATTTGTAAAGCACTTAGCACAGTGCCTGGCACATAGTGAGTGCTGTATGAACGTTAGCTGTTAGTTAGATACAGCCAGTATGTTGCTGATACAATCAAATCGTTACAGATGGCCCTTCTTGTACTACACTGGTGCAGGGCACCTAAACCAGTGATAATGTCTGTAGGAATGAAGAAGAATGAAATCAAGAAATGACGCCATTGGGGTAGGTTAGAGCTTTAAGCAACACAGTCAGTGACCAATTGTGACTTCAAAAAACTGATGGTGAAGCAACGTCCCCCATCTCTCAGCAGAGACGTAGTGGACTACAGGTGCAGAACGAGGCATGTTTCCCTGTCTGAGAGTCTATTTGTTTTATTTAACTGTGTTTGTTTGTTATAAGGGTGGGTACTTGGGGGTGGAGGTGGGGTAGGGTAGGGTGGAGAATAGAGAATCACTGGGGACTTACAATCATATAAAAAAAAGAACACGAATATAACATTTTAAACAAATCCTAATGGAAACCATTGGTTTAAAAGATTGACTTCAAAAGATTATTTCACTTTTGTTTAAAACTACCTAAGGAGAGAGAGATCGCATTGCCTCACTTGGAAGCTTTCCTTTCCTTTCAAAAAAAGTTTCTCTACTACATGTCTATGCTGTCCTTTGTGGGTATTTAAAACAACAGATACACTGCTCTCTGAGTTATAAATATTATGTCTCCTCAGCCTGATGTTAAAAGTTCACTCTAACTGCTGAAGGTAGATTGCTGGTCATGGAGAGACGTGCTCATTAAGCGGCAATTCAGACTTCCTTTGTTGTATCCTCATACCGTCATTTCTTCAGAGAGTAAAGAATCCCTAACCAGAACATTCTTTTAATTTCTTTTTTTTTTAAATTTTAATCTGAACTTAGGAAATAAAACAAACATTTCCACAACATAGTAGAATAGAAAAGAATGGTGATTGTACATGAAACTGCAAATCTATTATGTACTACTTTCTAGAAACTGTATCTACTTTTTATCAAACTCGGCTTTAAAGTGAATATTCTATTTTTCCATTTTGTTTCAAAATAAAATCAGAAATAAATATAGTTCCATGGCAGGAAGGGAGGGAAGGGAAAGGGGGAAACGTCTTCTAGCACACTGAAACAAAAGCTTTTGGTAAGGAAGAAATGAAGAAGAGTTAGGTCATTTAGGTAGCTGTTTCTCTGTACTCACTGAGGGACTGACTTTTTTCTACCAGACTTTTAACACTTCATATCAACCCTGCCATCTACCATCTTGCTATTACCCTTTTTGCCATCGAGGGACTTCCTCCTATGCCTAGCATTGCTTCTTTCCAAATTTACAATGCTTTCAACTTCTCTCTTTTCCTTCTTTCTTTCTCTATTGTAAGTCATCCTTATATCAATTAAGTAACCAACATTTACAAGTGTCAGGCAGTGTGCTAGGTACTTGGGATACAAGGATAAAAATGAAATAGTCTCTGTCCTCAAGGAGCTCTCCATCTAGCTGGAAGCGGCATCATGTATACATGCACACACACACACACATATATGCACACATGCTCATACAAATATACATATATACATGTGTGCATCTCTCTATCTACTCATTCTCTACTCATGTCTGACTCTTTGTGATCCAATTTGTGGTTTTCTTGGCAAAGATACTGGAGAGGTTTGCCCTTTGCTTCTCTAGCTCATTTTACAGATGAGGAAACTGAGGCAAACAGGGTTAAGGGACTTCCCCAGGGTCACACAGCTAGTGAGTGTCTGAGGCTGGATTTGAACTCAGGTCCTCTTGACTCCAAGCCAACTGCTCTATCCATTGAGATACCTAGCTGTCTCTAATATACACACACAAATACATATATACATACATACACAAATAAAATAGATACAAGGTGATTTGGAGGGGAGAGGGCATTGTCATTTGGTAGGACCAGGAAGATCCACAGCAGAATGAGCTGTGAAGGAAACTGAGGACTCGTGGAGGCCAAAGTGACAGTCAATGAATGCAAAGGCAAGGAGCTGACAGCTGGAGTATGAGGAACAATAAAGTGTGTTGGTGGGTGGACCTGGATCTAGAGTCTGGAAGACCTGAGTTCAAATCCAGCCTCGGAAACTTACTTGCTATGTGACCCTGGGCAAATCATTTAACCTGCATTTGCCTGAGCTTCCACATCTGTAAAGTGGCAATAACAATAGCACCTATGTGCCAAGGTTGTGGTGAGGATCCAATGAGATGTTTCTAAAGCACCTTGCAAACCTTGAAGTGATATATAAGTGCTAGATATTACTATGTGAAGGGCAGTAATATAGAATAAGCCTGAAGAGGTAGGTTGGGGCTAGGTTGTGAAGGACTTGCAAAGCCAAAAAGAGGAGTTTATATTTGACCTTTGAAGTAAAAGAGATTTAACTACTAGACTTCCTTGATTTGGCCAGAACTGCAATTTAGGAAAATCACTTTAGTAGGTATTTGAAGATTGGGTTGAAAAAGGGAGGGGCTTGAGGAAGGGAGGCCAAGGAATAGGCTATTGCAATGGTCCAGGTGACAGGTGATGAGGGCCTGGATTAGGACAGTGGTTGTACTCATGGAGAGAAGGGGATGAAGGAGAAAGTTGTTGTGGGGGTAGAAACGACAAGATCTGACTGGACACATGGGGTGAGAGAGAATACAGAGCTGAGGATGCCACTTGCAGACTTGAGTGGAATGATGCTGGTGCTCTTAAGAAAAACAAGGAAGTTTGGAAGAGGGTAGATTTAGGGAGGGCAGGAGAGAATGAAGAATATAAGATCTTAATTTGACAGTAAGCACCTCGTATGACCTAGGTTCAGCCAATATGGTGTAGTGTCAAGGCCCCTGGAGTTGGAGTCAAAGGAATTGGGTTCTATTCCCTGCTGCCTCTATGACTTTGAACAAGTGCTTCCACATCTTTGGGCCTGAGTTTCTTCATTTATAAAACTAGGGAGTTGGATGGGCTAGTTTAATTTAGTTTAATTGAGGCCAGAGAGGTTCTGTGATAGATCTAAGGTTGCATAATCTTTGGTCTCCAAACTCGTCATAATTGTCCACTGTTCCAGATGAATAATGGAAAACATTTATTTATATGTTATTTTAAATAGTATTTTATTTTTTCCAACTACATGTAAAGACAATTTAAAACATTCATTCTTTACAAAATTTTGAGTTCCAAATTTTCCTCCCTCCCTCCTCTTCCCCTCTCTAAAATGGTAAGCAATTTAATATAGTTTATATATGTGCAATCATGTGAAACATATTCTATATTAGTCTTATTATGAAAGAAGAAACCAAGGGAAAACCAAAAGGGAAAAAACACAAAAATTAAAAAAGTGAAAACAGTATGCTTCAATCTGCATTCAGACTCCCATCAATTCTTTCTCTAGATGTGAATAGCATTTTGATGGAAAGCATTTATTAAACAGTGACTATGTGACAAGAAACAATATGCTATGTGCTGAGGTTACAAATATAAAAGTATAACAGTTCCGGATCTCAAGGAGCTTACAATCCAGTAGAAGGAGATAACACATAGAAGAAAGTGGTAGATAGGAAAGGGTGTTTTAGTTTTGGAAACCACAACAACAGTGAGTAGAACTCTAGAGGAGTTGATAAAATTGTGGTATTGATTAGATTAGCTATTCTCAGAATGAGGATTGGAAAGGGTTGTGGCTAAATGTCCAGTAGGATGGATGGCAAGGAGATATAATATAAAGCATGGGCTTTATATTACAGTTTGTGCTAGTTAGATACAGAGTACCATGTGGGCCTTCACTGGCTGACTCACCACTCAGGACAGCACAGCCCATAGTGGAGTGGCAACTAAGTAACTTTGGGAAGGCTGGGGTTTCCAAAGTCTCCTTCAACTCTCTGATTCTTAAATTGAAATCTAGTTTTATGAATGTGTTTATTCCTTACTTTATCAAATTGGTAACTCCAGGATATGGACCTAACTTCAAATAGGAGACACCTGCAGTGATCAAAGGAAATAAATATTACTTATAGGTTAACCTGTAATATTTAATTCTGTAGAGGGGCAAAGAAGAATAAGCCTAAGCAACGTATCACAGTTAAAGGAGAAGGCCATCATCTATCCCTTTGTTAAGTGACAGCATTCTTGCTGATTGACTGGGTTGATTTCAGCGGGCACTGATTTCACTGGATGCTGAGTTCTGGGCCCTGGCCAATGGAGACGCAGTGGCAGAATGGCTAGTTTTTTCTGATATTCTTTCTCTCCTGGCTGCTGTGGATTCAAGATGCAATTTGGGACTCGGGCCTAAAACAGGAGGGAATTTGAATCCACCAGACAAAGAGAGAATCAGTGAGGGCCGGGCATTTCTTGATTGCTTTGTCATTGACTCTTCACCGTTAGGTCTAAGACCTCAGGGTCTGGCGTAACCCAGTCAAGCCTATCAAATATTTATTAAACATTTACTACTCATGGAGCTCCACCACCATTTATAGCTGCTGCCTTTTCTTTCTTGGGCTGGAGGTGGGGGAGAGGGGAGGTTATCTGGGCACATAGGTTTCATACTCCTCCCATCCTCTCTTTTCCCCAAGGACTGAAATCTCAATCCTCATTCTTCTGACCCCTCTGAAGCATTTAGTAATGTCAATAACCTCCTAGAATATACTCTTGCCTCTTTGGGGTACATGACATCACTTCACTGTCCTTGTTCTTTCATCTGTCTGACCCCTCCTCAGTCTCCTTTGCTGGTTATTTATCCATATCACAACCTCTAATCATGGGTGTTCCTCAAGGCTCTGTATCCTCTTTTTGATCTGTACTTTCTAGGTTGGTGAAAAGGTAAGACTGGACATACAGGTTGGAGAATGAAAAATTTAGATTAGATATTGGACAAAATTCCTGGGTCCACACTTAGTGTTTTATAATCACTTTCTATGGACAGATTCTGTCTTGCTGCAATGATTTAAGTGAAAGCCTTCCTTGTGAGGGAATGATGTAGTTGTAGAATAGTAGTCATTAGAATTGTACAGTTGGAAGGATCATTTGTCCAAACCTCTTATTTTACAGACACAAAAGCTAAGGCCCAGAGTGTGAAATGATTTACCCTAAAGCAAATAGTAAATTAGTGGTGGAGATGGGAGTAGGACCCTGGTCTTCTAACATTTCTCCTGTACTGCTCATGACTTTGGGTCCTTGTCAGTCCTATGTTAACATGGATAGGTAAACATTTTGCTTATTGGAGCCTCAACTGGTGATCTTTAAGAAACGGATTATGTTATCCTGTACTTTAGGTCCCTTGAAATATTAGTCTTTTCTTATACTTTTGAGGATGGATATTTATTGCATTGGCACTGATTTCATAATAAAAATCCAGAATCATGATACCAATAAAATTATATAAATGGTACATGTCAATTAAACATGTTCTTGGATATGATATACTGGTATTGAGACTTATTCATCAGTTTTTAAACCATTTCAACAAAAGAAAGAGATGGAGGAATTTATTGCTGTAATAAAGTTCTTATGTTTTTGAAAAAGATAACAACTCGGTATCTTTTCCCTTGCTATCTATATTATTTCGACCTGGAAATGCAAAGAAACTCAAATGATTAAAGGATTAGGTCATAGGTACTAAAAGGGAAGGAAGAGAGGAGAAGGAGGGGGTGGTATACTAAGGCAAGGCTAATGCTAAGAAAAATTGTGAAGTAGGCAAATCTTATCCTTTCAACTCCTCTTTCTTCTTTCTCCTGCTGCCCCCCCCCCTTCCATATTTCTTGTGGCCTCCCACCACTTATTAGATAGCCTTTTCTCAGGTAATTTCTCATGCTTTGAAATTCTCTGTCTCTTCATTCTCTCTCCCCACCCAGGCAAAATTTCCATTGCTTTAGTGCTCTCAATTTAGCAAAACAGCTAAGAAAATAATTGGACAAAGTAACTGACATTAAGGTATAATTTACAAGGCAGTGTGGTCAGTTGAAGAGGAGGCACTGATCTGAGGACTTTTCATATTGGGAGTTCCCTATACTAATTCGATCATGGGGTCACAGATTTAGAGCTGGAGGGGACTTTGGAGGCCATCAAGTATAACCCCTTCATCTTAAAGATGAGGAAAATGAGGCCCAGAGATATTAAGGGTCACATGGCTAATAAGTACCTGAGGTGAGATTAGAGTCTGAATTTTCCTATTTTCACGGCCAGTGCTCTATTTACTAAGCCATGCTGCTTCCCTATTAGATTTTTGGTTAAAAAAAAAAGCATATACTTATAGTTTAATAAGTTATTGGGGATATTTGTATTTTAATGCGCACTTGCACTTCAAAAGAGAATGCTTGGGGAAAGGACTTGGGTTCAAATCTTGCCTCTGTCTCTACCCATGTGATCATGGATAAGTCATTTAACTAGGGCAAACAACTCTGGCTTAGTTGCCTCATCTGTACATGAGAGAGTTGATCTAGATGGGCCCTGAGGCCCTTTCCAGCTCTGAGTCTATGAGCCTATGAAAATCTCTAGGGATGCATTTTTAATGGTAGAATTTTAGGCAGCACCTCAGGGGAACAAGGGCATATACAGTGCCTGGTTTAGAGCCAAGAATCCATCATTTTTATATCTTAAGTTGGGATCCATAAATCTAAACTCCATTTTTAAAAATTAGCTAGTGACTATGTTTCCTTTCTGAACCCTCTACCTTCAATTAGTACATTAGCATGATGTTGCCCAAGGGAGATGGCAGTTGCCACCTTTGATGGGTGGGGCCTACCTGCAGTATCCTACAGTCAGGTGCAACCCTGGTGGCTGGAATATGCATCACCAGGCATGCCTTGTCAGCATCTCTAATGCTGACATCCAAGCACCAGCAGGTGTGAGGAATCCTGCTACTGACCTCAGAAAGGGAGAATGCATGTGGTGATTGTTGACTCCCAGCTGAGTGATAATAATAACATTTAAAAAACAGCTACTAGCTGACAGCATAGCAAGGTTTTAAAAATACTATTTATATGCATGTATGTGTGTCTGTATGTATGCATGTGCATACATGTATATATACATATATATACAGATGCACACATATACCTATATGCATATGTATGTGCATGTATTTGTGTATTTCTACACATGGGTGTTTATACATGTATATATATTTAAAAGTCACTGCTGCTGGTACACTCGAGAATGAACGATACTTTTAGGAGAGGTGTTCTTTACTATGGGTCTGTGGATAGATTTCAGGGGTTCTGTGAACTTAGATGGGGAAAAAATTATAGCTTTATTTTCACTCATCTCTGAAACTAGGCATTCCCTTTAATTAGTTAAAAAGATTATTCTAAGAAGGGGTCCGTAGATTTCATAGCACCAAAACCAAAATGGTTTAAGAACCCCTAGGAGATGCTTGGAAAGTTTCACTATTGTTGGATACATCCTTCAAATGCTTTGCTGATTTGGAAATAAAGAGATGATTAATGACAATGCATCCCTCTGAAAACCAAGACAGATGAGTGGAATAGAGCTGTGTATACACTTACATGGTAGGAGGTGGACTGGATGGTAGGTTTCAGGCAGGACACCTTCAGAAAAACAGGTGCTCATGTAAACAAACTCCATTTTGGAGTCTTCTGACAACAGCCTAAAGGAACTCACTAAACTCCTTTGGATTATTGTTGATGGCAAGATGCCTGTATTCTTAGGTTAACACATTAAGTTAGACCTCTTTCATGCTTTTGTGTGAATTAATGAGAATCTTTCCAATTCAGAAGGACACCCAGGAGAAAGGTCAAGTAGCAGTCTCATGCACACACAAACACACACACACACATATGTATATGTGTATATACACACAAGTATACTTACGCAGTTATATATATAAATAAATATGCGTATTATATATATAAGTATACATGTATGTATACTTATGGACTAGTTTCATTACTTGTATTTGTATCTCACAGTGCCTAGCACTGTGCTTAATAAATACCTCTTGATTTATTGATACAAACCTGGCAGGTTTTGGTAAGGGAAAGTGTGAAAAAAAATAGATATGGAGGAAGAGCAAGTCTAAGTAAGAGACCGGGCATCCTGGGGGTAGCATGAGGCAAAGCAAAGCAAGAAGTACTTATTAAGTACTTATCATGTGCCAGGCACTGTGCTAAATTCTGGAGAACCAAGTACATGCACAAAGAAAGATGTTCTGGGCCTTTAAGAAGCTCACATTCAAAGAGAATTGAAAAGGGTGTTTGTATGTTGGGGGAGAGGGGCAAGGTGAAAGCCATCAGCTTGGTGAAGGCTGGAAAGAAGCAGAGCCAGGAGAGGACAGAAGGTTGACTTGTTTGAGGTCCTCCCCCAAATGGGGGCTCCGGGAGGAACTCACAAAGGGATGATGTAGGGTGGGACAGCTGAAGTGTAAATGAATTTTCCAGGGTCTGGGGCCTCAGGACTGAGGGAAGTTCCAAGGTGAGACTTTGACTGAGGCAAAGTGCCTGAGGATCTGGGACTTGAGGAGGTTGAAGGCAGTGAAAGGTGGGAGGGCACCTGAGCAATCTCTGCAGAGCTTACAGTTTTGCCAAGGGCTGTGCAACACCTGATCTCCCCCAGACACATGCTTAGGAAGGAGGCAGCATCTCAGAAGACTTAATTAGACATGCAGTTGGCCACTGAATCTGAATTACAGATTAATCATAGACTTAGTCCTGTAAACTTGGCTGCTTCAATTCAGGTACAGTCTACCAAGCAGAGGCATAGAGCAAGATGGCAAGGGAAATGGGAAACCACACACACACACACACACACACACACACACACACACACACACTCAGTGCTCCCCTGGATGCTCTTCCAGAAGGTCAGTGTACGAGCAGAGAAAATGCAAGTATACAGAGGAAAACACCAAGGTTACCAAGACCATCACTATGGCTTTTCTTTGCACAACAGAATCCTACTTTGCCTGTCTTTCACTCATCACTCAGGAAAAGGCAGTTTGTTATTAAGGAAAAGGAATCTGATATAGTCAAAAGAACTAGAATCAGAGGACCTGGATTTGAATTGCATTGTTCCTTATTAGAGCTGTACTCATTGGCAAGTCTTAACCTCTTGTGGCCTCAGTTTTCTTATCTGTAAAATGAGGGGAGCCTATGGACCAGATGATCTCTAATGTTCCTTTTATCTTGAACTTCTTGAAACAATATCATTCTGGGGCCATTACCAAAATACCAGCCAACTTAAGTAACAGCCCAATCATTCTGGAAGATGTCCCTGCTGCTCCTTTCCACCTCCATAGCTCAGCCTGAGTGCTTGAATTTGCATACTAACAGACCAGTTCTACCTGTCAATGGTGGTGTTGCTTTTTAAAGAGTTGCTTATTGCTGTAGGTGCCTTCTAAACAACATGTCGATAGGAGAGTATTATTAATCCACCTCTCTGAAATTCGAATTTCAGACTTGTAAGCTTATTGTCAGTCTCAAGCAAATTTCTTTTCTTTTCTTTCTTTTTTTTTGATAATCAACAAGCATTTATTAAAGTCATTGTTTGTCAGGTACTGTGCTTGTTGCCAGGGACAGAAACACAAAGAATAAAATAATTCCTACTCACAAGGAGCTTACATCCTAATGAATCGACAGGCAGCTGGGTAGTACAGTAGCTGGAGCACTGGACCTGGATTCAGAAAGACTTGAGTTCAAATGCAGTCTGACATTTTCTAACTGTGTGACCCTGGGCAAATCACTTGACCTCCATCTGCCTCAGTTTCCTCATTTAGAAAATGAGGATAGTAATAGCACCTATCTGCCATGGTTTTTGTGACAATAAAATGAAATAATATTTTCAAAGTGCTATATAAATGCTATTATCACAAATTATTGTGAATGAAACAGACAACAAAGTACATATATAAGTTGTTGTTGTGTTTGTCCTTCATTCTTGAAGAGGACCATGACATCAGGGAGAGGATGATGTGACTTGCAATTGACTTTTATCTGAGTGAGGGAGGGCTGTGCAAGGTCACCAGCCTCACTTTCTCCTCCAGAGCCATATGGGTCCAGTTCCAGCAGATTTCTTTGCAGCTTGTTAAAAGGATAGGCTTTAAGTATTTCATGACTAAAAGTTAGCATGAGTTCACTTTGAACTCAGAACAATTTAATTCTGTAAATATTTATTAAGTGCCCAGATATGTTAAGTACTCTGCCTAGGAAGATAAATGTGAAAAATAGTTGCTCTCTCCATGGAGTTCTACATTTTTTTGTAAGGGATTCATTGTCTCAAAAGGTTACATTAAAATTTAGAACCAACTAGTTGTGACATGTTATCTTGTGTGGCTACTGTATCAGCTGTTTTTGCTTAAATTGTTTCTCTGTCACAAGCAAGGGAAAGGTTCAATATGGAGGGGGGATGAAACGATTGTAATGGGAAGACAAAAGGCACCAATGAAAACATTTAAAATTAAATTAAAAAAGAAAAATAAAGATAATTGGAGGAAGGAGAAAGTACTAGTAACCAGGGGGACCAGAAAAGGCTTCATAGAGGAAATGGTACCTGAGTTGAATCTTGAAGGAAGCTAAGGATTCTAAAAGGTGGAGGGAGGTTAGGAGGAGTGCATTCTGGGAGTGGAGGAATGGCCAGTGAGAAGGTATGCTAATGGGACATGGAATGCTGATATTGGGGAATAGCAAAGAAGCCACTTTGTCTGGGATGTAGAGTATGGGAAGGGGAGTAATATAAAATCAATCTGGAAAAGCCAGCTTGTGACCAGACTGTGAAGGGCTTAAAATTCTAGATTGAGAAGTTTTTATTTTATCTTGTAGGCAATGGAAAAGCACTGAACATTTTTCAGCAGAGAAGTGATGTGGTAAGATCTGTGCTTTAGATTATTTAAGCAGTTGGGTGGAAGTTGTATAGGAGAAGGGGAAAGATTGGAAGTCGGGAGGTAAATGAGAAGGCTATAACAATAGAAAGTTGAGAGTGCCCAACTAGTGTGGTTGTCATGTGAATACAGAAAAGGGGACATGATTGTGAGATGCTGTGGAAGTGGAATTGTTAAGGCTTGTCAATTGGTTATATACAGAGGATGAGGACAAAGGATGAGTCATGGATGACTTTGAGGTGGCAATCTGAAGAAATTGGAAAATGATGGTACTCTCAACAGAAATAGAGAAGTTTAGAAGAAGTGCAAGATTAGGAGAGAAAATAATTCAAATTTAGATTGGTTGAACTTTGATGCCAATGGGGCATTAAGGTGGCTATGTCCAGGCAATTGACAATGTGAAAGGAGAATTCAGGAGACATGTGACGCCTAAAATGTAGATTAGAGAATCATCTACACTGAATGATCATTGAACCCAGGGGAGCAGATGGTGTTACTAACAGGAAGAATGTAGGAAGAGAAGGAAGCTCGGGAGGGAGCTTCGCAGGGTGCCAACAGTTAATGTGTATACCAAAAGAGCCTGAGGTGGCATGGTCAGACAGGTAGGAGGACAACCAGAAGAGAGCAGTATCGTAGGAGCCAATGAAGGACAAAGTCTCCAAGAGAAGTGGATGTTCAACAGTGTTAAAATTGAATAAAAGTCAGTTTTATGAGAGTGACTAAAACTGATAGATGAAGAGAATAATATATCTGAGACATAATATATATGAATTTGAGCATAGCATTTGACCAGTATCTCATTGCCTTTTTTTTCGGACAAGATGGAGAAGTGTAGGCTAAGTGAAGTGAATAAACATTTATTTAGTACCAATTATGTCCTAGGCACTCTGCTAAGTGCTTTTGCATATATTACCTCATTTGATCCTCACAACAGTCTTGTGAGGTAGATAATATTATGATTCCCAAGTTGAGGAAACTGATGGAGACAAAGGTTAAGTGACTTGCACAGGATGACATAGCTAGTAAGTGTCTGAGGTTGGATTTGAACTCATATCTTCCTGACTCCAGGCCCAGCACTTTATCCACTGTGCCACTTAGTACCTCTAAGTGACAGTATAAGAAAATTTTGAATTGGTTGAGTAAGTATATAAAAAGTGTGAAGGAATAGGGAGGAAATGTGATATTATATAAAGAAAATTGGCTCTGAAACAGAGGATCTAGATTCAAATGTCACTTCTTACTCTTACCACCTGTATGACTTTGGGCAACTTATTTAGTCTCCCTAAGTCTCAGTTTCTTCATCTGTAAAATGAGGAGCCTGGACTAGTTGTCCTCTGATATCCCTTCGATCTCTAGGTCAATAGGCCTATGAGTGTCAATTAATGTTATCAATATTAACCAGGAGTACAGTCTTTTGTGGAATGATACAAGGCTTTGTCCTCATCCCTGCTGTTTAGCATTTTCAAAGTCACCAATGACACAAAGCTGGGAGGAATAGTTAATATGCTCGATGATGGAATTAGGAACTATAAAAATTCTGACAGGCTGGAATGATGGGCCAAATCAAACAAGAGGAAATTTAATAGGGATAAATGTATAGTAGTTAATGTAATTTAGGTTAAGCATTTTGATTGCATAAGCATAAGAAGGGGGACATGTGGCCATTTTTAATAGTTCATTCACATGTGAAAGACTTGGGAGTTTTAGCTAAGTGCAAGCTTCTTAAGAAATAATAGAGAGATGTGGATGTAAAAAATGCTAATGTATCAACAGAATTATAGTGTGCAGAATGAGGGAACCGCCATACTCTGGGCCAATTTAAGACCACATCTAGGCAATTATTTTTAATATTGGGTGTTGAATTTTAAGAAGGACAATGGCAAGATGAAGTGTGTCCAGAAGAAGGCAAACAATGATGGGGGTACTTGAAAGCAGAGGATCAGTTCAAGGATCTGGTAATGTTTAACCAAGGAAGAGAACTTTGTGGACATGAGCCCAAAGGTGAGACTAAGACCAACTGGAAGAAGCTATAGAGAGACAGATTTAGGCTTCATATATAGAAATGAACAATTCAAGGTGATCAAATATAGAATGGATTGTTTTATAAGAAAGTGAGCTCCCCGTCTTTGAAGACCTTCTAGCCAAGACTGGAAGACCATGTGTTGGAGATGTAGCAGGATTCATGTTTTGAGTTAGGGTAAGGTTATGTGGTCTCTAAAATCCTTTTTAAATCTAAGGAGCACATAATTCTATGACTTAGAATTAGTTGACAGTTTTGTTTGATTTTTTTCTGTTTAGACTTGTAAGACTAAGCATATATAAAACATATAAAATGGTGTAATTTCATTTATAGTCTTACTTTTTTTTTTGGTGAGGCAATTGGGGTTAAGTGACTTGCCCAGGGTCACACAGCTAGTAAGTGTTAAATGTCTGAGGCTGGATTTGAACTCAGGTCCTCCTGACTACAAGGCTAGAGCTCTATTCACTGTGCTTCCTAGCTGCCCCTCTTATTTACTTTTAATGAGTATTCTTTTGAATCTGTATTTTTTTCCTATCTGTAATTTATATGATTTTTGTCTGATAGAACATCTGATGTCTTGCACATAAATTTTACTGTGGCCTTAGTAGGAGTTTATCCTTTTGGGATGTTGTTACAGAATGTAAGACTTAGTACAATGATCACTTGGACACCATGATTAAGTTAACATAAAGCTTATTTAAAAGAGATAGCTGGTGATAGTTTAGGAATACATGTGGAATACAGTCTTCCTTGATTCTTATGAAGACAAACTTGAGATCTGAAGGCTGAAGTGGCTGTCACTGAGCTGGAATTTCATAAAGTCTAAGAAATTAATTAATACCTTCCTAGGCTCTTGAAGGTTTAAAGGGGGCACCGAGACCCACCCCTCCAGGCAGGGAAGATATTACCTGATTGAATTAGTAGAATTCAACCCAGTGTGGTGTGAGGGCTATGCCATATATCTAGGTTCTGTATAGGAATTTCTAACTGCCCACCACAGGTACCCATAAATAATTTTTCTTATGAGATGATATGTGACCATGCTCAGTAACCAACAATTTGGTTACCTAAGGTTCTGCACATCTGCAATGAAGTTTGAGGCATTCAGATTTTCCTAGAGTCTAGCCATATAATGGTGAAAGTTCATTTAGTGCTTAGCAATTGGGTTTCCAAACAGACATACAAGGAAATCTAAAGTCTAAGAGTCTGACCAGTGAATTCAAAGAAGTCTATGGGATTCCTTCTTAAGAAGTGTTTGTCAGAGAAGTATCAGATCTTAAATAGTATTATAAGGCTGTAACTACCAAAACTATCTGGTACTGGCTAAGAAATGGAAAGTAGATCAGTACAAAAGAGTAGACATACAATTTACAGCAGCAACTTAATATAGTAACTTTGTATTTGACAAGTATAAAGGGTTAAGTTTTTGGGATAAGAATTCATTATTTGGTAAAAAATATTGGGAAAATTGGAAAACAGTCTGCCAGAAACTGGGCATAGACTAATATCTTACACCATTTACCAAAATAAGATCAAAATGGATATGTGACCTAGATATAAAGAGATATATTACAAGACAATTTGAAGAACATGGAATACATTACCCATCAGACTTATGGATCAGTGAGCAATATGTGAATAAACAAGAGAGCAGTGTGAGGTGTAAGATGGATAATTTTGATTGCATTTCATTTAAAAAGTTTTTGTAAAAATAAAATAAATGTAGTCAAGATCAAAAGGAAGCAGACAATTGGGATTTTTTTTGTTATTTTTTTTTTTTTTGCCCAGGCTATTCAGGCCTCTTCTACCAGCTGCCATAGTACCAAACAAGATAATGTTTTGAGGTAACTTTCAGTTGTCCAGGTAGATAACCCTGGTAGATTATATGTCCCAAGCATTGCCAATAGCTAAAATGTAATTCAAGAAATATTTATTAATTTGTAGTTCTCTTGTTCAAGTTGCTGTGGTAGATGCTAGTAAAGCCTAAATATATCCTTACCCTCAAGGAGTTTATAATCCAGTAGGGGAATGAAACAATTATACAACTAACCGTAATATAAATTGGCATGTGATAAGTTTCTAAGACAGTGGATAGAAGGATGACTTCTAGTTTGAGAAATTGGGAGGTATTAGAGATGGGCCCTGCTCTAGGACCCTGATAGTTCATGTTTGATGTTAAGACAAAATGAGGTACTCAAATCATTGAACAGTTAACCAAAAGGAGGTTTATATTGTCCTGACAGAGCAAGGATATATAATAAGGATACAGAAACACTTCAGCTTGAGTAGTCTCAGCCTTCTTCATCTCTTTATGGGAAAATGTCTGATCAGCAGATCATCAGGGCAGGGTATGGTGACTTCCATGGTCTCAGACACTCATGAAAGTTTGAGAGGCCTAGATTCCACATGACTGGGATTTTTTTTAGTGCTCTTAGGTGACCACAAAGCTGTGTCAGAGAAGCTAGGGTCAATCAGATACTGGGACAACTTTGTCTCCTTTGAGGGAAAACTAATCCCTGTCACAGGTGAGAAGGTGGGGGTGTGGGCCTAATCCATGTAGTGACACCCTGGTAGATATTAGTCTCATCACAGGAAGACTTCATAGAGGAGAGCATTGAAGGAAGAAAAGGATTACAACAGGCAGAGATGTAAAAGGAGTCAGCTCCAGCCATGAGATATATCCAGTGCAAATGCCTGAAGTAGGAAAGACAAGATGAAATTGGGGAACAACAGAGTCCACCTGAGCAGGAACACAGGGTCTGAGATGGGAAATAGTGAGGAAGAAGACCCTAAAGGTAGGTTGGAGCTAGATTGTGGGAGGCTTTCAATGCCCAGCCAAAGAGATTGATAATTAACCTGTAGACAATGAGGAGTCATTGAATGTTTTAGATCAGTGGCATGACATGATCAGACTTGAACATGTGAAAAATATCTGTGGAAGCTATATAAATGGTGGATTGGAGAAGAGAGGCAGAAACATCAATTGAGATACTATTAAAATAAAACCTCCAGGAATGAAGTGATAAGGATTTGGATTAGGGTAATGGTCTATAAGAGGAGAGAAAAAGAGAGAAGAGGGATGTTTTGGTAATAGGATCAACAAGCCTTTATAACTAACAGGAAGATATGTGGAGAGAGGAGGAGACCCAAAGAAATTGGGATCAGATCCTGGCTCTGTTACTTACCACCTGTGTAACTTTGGGCCAATGGCCTAACCTCTCTGGGGTCCCAGTTCTCATCTTCAAAATGAGGGGGTTGGTCTGGATAACCTACAAGGTCCCTTAATACTCTACATCTATGATTCTATCTGATCCTCTGACTACATGATCTGTAAAGTGTCTTCCAGCTCTCAATCTATGATTCCATGACTTTAATATTTCTTCCATGTGACAAAGACAGAGAAGGATGTTAGTCAGAAAGAATCAGAGAACCTTGGAGGCAGAGCAGTTTCGATTGATTGGTGATGTCTGAGGTGAGCAGCTAAAGTAAAGGAGAGACAGAGGTCATAGGAACCGAGGAACTGAGAAATCAGGGAGAAGGGCCTATCTATCTCACTTTCTCTTCAGAGGATGGCACAGGAATCACTGTGAGTTTTGTTTTTAATTGATCATTTCTATATTATACTAGTTCAGTCCAATCTAATATCATAAGGAATAATTCATAGAATGCTCATAGATAACAATTACAGTAACTTAGCAATGGAAATCCTAAGAGTATTGGCAGAAAGTACTTTTATAGATATTTCCATATACCTCAACTTGAAGAAGGAAAAAAAAAAGTGAGAGAGATAAATAAATCCCATACCACAGTATTTTAATAAATTGACTTCTAAAATAAAAATGAAAAAATCATATCCTAGCTGAATATTAATCTTTGTGTCCTTTAGGGATTTTCACATTAATCTTTAGAGAAAAATTCAAAAGGCAACCAAATAGAAGCTATACACATCAGCAATGATGGTCAGAAATCAAAATGCTGCTTAAATCTTCAACAATATTCATCTTTGTTTCTAAAAGCTAACATATTATGGTTACTGCCTTCTTTGCTTCGTCAGGGCTTTTTGATTGATGTTACTTAGGTAGACAGGAATGTTGTAAGGAGAACTGGAAATTTAATGTAGATGGCTTGGTGGAGAGTGTAGTAGACTTGGAGTTAGAAAGATCTCAGTTTGAATTCTGTCTCAGACACTTACTAGCTGGGTGGTCCTTAGCTTGTCCCTTAACCTCTTTCAGTTCCAGTGGCATCATCTGTAAAATGAAGATATTAATAACATCTACCTGATGGGGTTGCTGTGAGGACAAGATGAGATAACATATGTAACTCACCTTTCAAATCTTAAAATTATACATACACATACGTGTAAATGTGCTATTATTATATTATTAGACATCACCTCTGCCCCAGTGTTTGGCTTCTGTCTGCCTTTCCTACAAAATTCTGGTGTTGGCCTTAGTCTCATCTCTGTTTCCTTCTTCTTAGATAATCCTCAACGAAAAGGTTAGTGCTGTCACCTGATGTGGTCACAACAAGCCTCAGTTGGATTTTGGCCATCACAAAAATTTCAGGCTTCCTATAAAGGCCCCCGACACATTGTTGATCTGGCCTTGTATCCTGTTCTGGTTCCAAGTTCTCTGAGGTATATGCTACCCAGCTTTGTGTCCTTGAATAGAGATTTACCACAGGTTGGCTTTGTTCTTGACGCTTCTCTTATAATCCAAGATCTTTCTGGCTTCCACCTGCCCTGGTGAGACCCTTCTCTAAACACACTAAAGCTTTTAGCCGTCTACTTTATATTCAACTATCTTATGTTTACCATATTTTGTATTTATATTACATTTATTTGGTAAAGACAAATATACATGTTGCCTCTCCTGATAGAATGTAACTTCCTTGATAGGGATCATTTTATTTTTTGGCTTTGTATCCCAGTGCCTACCACATAGTAGGTATTTAGTAAATGCTTAGTGCTAATCTTATAATTATTGGGATTAAAGGCTTTTTGGTAACTTGAACTAAAAAGTCAGATGATGGGAAGAGCTGGACTGGACTACCTGATAAAATATGTTGTCTGGGTATTTGGATAGAACATCAAGCCAAAAGAAATGTGATAATCCTTTCCTCCCCAAACTGACAGCACCCAGAAATGTCATCGCCAAAATTCAGAACTTTTGAGTAAAAGGAAAAATATTTCAAGCAATCAGAAGAAAAATTAAAATACCAAGGAACCACAATCAGGGTCACATAAGATTTCATAACTCCCATAAAGAAGAGAAAATCTTGGACTACAATATTCCAAAAGGAAAAAAAGAATGAGTTACAACTAAGAATAACTTACCCTGCAAAACTGAGCATCATTCTACAGAGGAAATAAGTGAACCTTTTATAGAATAATGAACCTTTAGGCATTTTTGATGAAAAGACTAAAGATGGAAAGAAATTTTAAAATGCAATCACAGGAGATGAGAGGAACCAAGAAAAGTAGAAAGTAAACATACATAAAAACAAACAAAAACATTTGAACAATTAGAAGCAGCCAAATGTTGGTGAAGTGCTTACATTCCATTAGTGTTCCTTCAGAATTCTAATGTCTTCAAGGGTCACAGAGGGAGTAAAAAAGACACAGAGTAAAGAAAAACTGGGAGGGGGGCATAGTTTTGTCTTATCTTTTTGTTTTTAAGAGAGGAAGGAAAAGGAAGGGGAAAAAGAATACACTGGGGAAGAAATGAAAAAGGGGAACTTAGTATTTCTAATTTGCAATATGTAAGAAAAGTATATAAACATGGAAGAGGTGAACCAGGCATGTCATGAATCTCATGAATCTCATGAACTAAGCAAAGGAGGGTTGAATATACACACAGAGATTGTGTAGTGGAAATAAGTTAAATTCAAACAGGGGAACAGATAGGGACAAAGGGGGAGGGAAGTTTAAGAGGGAGGGCACAATCATAAGGAAAACAAACAGTTTAAAGAGAGTGAATTAAAAGGAGAGAAATAAAGTTTAAAAACTAGTAAGTGGTGTCTCAGCAAGGTGAAGGAATAAGAGGCAGAAGAGTGAAATAATATCATTTCAAGTATAAATTGCTAGTTTTAATCACATCCCTTCTTTTTCACCATTACCTTGCTGGGAGTGGGGCAAAAATGATAAAAAAAAGTATAGGAGGATATGATAGAGGGAAAAACACAATGAATGTGAATAGAGTACCCATAAAATGGAGCAGGGTAGCAGAATGGATTAGATACAATACAACAGTATTTTGTTTATAAGAAATATGCCTGATACCTAATGATTCATAGAGTTTAAATGAGAGGTTGAAGTACAGTTTTCTATGCCCTAAGTGAACTCAAAAAACAGAGATGGCAATCATGATCTCAGATGAGGCAACGGCACAAATATACATGGTTAAGAGGGATAAGTAGAGAAAATACATTATAGTTTAAGGGATAACAGATAATGAAATAACATAAATAATTTACATATATATTCAATGAATGGAATAGTCTAAGGAAAGCATCTATTTAAAACAGCTAATCAAATACAGAGGAAAAGAACATGATGGAATGGAAGGAATTAATGCAACTGAGACCCCTTCCAAAACTTCTCTAAACAGATCTACAAAATATATCAAACCAAATCCTGTAAAGAAATCCTGAAAAAGGTACAGTGAGTCTTTTGTCTACCCCAGGTCAGCATAAAGAGACAGAGAGGTCTGTAGACAGTGGGGATATAGCATTGAGGCAGGAGCAATGTGGCTTATAGAGCACTCCATTGGAGGCTCACACCATCACAGAGTGAAGTCCCAGACCCATATTGGGACATCTCCAGATCCATACAAGGGTACTGAAATGGGAACAGATGCAAACTGTCAACTTTGTTGCCCACTACCCAATCCTGGGTTGCAGGTCTGGGACAGAGCGAGGAAAGGCAGCCCTGGGAATATGCCTTAGAGGTCAGCTGCAGCAGTGGGGGGGCTTAGACTCCACACTCAGAGCAGGGTCTCACTTCCAGCATTTAGTCTAGCCTATAAACAAATAGCCAAGGAGAGACACCCAGGCCAAAGGGGAGCCTTCAGTTCTTCTGATTTGTACTAATAGAGCTTTCTAACTGGCTAATGGGGAGTGGAATCTAATGGTAGTTAACTGTAGTACAGATACAAACCTAGGTCATGAACCTGCAGAACTCAGACCAGAGAGGCAGCAATCAGATTTTGCCCTGGATCAGACTCCTTTGAGAGCACCAAAAGCTTGCAAGTCCCTAGCTTGTCCCTGAAATCCTGGAATAACACAATATCCTATGTCCCAAGAAAACAGCAACAGGATCATTTAATAATATTTTTTAACTCTTGTTTCATCTCTTCCTGAAATTCTGGGTGAATCTGTGCCCAAGCTTTGCTTATAGATGTTTTGGAAACATTGTCATCTGGATTTGTGTCTTGAGCTTCTCTGTCACCATAAATAGTTTTTTATGGTGGGATTAATTTTTGCTCGCTCATCCTTCCAGCCTACTTTCTGATTTTGGTCTTGATGTTAGCCCTATCTGGGGTCATAAAGGCAGTACCATTACACAGGCCTGGGAGTGATTCTGTTATGTTTTGGTGATCTTCAAAAAGTAGTGGAAAGAAAAGGGAAGAGGAGTATACTATTGGAAGAGGGGGAGAAGGGAAAGGAAGGGTTGAGGAAATTATCTCCATAATGAAGGTACACAAATAGATGTCTATACAAACAAGGAAGAGAGGGTAGGGGAAATGGCTGACACTCGAACCGTGCTCTTATCTGAACTGGCCAAAAGAAGGAATAATACACATAGAAATGCATTTCATTCAACAGGATAATAGGAAGGAAAGGGGAAAAGAGAGGGAGGGGAAATTAGAGAGAGGGCAGATTAAGGGAGGGATTAATCCTAACCAAAATGAACTCTAAAAATGTACAAAAATATTTATATGTATTTTTGGGTGGCAAGGAATGGGGATCTGAGGGAGTGCTCATAAATTGGGGAATGAATGAAGAAGTTATGGTATATAAATGTGATGGAATACTATTGTGTTAAACTCTTATTAGCTTAACAATCAACTATGATTCCAGAGGACTAATGATGAAACATGTTAACTGCCTCTTAACAGAAAGATAAAGAACTGAGAATGCAGAATTAGACTTTTTTTTGACATGGCCAATGTGGAAATTTATTTTGATTGACTATATATGTTTTTAATGGGTTTTGTTTTTCTCATATTTTTAGTTGGGGGGGAGGTCAGGATGGGAAGGTGAGAAGATATGTCTTGGCTGATTTAAACAAATAAAATATTAAAAAATAAAACAAAACAAATTATAGAAGAAAAGTATAAAAAATGAAAGTATAATAATTTGGACCTCACAAAACCCTTTTCAGACCTTGAACAATGTAATGACCCCCCCAACCAAAGAAGAAAGAAATCAGTAGATCTGAATAGAATTTTTGAAAATTTATATATGATAGCTCTCTAGTAATTACTAAATGGGAATGAAAAGGTGTATACATATTTCTCAGCTGTGTCTGGTACTTTATCAAAAGTTGACCATATCCTAGAGCATTAAAATTTCTTAAACAAATGTAGAAAAGCAGAACTATTGATAATCTTTTAGTGATCATGATGTAATAAATTATAATTAATAAACAGTCTTGAAAGAAAGGATTAAAACTAAAATGGAGGTTAAATAATAGAATCCTTAAAAATGTGGGTAAAAAAACAAACAGAAACAAAAAGTATCATCTAAAAAAATGACAGCAATGAAAACAATATGCCAAAACATTTGGGGTGCAGCCAAAGCAGTGCTTAGGGGAAAAATTTATATTTCTAAACACTTTCATTAACAAAAGAAAGATCATGTTGCTGAATTTAGCGTGCAAGTAACAAAAATCTAGAAAGCAATGAATCAAAACACTCCAATGAGACATACAATAAAGAAAATTCTGAAAGTCAAAGAATTCAACAAAACTGAAAAACAAAAATCTTATTTAATTGATAAATAAAACTAGGATCTGAATTTGTGAAAAAAAATCATTAGTTAATTGATTAATCAAAGAAAGCCAAATTGCCAAAATAAAAAAAAGAAAGGTGATTCATAATAAATGAAAAAGAAATAAAAGAAATTATTAGCATCTATTTTACTTAAGTGCATGCCAACAAAACAGATAATTTAAATGAAATGAATAAACATTTACAAAAATATAAAATACCCAGATTAACAAAACAAGGAATAGAAACTTTAAATAGCCCAATCTCAAAAAAAGAAGTTGAACAAACCATAAAGAAATTCTCCAGAAAAAAATCCCAAGACCAGATTATTTACGAGGGAATTATTTCAAGCATTAGAAGAAAATTGGCTTCAATGTTATTTAAATTATTTGTAAAAGTAAGGAAAGTTCTCATCAGCTCCTCAATCATCTCTATACTTCTGATTCTGATATCTAAGTCCTAATCTTTCTGCTTACTTCTAGTCTCACATCTTCAATTGCTTACTGGACATCTTGAACTGGATGTCCCTTAAACATCCCAAACTGAACCTGCCCCAAACTGAGTTCATTATCTTTCCCACAAAATGTTACCTCATTCCAAACTATCCTATTACTGTTGAGCACACCACCATCCTCTCAGTTACACAGGCTTACAACCTCTTTTTGGCATTCAAAGCCCTTTGTTAACAACCTCACCCCACTCCCAACACATTTTCAGTCTTGTTACTCTTTACCTCCCTTTCTCTCCCTCATACTAAACTACCCAGTGATGCTGACCTCCTTGCTGTTTCTCACACAAGTCACTCCAGACATTTTTGTTGGCTCTGTCCAATGCCCAGAATGCTCTCTTTCTATCCTCATCTCCTTTTTTCTTGCTTCTCTGGCTTTCTTCAATTCACAACTAAAATCCCACTTTTTACAGGAAACCTTTCCTAAACTCCCTTATTTGCAGTGCTTTTTCCCCTATTGATTATTTCTAATTTATCCAGTATGTGACTTAAACATACATAAGTGTTTGCATGTTGATTCCCTCATTAGACTGAGCTCCCTGAGAGCAGGGGATGTCTTTGGCCTTTCTTTGTACCTAGCACTTAGTTCAGTTCTTAGTACGTAGTAGATATTTATACATGTTTACTAACTGATTGATTTCTTCAAAAGTCTGAACAAAGGAGAGGTAAAACAGAGAAAGAAATCTGTAGACTGATATCTTGAATGAATGTCAATGTAAAAATCTTGAATAAAATATTAGGAGGCTATAGCAACATATTAAGAAGATTATGTGATATAACCATATTTGGCTTATATCAGGAATATAGGATTGGTTCAATATTAGGAAAACTATAAGCATAATATATATATTAGTAATGAAATAAATAAATCACATGGTTCTATCAATAGATGCAGAAATAACAAAACATAATACTCCTTTATGCTAAAAACATTAAGAAATATTGGAATAAATGTATCTTTCTTTAATATTATAAATAGTATCTAACTAAAGCCAAGAATTAGCATTATTCATAATGGAGAAATACTAGAGGTCTTTTCAATAATACTGATGGTAAACACGGATATTTATTGGCACCATTGTTATTTGACATAGTTATAGAAATGCTAGCTATAGTTATTCGATAAGAAAAATTATTTGAGGGAGTAAACATAGACAAAGAAGATATAAAATTATTGTTTTTTGCAGATGATATGATGGTATGGAGAATCCTAGAGATTTAACTAAAATTATTTGAAATAACTATTAACTTCAGTAAAGTAATAGGACTTAAGCTCACAAAATAATTTCTATATATTACCATCAAATCCCAGCAGGAAGAGATGGAAAAAATTCCATCCAAATAACTACAGAATGTGTAAAATATCTGAAATAACACTTACCAAGACACTCACAGGAATTATATCACTATAACTATAAAATATTTTCATACAACTAAAGGAAGACAAATAATTGTAGATTAACTTATTATGGTTGGGCCTTACTAATATAATAAAAATGACAATAACATCTAATTAAATTCATAGATTCAGTGCCATTTTAATCAAACTACCAAAGTATTACTTTATATACTATATTTATAGAAGTAGGTAAAATAATGACAAAATTCATCTGGAGGAACAAGAGGTCACGATTCTCAAGGGAAATAAAGAAAAAAAAAGAGGAAGGAAAGGGGCCTAACCTTAGTACTTCTCAAACTATTATACAAAGTAATAATTATCAAAACCATTTGGTACTAGTTTAAAAAATATACTAATTAAATACTAGTTAAAAAAATTTTAAAAAAAGTAGTGCAGTGGCTAGAGTACTGGATCTGGAGTCAGGAAGATTCATCTTCCTGAGTTCAAATCCAGCTTCAGATACTTACTAGCTGTGTGACCCTGGGCAAGTCACTTAACTGTTTGCCTCAGTTCCTCATCTGTAAAGTGAGCTAAAGAAGGAAATGGCAAACCACTCTAGTATCTTTGCCAAGGAAACCACAAATGTGGTCATAAAAAGTCAGACATGACTAAACAACAATGAAAATATATCAAAGTTGTCAATGAAACAAATAACTTCTACAAAACCCAGAAGTAATTGAGCTCTGTACAATCTTTAAAAAGTATGCTAACTATTGGGGTAAAGAACTCATTATTCAACATAAACTGCTGGGAAAATTGGAATTCTGTCTGGAAGAAATTAGGCTGAGAGCAACATCTTACCAATATAAAACAATAAGCTACAAATGTATATATGACCAAGATATGAATGATTCATACACTAATTAAAGGAGAAGGGAAGAGTATACCTTTCACATTTATGGATAGGTGGAAAGCCTGACCAAACACAGGATAGACATGCTCGTAACAGATAAAATGGACAATTGTGATTACATAAAATTTTAAAGTTTTTGCATAGACAAAATCAATGTAATTAGAAGGGCAATTAGAAGGTTACCAGAGAAGTGGGGAAAAAATCTTTGTAGCAAATCTCTCTAATAAAGGTCTGATATCCAAGATATAAAGGGAAATGATATAAACATAAGAATAAGAGCCATTCCCCAAAAGATAAATGCTTAGAAGGGGTATTGCACTTATACCCTTAGAAAGGTATGCATAGTGTAATGGCTATCCAAAATACTTTCTAGAACAGTTGGACAAATTCAAACTCCATCAACAGTTCATTAGTGTACCTGTCCTTCCACAAACCTTCCAACAATTTCCATTTTTCACTTTTGTCACATTTGCCAATCTGATACGTGTGAGGTAGAACCTCAAAGTTGTTTTGATTTGCATTTCTCTTGTTTTTGATTGGGAATATTTTTATCACATGGTTGTTGATAGCTTATTTTTTCTTCTTTTAAAAACTGTCTGGTCACATAGTTTGATCTTTACATATATTTTCCTATTCAAACCCACAACCACCATGTGAGGTAGGTTCTTTGGGTATTATAGAAGCCTCCAAACCACATTGGCTAATATTCCTAAAATTTCTTTCAGCCTTAAGTTCCCTCCAGTGTCACTTGAGGGAGAATAAGAAAGTAGGTGTAATGTTTGTGAAGTTCTGATGCCTCACTTCCTATTCTGATGTCAACACATCAGTCTAAACTTGCAAATAACTCTTCCAGCACCCCACCCCTTGTCTGACACCCCAAGCCACACATGCCTAACACAATTCATTTAACACCAAAAAAATTCAGGCCAGGGATGAAAATAATTGAAGGGAATCTGGACTGGGTTAGATTTCTCCAGGTGATTCCAGGAGTCAATATGCTTCTGGACCTGACCTAGGCTACAGTAATAGGACTCAGAGTTTCCTTAAGATTTCAAATTTAGGAGTATCAAATAGCCACTGATTTTCATTTTATTATTTGCTGGAATGAAAATGATCATGATATTTTCATATTTTCTGAACTAATAATAGCTCTCACTGATTTAGTCCTTTCCAGTTTATGAAGGACTTAAAACAATACATCCTTGACTATTCCTCCAGATGTTTTTAAGTGCACCTTTTTTTCATCTAATTTCTTCTAAGCAAATACCCTTTTGTGATCTTGGAGTCTTGTTTCATGTCTTTGGAAAGGGAAATGGCTCCATCACAATCTTTACATTTTAACCCATTCCCAGGCTCTTTAGAGAATGTTTTTTAAAATCAGGGCAACTGTTTTTGGTGATATTCTTCTTAAACTATTCATTTCTACTCTTTCCCAATACCATTTCATTTAGGTCCTCTTTTCTTCAGAATTGGCAACTTCTTTACTTTTTAATATGGATGCATATTATCTCTGAGATTTTCAATCCTCTTTTAGATCATTAGTCTTCCAACATTCATCTCGACATTTTCTTGGACCTGGATTCTTGGCCTTTTACTGCATTTTTAATTTCAGAATCAGAATAGCTAAATCAACTTGAACCAATTTTGCAATTTAAATGTCATATGGAATAAACTCCTTTAGGTCAGGTACTGTCTTTTGCCTCTTTTTGTATCCCCAGTGCTTAGTGTGGTGCCTGGCACATAGTAAGCACTTAATAAATGTTGATTGATTGATTAATTGGAATAGAAAATTATGTGATGAACTTGAAGGAAAAAAGCAATGATCAGAATATAAAACACAACATTATGGCAGGTTAGGGTACTTTTGGTAATCACAAATGGGTTGAAAAGAGGTTAGTGGAAAATCATTTGACTATGCACACTTAACAAAGGACATTTCTATGCTAATATTTCTTTGATCTTGATATCTAGCAAAGAAAGTCATGGCATTCAGGATGGGGGCATATTGGTGTTCATGGCATTTGGATCTATCAGTTAGCATTAATTCAGGTTTGATCGTTTGCCGATTTTTACTTGTGTTTTTCTTATTATTATCCCTTCCATTTCTTGGAAACTGAAATAGAGCTACTTTTATAAAGTAAGCAACAGTAGATACTTTAAAGATTGAATGCTCACATTGGTTTCTGAATTTGAATTGGCTTCTCCGAACTGGAATAGTAAGAAGGGCTGGATTTCAGTGAATTCTTTGCTTTTTCATCATCCTGGGAGATGTGGCATATTCACAGATACAAGATACACACAAAATAAATTCATAGTGTTTTGGGGGAAGGAATACTAACAACTTAAGGAATCAGGAAGAGTCTCTTGAAAGAGGAGGAGTGAATAGGGAATGATTCTGAGGTGCTTTGCTCTTCTTATCCACTAATAACAACGTATTAGTGTCACCCCCCTGCCAAAGAGCTTCTGTTGTTCCTTAGGACAAAATACAAACAAAATGCTTGGCATTTAAAATCCTTCATGAACTGATCTGTCCTGTCTTTCCAAAGTGATTACATAATACTCTCTGTCACATACTCTGTGCTCCAGCCATTCTGGCCAATTTGCTATTTTCCACATACTGCATTCATCTCCTGCTTCCATCCTTTTGTCTGGACTTCCCCCATGCCTAAAATACTCTCTCCAGATATTCCTAGGTGGGTAGGGGACACAATGGATAGAGTGATGGGCCTGGAATCAGGAAGACCTGGGATGAATCCAGCCTCAGACACTTAATAGGTGTGTGACCCTGAGCAAGTCATTTAATCCCTGTTTGCCTTGGTTCCCTCATCTGTAAAATGGGGTTAATAATAGCATCTACCTTCCAGGATTATGAGGATCAAATGAAATAATATTTGTAAGGCACTTAGCACAATGCCTGGCACATAGTAGGCACTATGTAAATACTAGCTATTATTAATCTTATCCCTTCCCACCTCCATCTCTTGGAACCCTCAGCTCCTTTAAAATGAAGTGGTACTCTGGTTGCCTTCACCTTCTCACATCCCACTCTTCAGTCACTTGCAATCTAGCTTCCATCCCTACCATTTGATGGAACCTGCTTTATTTAAAGTCACCAGTGATTATTTATAAATCAAATGGCCTTTTCTTAGTTCTGATTCTTCTGGATTTCTCTGCATTGGAGTACAGGGGAAGAGACACTGTCTGGAGACAGAGGAGCTGGGTTCAAATTCCAACCTAATATTTGTGTGACCTTGGGCAAGTCACTTAACCTCCATGGTTTTCTCAGTTTTCTCCTCTGTAAAATGAGGGTGATGGTTTAGAACTGTGAGATTCCTTTCATCTCTAGAGCTACAATCATCCAAATTCTAGCTTCTGTGGGAGAAAGGAGAGAGAGAAGAGAGGACTTTTACCAAATAAGGAGCAGGAACTTGTGTACAAGACTTTGAAGTATTTGAACTAGTGAAGTAGGTCATGGGTTGAATTTGGAGAGGAGAAATTTGGCAAAACTTGGGAGAAATTGAAGAAAATTTGAAGGATAACAATCTCCATGCTCAGATAATACTGGTCCAGACCCCACATCTGTGTTTTAAGAGATGCAAGATCAAGGATAATAAAAAAAGATATAAAAGGAAAGAGGGGGATTAGAGAGAAGAACTTAAAGAGGGAAATCAAGGACAAAGGTAAGATAGTTGTCAAGGCAAGGAAAGGCAAGGGAAACAAGAAAAGGCTAAGTGCAAAGAACAGAGGGTTAAATCAATTGACAGTGTAGACTAATATTTTGGATAAATTGGCTGAAAAATATTTTAATATTGTAAAATTAGAAATTGCCTGTAAAATTTTTTTACCAAGTGCTTAGGGTTGAGGTGTTAAAAAAAAAATAACAAGACTAAAAATCTCAAAGGGAAATTGTGCAGTGACTTGCATTTGAGGACGCAATGTTTGTACTTTTGCCACCTCCTGGAGGATATGGTGAAGGGATTAAAAGAATGTCTCCATAAACTCAATCAATCAATCAATTTATATACATATCACCTACTATGTGCCAGGCATTGTGCTAAATGCGGGGCATAAAAAAAGAGGCAAAAGACAGTTCCTACCCTAAAGGAGCCCACAATCTAGTCAGGGAGACAATATATAAACAAGTAGATTATCAAAAAAAGCTATATACTGGAAATAATTAAAAGAGAGAAGGCACTAGAATTAAGAGGTGTTGGGAAAGGTCTCCTGTAGAAGACAAGATTTTTAGTTGGAACTTAAAGGTAGCCAGGGAAGTGAGTGGGTAGAACTGAGGAGAGAGAACATGCACGCATCGGGGATATTCAGTAAAAATGTCTGGCATGGAAAATGGAGTGTTTTGTTCGTGGAACACCCAGGCAACTAGTGTCACTAGATCAAAGAGTAAGTGTTAAGGAGTATGGTATAAGAAGATTGGCTAGGTAGGAGGGGCTAGATTATGAAGAGCTTTGAATGGCAAACAGGATTTTGTATTTGATCCTGGAGGCCATAGGGAGCCACTGGAGTTTATTGAGTAGTGGAGGAGGGGTGATATGGTAGGACCAGCACTTTAAGCAAAATCACTTTGGGGGCTCAATGGAGGATAGATTGGAGTTGCTAGGTGGTTAGAGAGACTGACGGGTTCTGAAAGGAGTGAGAAACCTTCAATGAGGAAAAAATAAGGTAGAGAATGGGAGACTAGATTACGTGAAATAAACATACCTACCCTTCCTCTCATTTTCTCCTGGCATATCCTTCCTACTTCACTCCCTTTTCTAGTTTCTTTCACTATCATTAAAACACAATGAAAACACTTTGGTATCTTCTGTCTCCTCTGATTACCTCAATGACCACAAACTTTTGGTACAATACAAAATTCATTTTTGTTAAAAACAAAACTAAACAAAACTAGAAAAAATAGGAAGAAATGGACCTTTCCTTAACATGATGAATATCTCAAACCAAGATCCAGCATTATATATAATAAGGATGACTGATAATTTTTTCCAGTAAGATTGGGGTGAAATGAGGATGTTCACTGTCACTACTTGTTTGATGTAATAATAGAAATGCTAGCTTTAGCATTAAGATGAAATTGAATGAAATTGCAGGAATAAACATAGGTAAAGAAGAAAAAAAATTATCACTTTTTTCAGATAATATGATGGTATGTTTAAGGTACACTAGAGAATTACTAAAATTAATTGAAATGATAACTTCAGCAAAGTTGTAGGATATAAAATAAATCCACACAAATCACCAGCATTTCTGCATAATATCAATGATACATGGCAGAAAGAGATAGCAAGATAGATTCCATTTAAAATAACTCTAGAATGTTTAAAATACTTGGGGGTCTATCTACTAAGATAACACAAGAATTATATAGATACAACCACAAAACACATTTTACAGAAATAAAGACATCTAAATAATTAGAGAACTATTAATTGCTCATAGGTAGGCAAAGTTAATATAGTAAGAATGACAATACTATCTAAATTGATTTACTTATTTAGTATCATACCAATCAAACTACCAAAGGAGTATTTTATAGAATTAGAAAAAAATAACAACATATGGAGTTACAAACAGTCAAGAATATAAAGAGAAATAATGAACAAAAATGAGAAAAAAGGGAACCTAGCAGTAACAGATTTCAAACAAAGCAGCAATTTGCAAAACAATTTGCCACTGGTTAAAAAATGGAGAGATCAATCAGTGGAACAGATTAGGTGTACAACATACAGAAACAAATGTGTTTAGTAGCCTAGTATTTGATAAACACAAAGATCCCAGCTACTGGTACAAGGACTCACTATCTGATTTAAAAAAATTTTTTTTGCTGGGAAAGTTGAAATTGCATATGGAAGAAATTAGGTTTAGAACAACATGTCACACTTTATACCTAGATAAGCCCCAAATGGATTTGTGACCTATGTATAAAAGGTCACGTCATAAACAAATTAGGGAAAGAAGGAAGAAATTACCTATCAGATTTATGGATAGAGGAAGATTTCATGACCAAACAAAGGATAAAGAGGATCACAGGAGATAAAATGGATAATTTTTTGATTATATAAAATTCAAAAAGTTTTCATACAAACAAAATCAAATGCAGCTGAGATTATAAGGAAAAACCAATTGAGTGGGGGAAAAAGTCTTGGCAGCAAATTTATCTGTTAAAAGTTTCATTTCCAAGATAAATAAGGAACAAGCCCAAATTTCTAGGAATAAGAAACATTCCCCAGCTGATAAATAGTCTAAGGGTATGAACAGGTGGTTTTCAAGTGAAGAAACCCAGTTTATTGATAGCCATGTGGAAAAATGACCCAAATCACTAATAATTAGGAAAATGCATATTAAAGTATTTCTGAGCTTCCACATCATAGCAATCAGATTGGCACACAAGACAAAAAAGAGAGAAAGAGGAAGACAAATGGTCTGAGGTATTGTGGAAAAGTAGGTATATCCTTTCTGTTGGTGGAGCTATGTATGGGTCCAACCATTCTGGAAAATTATTTGGAATTATGCATAGAAAGTAACTATAC
This sequence comes from Vombatus ursinus, assembly GCF_900497805.2. Taxonomy (NCBI): domain Eukaryota; kingdom Metazoa; phylum Chordata; class Mammalia; order Diprotodontia; family Vombatidae; genus Vombatus; species Vombatus ursinus. Next base: position 51,147,424 of record NW_020954596.1, read on the forward strand.
AGTACATCCATTGCTAGGACTATATCCCAAAGAGATCAAAGAAAGAAGTCTTATATACATAAACATTTATAACAGCTCTTTTTATGGTGGCAAAAAGCCTGCAAAATGGATGTCCATCAATTGGGGAATGGCTAAACAAATCATTGCATATAAATGTAATGGAATTTTGCTGTAAGAAATGATGAAAATAATAATTTCAAAGAAATATAGAAAGACTTGTATAAACTGGAGCAAACTGAGCAGATCCAGAAGAATAAGTTATACAGTAACACCAACATTATAGAAGCGAACAATTTTAAAAGACTTAAGAAGTCTGATCAACTAAATGATTAACCATGATTTAAGAGGGCTAATGAAGAACTCTGTCTACCTCATGATAGAGAGATGATGCAGAATAAGGAATGAACTCTTGGATGTCACCAATGTGGGACTATATTTTGCTTGACTCTGTTTATGTGATCCAGGAGTCCTTCCTTTTTTTCCTTTTCCCTTACTTCTACCCTCTCTTTCTCTTTATTTTTTAGATGGATAGGAGATGTGGGAGGAAAAATAATGCTTGATAATAGAAAAGAATTTTAATTATAATTTTTAAAAGAAAAAAACCTTTCTAATTATTAGATCTATCCCAAAATAGAAAGACTTGCCTAGAGAAGTTATGGCTTTCTTCTCCTGGGAGATGTCAAGTGGAGGTCATATGACCACTTGGGTACTTTATAGTATATATTCGTTTTGTGTATGGGTTCAACTAGGTGGCTGCTGAGATCCTTTCTAACTCTCAAATTCTGTGATTCTCTGATTGCTTCATTTTTGTCTTTATATCTACATTGCCTAGTACGGTACCTTGCATGTAGTAGGTACTTAATAAATGTTTTTTGAATAGAAATTTAATTGTAAAAAAGTTATTTTTGCCCCATTTTTCTTCACAAACATCAGCATCAAGATAATAGCACAGAGAGTGTGACAAAGAAAGCTGCAGAACAAAAAGATTAGGGCATAACTTGATTGGCAAATGATGGGCATGAAAGACTTCACGCTTGTTGAATGGCAGATTGAAATCCAATGTGTGTTCATGCAGATGATATGGGCTTGCTATTGGATTGGACCACCAACTAGGACTGGCATTAATGAGCTGGAAGTGAGAGATCCTGGGAGATTTCCAGTAACTATAGACTCAGATATGGACCCAGACTAGGGTATGACACCTCTCTCTTCTAGTGATGAAAGAAAGAAACAACTAGGAATCACAGAGTAGTCAGGGAGTAGGGAAAAGTAGGATTATGTAAGAGCAAGTATACAAGTGTTTGAATGCTCAGTCATAAAATAGAGTTTAGATGGATATTTAGATGGATGTATTTGTTGCAGTATAGGAAAGTAGGGAAAATATAGGAAAGAGGCTTGAATAAAATAATGAATCTTAGAGTATAGCAAAGGATTGTGGTTTTATTTGTTTGGTTTGATCCCTACCTGTGATTTCATCAGTATGGGGAGATTCTGGTATGTAAAATCTCTTTCCCTGATGCAGATCTCAACTCCTCTGGAACTTAGATAGTCTTAGAGAGTTACCTGGGGATGAGATGTTGAGAGAATGGCCCATGGTCACACAGTCAGTATGTACTGAAGGCAGAACTTGAGCCTAAGTCTTTCTGATTCTAAGGCTGGCTCCTTAGATTAACACCTCTCAAATTAAGTTCTCTCTGATTAAGCCAAGTGATCATGGAAAAAAATTTATTCCTGATTATGATAGAGAAGTTGGCCCAAACCAGCTACTTTAAGAATCACTCTGCAAAGTGCCCATTAAGGTGATGATAAAAGAACTGCCTCACCACCCACAAGTTCATTAAGAACTCAGAAGAACGACTTTGAATGACTAAGTCATTTTAACTATTAAAAATACACAAATTAAAAATAAAAGTTATGTGCATCCAGGGAAAGAACTGACAAATAGAAATATGTATAAAATAATTCCACATACACACATGTACGTATGTATGCACATGTATTTCACATGTATGTATGTATGTGAATTCACACATACATATGTATGTGAATGTGTATATATACATATATATTCATCTCTAGGGTGGGGGGGGAGGAGAGAATAAAAAAATAAATTTACCTGACAATATTATTATATATTTGGAGAGAATAGCAAGTTGTAAATGGTAGATTTGTAGTTTCATGTGCATCATCTTTTTCGTTGTACTATGTTATGGAAATGCTTGTTTTGTACCATGAAATGAAAATAAATTAAAAAAAATTAGTCACATAAGGGATGGTCAAGGAAAAAAAAAGAACCCAGAGGAGGGGATACTTGGAACTGAGATTGCAGACACATAGCTGGAAGGAACCAACCCCCTTTTTTACAGAGGAGGAAACTGAGGCCCAGGGAAACTAAGTGGTGGCCCAAGGTAACCATTCAGTCCTAAGTGACAGAAGCAGGATTCTAACCAAGGTTTTCGGATTCTAAATCCAATCTTCCTTGCATTGGCCCAGGCTGGGAGCTCCCCTAAGCTTCTACCTGCGGACTACCTGTTGGTGTTTGAATGCTATACAGACTGCAGACTCTCAGGTTTATTTCTGTCAGGCACAGCATGTGAGGGCTTCTCATTTGCATTATTCAGTCTCTAAAGCTTCGGCAGTTCTGAGGTCTCAAAGGTGTGAATTCCTTGGCTTGGTGGTGCTTTTCCTTCTGAAGCCAGAGTGTGTGTGGGGTCTGAGCATAGAGCAAAGGCCAGGACTTTACTGCTTCCTCCCCATGAGGCTGAAATTCATAGGGCTTGCTGCTGTGGTTAGTAAAATAATGAAACAAACATGTGGAGAGAACACATGAACTGCCAGAGGAGAATGAAATTATAAGTCGTAAGAGGAGAATTAAATTAAGAGGAGTAAGCATCATGGGTTTATAAAAACAAGTCATGTCAGACAAACTTAATTGCTTTTCATGATAGCATTACAAAATTAGGGGATGGCAGGGTACAATATCCCTGGAGTCGTTGCCTTCACTGGCCAGGAAAGGAAGATTATTTCTGAAGCTAGTGAAGCCTTTTGAAATGGTATATATTGAAACCTTACAAAATGAATTCAAATTGGTTTTGCAATGAGCCTAGATGGCTGCTCTGTGACAGGCTGAGGATATGGAAGCCAAAGTGATGTTAGACTATACCAAGCTAACCTTCAAAAATGTCAGTCATCTAGGGGGTGTGACAGAAGCTCTCTTAGTTCAGACTGATTTAACCATTTTACTAATGATGGTGAGGAATGATCTCATAGTGCTTTTGGTCAAATTCATAGTGAGGTGCACAGGGAGATACTAAAGCAGAGAGGGGTAAAGTGAGATAGATAACTGCGGAATAGGGCAGCATGGCTGAACAGACAGAGCGCTTCACCTGGAGTTCAAATCCTGTATTCCTAGCTATGTCACCTTGAGTGACAACTTTGAGCCTTGGTTTCCTCATTTGTAAAAGGGGATTGATAATATCTGTAGTTTTATTTTTATTACTTCAGGGTTGTCATGAGATGTTCAAATGAGGTAATATATGTTCAATGTTTTGGAACCTTGAAAGTAAGTTATGTAATTATAATAACATCACTTATGGAACAACAATAATCTCTTATGTTTGTAGAATACTTTATAGTTTACACACATGCTTTTATATATGAACAATAAAGTTTCTCACTTATAAAGCAGAGATTTTTCCTCTCAGATTAATGTAATCAGAGAAGGGTCAGAATGTAATCACAAGTATAAAAGAAGTGTTATAAGGAATTTTCCCACAATCCAACAACAAATGTGTGAATAAGTCCTTAACTGACTGGAAAAGGATTATAAGGTCTTGACCATTGGATGAAGGCAACTGATACTGCACAGGACATATTATGTGATTGGTTGAAAGAGTTATTCATTTGTACCTATCTATGAAAGGAACAATTAATTAACAGGCATACCAGCTAAAGAAAGGAGAAGATAACACCTTAGAACTATATTAAACAGTGTGGTGTACTGGAAAAAGCATTTAAATGAGAATTAGGGGAGACCTGAGGTCAAATTCTGGTTCTGGTACTTATTAGTTTTGTGACCATATGGAAATCATTTAACTTCTCTTTTAGTTTCCTCATTTGCAAAATGGAGATGATGATAATTTCTGTAGAACCTACTTTATGGGATCAAGATGAAGACAAAATGAGACGACAAGCCTGAAAGATGTTAGTTATTATTAGAAGAGCTGTTGCTCAGTCATTTCAGTTGTGTCTGACTCTTCGTGACCCTATTTGGAATTTTCTTGATAAAAGATATTGGATTGGTTTGCCATTTCCTTCTCCAGCTCATTTTACAGATGATGAAAGTGAGCCAAACAGGGTTAAGTGGCTTGCCCAGGGTCACACAGCTAGTGTCAGAGGCCAGATTTGAACTCAGGAAGATTATTCTTCCTGACTCCAGGTCTTGCACTCTATCCACTAGGAGGAGGAGGAAAGTAGTTTTAGACAAATCACATATCTTCACCAGATATCAATTTCCTTCTCTGTAAATGTTAAAATCAAATAGAAACAGACCCCCATGGGAGCACATTGACTTAGAAAACCACAGATTAATGGTATCTATGCTGTATTGTATTTTTATTTAGTTAAACATTTCCCAAATTCCATTGTTGACACTTCTGGGCTAGATGATCTCATTCATATTCTGTGGTTTTAAGTTGATAGGACAAGTGTTATTATTCCTTATATTTCTTCAACTCACAGATGAGGAAATTGAAATTTAGTGAGAATGTGACTTGCTTAAGGTCATAGATGGCAAAACTATAAATGAAATCCATGTGCCTTTAATCTGAAGACAGTGTTCCTCCCTACTAACCATATTGCCTTCCAATACATTTTTGAATAGTTGCAACAGTGACTACCTTAGCCCACACTGCCTGAAGGCCAGGCAAGTTATATTTTATCCCTCCTCAAGGGTTCTCCAGTAGCTTTGTGGAGTTTGGGGATGTGTAGTCTCTCTTCCATTGGCTTCAGCCCTAACAGATGGAGTTTCCTAATGTTAAGGGGTCCAGGTCCCCTATATTCCAGTGTCATTTAAACACTTAACAGTCAGATTAGGTTTTTCAAAGGAATATTTACTTCAAGGTAAAGCAAGAATAAAAATACAACCCCCCCCCCCAGCTTCCTAACACCTAGAAGTATAAACCCCTCCTGTAATACCTCAGTCTCTGGGGAGGGAAAGAAGATTAGGTTCATAGCTTAGTTCCATCATTCAGATTCTATATAACACAGTCCCACCACGTTCCAAGTCTGAAGTCCCAACACCCTTCCCCAATTATGACTTCCCTGGATTTTCTTTTTGGGTTAGCAACAACATCTAGTTTGGAATCCTCCCTTCAAGGTCCCTTGATTCAGGGTCTGGAGATTCTACCACCTAGCCCTGAAAAAGATAAATGAAACAGCCCAAATGAAGCCCCAAGCCCATTTCTGAGAGCCACAAAGGAAAAGGTGGGAAGAGGAGAAGGTAGCCTTTCCAGTTCAGTTCATGGTGCCCATGTTGTGGGTGAATAGGATCTTCACTGTTTCAGGACACCTGACTCCTTCCCCTTAGTTTTCAATGGGCTGGTCCAGATGCTTAAGTGTAGGTTGGTTATGAATGCAAAAGAGAGTGAGTGTCCTAGTCTGGTCGTAAAGATGCAGTCTGTTCCAGTTATGCAGTCAATGGAAAGAGGACGTTGCCAGCTACGAGGTAGGGGAATGCATGATGTTTTATGCTGGAAGCAGGTGACCTCCAAGTTAGGTCATCTGGGCATGTGCAGCAATGTCCTATTATATAGTCATTAAATGTGAAAGCTGGAAGGAACCTTGGAGGTCATTTAGACTTGCTCCCTCTTGTTGCAGATGAAGAAACTGATACCCAGAGATGTTAAGTGACTCAATTCTAGATATAATTAAATTAGAAAGCAGAACTATTGGAGAAACTTCAGGGAAACAGAAATGGTTTGCCTCTTAAGGCAATTAATTCCCACTCACTGCAGATCTCCAAGAGAAGGATGAACTCGCTGGAGATATTGTAGCGGGCAATTCCTACATAGGTGTGGGTTGGACTAGATGCCCTCTGAGGTCTCTTTAAGCTCTGGTGAAAAACTGTTTCACTATTTGCAAAGGAGTTGCAAAGCCTATACGGACTCTGGCCAATACCTGGGTTCCAAGCACCTTTGATCCTTGGAATTTAAGTAGGAGAAGATAGTTTTCTTTTGCTCTTTTGTTAGCGTGAGTCTGGCCTTCTGCCAATGGGCCTGAGCATCAAGTCTACAGAAGTACATAGTGATCCAGAGAAGTATTGGTGAAATGATACATTTGGAAACTCTCTACGAGTTGATATTGCCAACATCCATTTTTTAAAGCTATTATCTTACAGACACTTTTCACAGTGTCAACATTTCTATTAGGATAGTAGCTGATTTTGAAAGTCAAACATTTTTGGAAGATCTTATTGCATTAATCTTTCTGATTACCATTGGGTATAAACAGTGCGGTAGCTTCTTTTAGTAGAATGAACATTTCTGTCTCTAATTCAAAGGGAAATAATGTCTGCTCTTGGTTCATTTATAGAATTTATTTGATTCATTTATAGCATAATAGGATTAGAAGGTAGGAAGAGACCAGGACAGATCATCTGCTCCTTGCCCTTAGTTTTCAATGGGCTGGCCCAGATGCTTAAGTGTAGGGTTGGTTATGAACACAAAACTGAAAAAGGGATAAGAATCGTAGACCAAATATTTCCTCCAGGACTGTTTGGACACCATGAAGCACTCTTCTAATATTAATTAAGACCAGACCTAGTGTGATTTATTTGAACTTTTTACACAGATTATTGGCAAGCCACCAGAGGGAATGTGCAAAATCAATCTCAACAATGAAAACAGAAACTGGGAGTTGGTAGCACAGTTACTTAGGCTGTGGAGTAGTAATATCATGTGGGGCACAGTGAAGGACTTTACTATGGCTTTCTTCTGTTCTAACAAGGCCAGAATCATTAATCCCACTCTGGGCTTAACTGGAAAACACTTAAGAAAAATGCAGTGATGTCATTTATCAGGGTTACACTACTCTCCGGAGTTATAATGAGAATATACTTGCAAAGCACTTTGAAAACCTTAAAAAGCTATAAAATGCTATCATCATCATCATCATCATCATCATCATCATCATCAATCTTAAAAGTCCAGACTGATAGACAAAGTGAAAGGGTGGGTAGGTGGAAGACAGTGGATTTTTGGCCAAATTATAGTTGACAATTTGAGATATTTGAAGTTGGATCTATCTAATCTAAACTGGATGTCTACACTGCATGATGCCTAGAGATAAATTGTTCAACCTTCTGTTTTTCTTTGCTTACTATGACTTTTCCTTCAGAGTCACTGCCTCAAACATCTGTAGGGTTTTAGTCAAAGATTTGTGGCTAGTCTTTGTGACTCTCCAGCAATAAACTAAAACAATAGATTGAAGGAATAGCCTCATGTTTATAGTACTCAAGTTATTCACATCATAGATCTTAGGCTGGAAGTTACAACTTCAGAGGTCCTCTAGTTCAACTCCCTCATTTTACAGATGAGGAAACTGAGCCATAAATATGTGTCTTACTAGCATCATTTATTAGATGATTTAGAGCTGACCATAACCTACTACAACTTGATTTTACATCTGAGGACTCAGGTGTAGAGAGGTGATGTGATTTGCCCAAAGTTATCCATGGGGCGAATGAGAGGTAAGATTTGAACTTGGAGTCCTCTGTCTCCCAATCCAAGGTTTTTTTCAAGACCTCACACAGTATTGAAGAGCCTCAAGTATGCTTGTGGAAAAGTTCTGTACCTCAAAGTCATTCTCATCCTCTGCCCACCTTTTCTTCTCCTGTTTGCCTTCCACCTTTCTCCCCTCAACCCCTCAATTTGATCTTTTTAAAAAGACCATAACGGGCTTTCATTTACTATTTCAACTTCCTTTGATTATAGTAGGAAACAGTTTCAGAATTTTACTGAGAATTTTTATGGCCCTATAGTTCAAGTAAAGAAAAAAAATTACATGATAAGTAAGCTGCAGAAACCATTGAACAAGTTTTTCACAGCTTTTGCAACCCCAATTCTCAATGCCCAGCCTGGAGATGCTTTTCTTCCTGGATCACATGGTGCATGCTTCAGTCTGAATAACATTAAAAATATTTCTCTTAGCAGGATGTGGTGGGGTTGTTTTCTTTTTTAATTTCAAATAACACTACTCCTTGAACTGGGAACAAACAATTCACTTGCAGCCCGGCTCTGCATTTATTTGTAATTTTCACATAAATCAACTTATATGAAAATGTATTCATAATTTGAGCTTTCTCTATAGCGATAAAATGTTTCTGCTTCTCTGGTAGAAAATAGCTTATTATGCAAACAACATTGCCACTGTTACATTATGCATGGGATTTACCTGGAGAACATCACAAAAGCTTCAGCCAAAAAAGGGGGAGGGGAGGGGAGGAGAGGGGAGAGGAATGAACTCTTCAAATTGACTCCACCATTTGCCTATGATAATTAGCTGCAAATGAGCTAATGTCTGTACTTAAAAACTTCTTTAACATTGCCTTAGTAAAATCATGAGAATGAAAAGAGAAAAGATTGAACTGGAGGGAGGCCATCTGAACCTAACAAATGGTGCCTTTCAGAATGTCAGGCTGGTGAAAAATGACACCCCAGGCTTTGGAAACTTAGGTCAGTGGCAGTAGGTAATTAACAATTCACTCATAGGTAGTTGTGCACTTGATTTAATTTAGGATATTATAAGTTTACATGAATTGGGCTTTAAAAAATGTAAAGCAGTCTGATTGTGTAAGATTGATGCTGATGACCCCAACTTCAAATGATGGCATATCCTCATCCTTCATATTCTGAGATGCTGCTGCTGACAGTGTTATATCTAGTCTGTGTGTGGGAATATGATTGCCATGGGGTGGGGAGGGACTTCTGGTAGGGCTCATGGGTTTTGTCACTGGGTCCAGGCCAGACAGTAGGCAGGGTACAATTTGACAGATGTGAGGATGACTCCTGGCTTCCACCTAATAGCATTTCCCCTTTGGGTGTTGCATGAGGCCAGACATTTCATCAGGAGGGATGCCAAAATGAGGGAAAAGGCACAGAAGGGGACAGGGGAAAGAAGCCATCCACTTCAATGGTTTGCCCTGCCTCAGTCTTACTCTGGCTCATAGGGGCTGTAGCCATTTGTAACTGTCTTCTTGCCTCAGCAACTGGCATGTGTGCTGCAAATGAGCCACCCCATCTCAGATGGCTGCTTACATGCTAACTTGATATTGCTGTGGCTGTTGCTTCCCAGCAGTTGATACTTTCCCTGAGCAGTCTGAAGAGACTCCATTGTATACCTTCCAGGACTCCTCTTTCTTCTGCTGATCTTGGCTATGATCCAGTATATATATGCAGTTTGAGTACCAGGTCTTCTCCTCAAGTGGCCAGTCCTATGGTAGTGTTCATGGGCCAGCTACACTCCATAACTTGATTTTTGATCTTGCCTTTCAGTGTAAAGATAGGTGCTCGGTGAGACTGCTCAAGAAGCTGGAGGTGTCATCCAGATTTCACATCTCTCTTTACTCAGGATGGTTGAGGGGGCTCCAAGAAGCCGTAGCATGTGCAGTGGCCACACTGCAGTAAACGGTCTCAGCAGATGGCCTATGCCAGGTTGAGGGTAACCAATGGGCCTCAAACCTTTGAATCCGGGGAATTTCTACCCCAAGCATGTGAAGACTTCTCTAGGAGGAATGGGCAGATGAGGATAATTTGTTTCAATGGCCACGAAGGCAGCTGAAGCAGTTAGAGTTTGGTCAGATATCAGAGATGCCCAGGTCATCCACTGTATTCTGGGACATTACCAGTTGTCTTGACTCTTGTCCTGCCATTGGACTTCGATGACTCAGGAAGAGAGAATAAGGTTGAGGACTTTTGTGCAACTTGGTTTCACTTAAATCCAATTCATGCACAAGTTAAGACATCATCCCATGATGTCATTGGTCCTCTTCAAAAATGAAGGACAAACAATAACAACAATGTGGGATTGACATTTTCTGGTTAATCAACCAGAAGAGTCCATTTACAATTACTGTCAGGGAGCTGTTTACTTTACTAGGTATGGATTCTTCATAGGGCTGACTTCTGTTGCTAGTACCCTTAAGCAACCTCATATTTAATTACATTATATATATTTATTCACTTTATAGTTATTCTTCATATATTTATATATCCTTATCGCCACCATTAGAATGTAAGGTTCTTAGGAGCAGACATTGTTTCATTCATTGTATTTGTATTCATAGTGCTTGGCACATAGTAGGCTCTTAATAATTGTTGATTGAATTAAATACGCTTACTGATTCTGATTTATAGGAAGCAAATCCCAATCGCTTTTAAGTTTAATGTCTTCTGTTAATTATTTCATATTTATTCTGTATGTTGCTTGTTTTTTTACATATTTGTTCGCTTGCTGTTTCCTTCATTAGATTGTAAGGTCTTTGAGGGCAGGGATTATCTATTGGTTTTTCTTTGTATCTCTACCACTTAGCGCAGAACCTGGCATATAATAAGTGTTTAATAAATGTTTATTGACTAACTGACTGACTTATGTCCTGTTCTTTATCCAGGTTTCTGTTAGCACAATGATAAAATGAGTTTCTGGACCTTGTTGACTATATAGATCTTTAGTTTCACACTGGAATGGGTGTGTAAACCCTCCTCCATTGCTAACCACCATGTATAAATATAGTAACTCTTTACCAGGAGCTCCATGTCAACTTGGGAATGAGGTACTACTTGGGTTCTTTTCTGAACAACCACAACAAATATCTAATGAGAATAACATGGTCTCTTTCTTCATGTAGCATAAAAATGGATTTGAAAAAACAATTAGTAGACAAATAAAAAATTACATCTAGGTCCCGATTAGTGAGACTAATGAATCCCTTGAAGTAGTTGCATGTATTTGAATCCACAGGATTCAAAATTATAATTATGTGAAATATGGTAATTGGTTCCAGCCCCAAGGAAATATACAGTGCAAATTCAAGTAATGTCACCACTTCACAGAGATTCATTATTCCCATTAACCAGGACCTAGCTGCAAATAACAAAAGAACTAAATAACAATAAAAACAGCAACACAGAGGATGGTGTCATAATGTAATGTACATTAGGAGTCTCACAGCCACCTTATTTTACATGCTGGATTGGAGGTCAAGAAATGTATTTACATCTCAGGTCTCACACTTATTTTGTAT
>NW_020954596.1:51163722-51194328 GCF_900497805.2 Vombatus ursinus
AATATCTTTAAAATACTATTGGCTTTTTACTGCCATTACTTATGCAGTACATATTTCAAAGTTTCACATTCAGTATTGCACTTTACCCAAATGAATTATGTCCCGTTGCTTTTGGTGCAGAGTTAGCCGAACAGGCATTTTGTGTTTTGAAAATCATTATGCTAGGAGATCTCTATCCTGGTCTAAAGGGCACATCAAAAGAACTCCATGGGGAATGATTCTGGAAAGGACTGAATGACTGAGGGGTCACATCTCATCTACAAACTTCTATTACACTTACAATTGGTGCTGTCCACTTCAGCACTTTATTGTTCTTCGTTTTGTTTCTCCAATTAGGTTTTGAGTACCTGAAGCTAGAGATAATGTGATGTATTTCTTCATATCACTTATAGCACTTGACACATGCAGGAGATCATCAGCAAATACTTGCTAGTAGATTGATTAAACTCCAAAGATTGGATCACCCCAAAGTCACAGACCAAATGATGTTGGAATGGGACAAATGGTGCTAGAATGTGACCCTTTTCTATTACTCCATGTTCAGATCTTCACTAACGTAATCTATTGGCTCCTCATGGTGTGTAGGCAACCCTAGGTTCTCAAAGGTTATGCCAGTGCAAAATAATGTTTGCAAAGTCCTACAGAGAAGTTAAGCCCAATTATATGGAAAAGACATCAGAATTGGGCCACTTGGTATCTGAGTGCCAAACTACGAATGATGGGTTGAAACTGCGAAGAGGTAGATTTAGGCTCCATATAGCAGAAGACATGCTCACACTCAAAGTTATCCAACTGTAAAATAGGCTGATTTGTCCCTTCAATTCCACTGAAGGTCTTCAAGCAGAGACTGGATGACTTCTTGTCAGTGATGTTGGTGAGGTGTGGTGAAATATGAGATGAACTCCATGAGCCCTGAGCTCCCTTCTAACACCACCACTGAGATTTTTGGATTTTCTATTGTTTAAGCACCAGTCTATCAGTATGCATTTGTTGAAGCTCTACTGTGTAGATCAGGGGCTGTGAGAGATACAAAGAAGCATACAGTATTGTTTCCAGCCTCAGACAGCTCAAAACCTATTGGGGAGATAAAATTAAGAACATAATTAAGCACAAAAATGTATGGTGTCACTTGTAAATGCTTTAGAAGTTTGGGGAAGGGAGATGGGTCTCCTGTTGATATTTTTCTGATCCAAAATCCAGAGAGTAAGAGCAGAAAAGGTTTTGGGTGACTGTAGTCAACACTTGATCATTCCCAATAATGGAAGGGAGAAGACCTTCACAGCAGCTCTCATATCCATCCCCTTGTCTCTATTTACACAGCTACAACTGTTGGCATATGCAAGAAGCCTCCTAATGGAGGCTTCAGGTAGGAGCCATTTCTCATCCACTCTCCATACTTTTGGGTCATTCCTTAAAGCATAGGTCTAATCATGTCACTCCCCTCTTCTAGAAAATTTAGTGGCTTCCCATTGTTCCCAGCATAATGTGCAAACTCCACTGTTTGACATTTAAAGTCCTTCAGAATCTGGCTTCAGTCTATCTCTGCTGCCTGATTACACATTACTGCCCTTCAGGCAAGTTAAACTCCAGCCATACTAGTCTATTTGCTGTTACCATAAACATCATTCCATCTCTTTCCTCTATACACTTGTACAGGATGTCCCCCAGGTCTAGAATGCTCTCCTTGTTCACCCCTTATGGTCAACCTTTGCTGGTGCACTCCAGCTATTAGTGTACATCTCTTCCTCAAATTATCTTAGGATCACAGGATTACAACTTTTGAGCTTTAGGAGGACATTGGAGATCATTTAATCTAACCACAGATGAAGAAACTGAGGCCCAGTGATTTGCCTGAGGTCACAGAGGTTGACAATGTCAGAGGTGAAATTTGAATCTAGGTTCCCTGACTCTATATCCAACCCTTTTTCTATTATTTCTGTTCTATTATTGTATTTTCAATATATTTACCCTTCATATTTTACTTTTCTGTAAAGGGATCCATGCCAGGGAAATTGAATTGCTCCAATGTGAATTGTCTTAAAAATATTCTGAAGATTATCTGGGAAGACAAGGTACCGGACACTGAGGTCCTCTCGCCTGCTGAACTGCTAAGCATTCAAACTCTACTGCAGAGGTGCAATTTCAAGGGCTGGTCATGTAGCCTGAATGTCAAACATATGTTTACCTAAAAGACTACTTTACTGAGAACTTACACAAGGTAGGCACTCACATGAAGGTCAGAAGAAATGATACCAGGACACTCTCGAGGTCTCTCTAAAGAACTTTAGTATTGATTGTGAGACATGAGAGATGCTGGCACAGGACTGTCCAGTATGGCTGCCTGTATCAAAGAAAGTATTGTGCTCTCTGAGCAATGCAGAATTGCAGTAGCTCAAAAGAAATGTGAGATGTGAGAATTTAGAGACATCTCCATTCCAAATGTTTATATGGACTATTTGTGCCCAGCCTGTGGTAGAGTCTTCCATGCTCATATTGGTGTGATCAGCCGTACTTGGACATAGTATACATTGGCTCTGACACAGTAATGTCATTTTGGGCCTTTTTGAGTATGAAGGACAATAACCATACATGTATCCCCTAGTAGAATTGAAGCCCCCAAAACCATAGGATTACAGATTTAAAGCTAAAAAGGATATTACAGGTTGAGTCAAATCCCCATGATTTCACAGACAGGCAAACTGAGGCACAGGAAGTTTCAGGGACTTTTCCTGGGGTACATAGCTAGTAAGTGTCTGAGGTAGGATTTGCACTCATGTCTTCCTGACTCCAAGTTTACTACATTTACTACATTACCTCAGTAGAGATGGTATTTTCCTTTGGTCATTTTATGCTCAACATCTCACATTGTTTTTTATACCTAGCAGGAACTTAGATGCTTGTAAATATTGGACATGCCCAATGCAGGAATTAGGTTTTACTTGATAATACATTTTTTAAAACAAGGTTTTTTTTTTCTCTTCCCAAGGTGCAGGGGAGACGAGAAGGAAAGAAAAGATATTTTTGTTAATTAATAACATTTTTAAATATAGAAAAAGCAAGAAAAATCTATTGAATTATTGAACTGAGTTTCCCAAAGAGTTAAAGTCAGGTAAGTGAGAGCCAGGACCCCAGGTTTCCTGACTACCAAACTAGGGCTCCAAGATATCCCCTATACTTGGGTCTCTTAACTCCTAGAATGATACTCATTTTCCACCATACCATGCTGCCTCTAAAGGGAGATGGATAGAAAGTAAGAGGAGGAGAAGCTGGGTCAAGATCAACAGACATGAGTCAGAAGCTTGGGGTTTGGGCAAGCAGGAACGTAAGGCCACTCCCAGGTATCACTGTCATATCATACTGGTGCGGATATAGAAGCTTCCGTTCAGGCTGATGCTCCCCACAGAACTCAGAACTTGCCCAATTGGGAAGGCTTTGATCCAAGCCAGATCTCATGATGTGTGAGGATAAGATGATAAAAGAGGCTTCTATAGACTCATGAAAATGCTAGGAAAAAAAGAAAGCAGCTCCCAGCTCTGCCACCAAACCCTCCTGATGCCCTGTAAATGATGGTAATGATGATAACTGGCTCTTCATTTGCCTATCTGCTTCTCTTTCAGCCCTGGAACTGTATACACCATGTCAAAGGACTAATAACTCCTGCTATGTGGTGCCACAAGATGTGATATTTATGTGTCCCTTGCCTACTTCACAAAGAGCTAATGAATGTCTGCAAAAGTTCTTTGAGATCCTCAGGTGAAAGGTACAATGATAAGTACAAAGCATCATTATTGTTATTAGAATATAATAGACACCTTGGAATGATAGGTGATAAGAATAATTGACAGGGTATTTAAAGAAGTGCTAGAAATCACCCAGACATCTACTCAGATACTGCAGCCACATTAGCATCCACATTACATATATTACACTGTTTCCTTGACACCCATTCCAATAACCATATAATTCACACATTAAATCATCACTTGTGGTGAGCGGCTGAGCTCTCTCAGGGCTACATCAATAGTGACACAGGGAAGGCAGCAAGCATTCTGAGGTCTACTGTGAGGGATGAAAAGTACTGTAGGTGGGGAGGGCAATGCAAGAAATTAAATGGCATCATCCAAGTTGGAAGAGGAGACTAAAAGAAGGGAAAATGGTAATGACAAGGAATGTAAAGAAAGAATGGGTCCAGGAAAACATGGAAATCAAGGGAAACTCTTAAAAAAGTAGTTGGCCATGGTGTGGAATGCTTTCTTCTAGTTTCATGGTTGTTGTTACCACAGTTATTGACCCTTAGCTTGACTCTTCCCCTAATTGAAACCTTCTTTGTAACATCATCTTTATCATCATCATCATCATCATCATCATCATCATCATCTTCCTCTCCTGAGATGAAGAAGTTTCCTGTTTAGTTCTTCAGTAATGAGATTATTCTTTTAAAATCCATTAGAATAAGATTACTTTTTAGTAATGGTACTACTACTCACTTGAATTCTTTTAATTCTGCTTTTTTCACACTGCATCACTTAATATAAATTCTCTCCAGTTTCTTATATTCATCATTTTTATGGTTTGATAATGTTATATATCACTCATATGACACAATTCTTCAGTTATCTTCTCCCCAAACAAAGGACATCCATTCACACCCACTCCCCAGGGTTTATTTTTTTTTGGTTGTTGTCGTTGTTACAAAGGGATTATTATGACTATTTTGCTATATATAGGACTTTCTGTTACCCATCTTGGGCCACGTTTCTAAAGGAGGAGAATAGCTTCACTATAGTCTTCTGAATCTCCTTCTAACATTTACTCATGAAGAAGAGTAGTTTTAGGTCAATGATTCTCAAAATGAGGTCTGGGGACTTCTGGTAATCTTCCAGAGTTTTTCAGAAGACATTATGTCTTGAAGTGTTCATTGCTAAAATATTTCCATTCTGTATTTTAAAAGGTTTTATTTTCTCATGAAGGTGTATTTTCCAACTCAACAAATGTTCATTGAGTGTTTATGATGAAGGAGACTCAGAGATAAATAGGATTCAGTCATACCCTCAAGTAGCTTATACTCTAGTAGGAAAGAGAAAACATGCTATTAGTAGCCCATATTTATATGATGTTTTAAGGCTTATAAAGGCCCCCAAGGGGCATCAATCAATCAATAAACATTTATCAAGTGCCTACTATGTGCCAGACGCTGTGTTAAGTGCCAGGGATGCAAAAGGAAGCTAAAGACAGTCCCTGTCCTCAAGGAGCTCACAATCTAATGGGAGAGACAACATGCAAATAAAATTAGACCCAATAAGCTATATACGGGATGAATAGGAAATAATTAACAAAGAGAAGCTCCTGGAATTAAAAGAGGTCGGGGATTTTAGTGGGATTTTAGTAAGGACTTAAAGTAATCCAGGGCAGCCAATAGGTTTTAAATCCTATACCCCTGTGGACTTTTCTGTACCTCAGTTTCCTTCTGTGTAAAATAGGGATAAAAATACTTACACTACACATGTTGCAGAATTTCTGTGATCAAAGTGCTTATAAACTATAAAACACTCTATCATTGTGAACTAATGTTGAAAGCTGTACAGCTTCTAGGCCACCAAATCCAAGGTAATCATTTAGTAAATTAAGAAACTGAAACCCTAGTGAGGGATAGAGGGAGATGCCATTATTATCTCCTCTTTACAGATTCAGAAATAGACAGGCAGAGATTAAGTGACTTGTGACTGTTCACAAACCAGTAAGTGTCTGAGGCTGGATTTGAACTCAGCTCTTCCCAACTCCAGGCCTGGTGATCTATTATCTAGTGCACTGAGCCACCTTTAGCTTGACATCATCAAGGAATAGTATGATAGGAAGGGAAGGTCTGTCATCTGGCAAGCGCAAGGAATGATAAGTTGAGAGCCAGAGTGCTCCCCTAATGGATGCCCTTGTGATGGTCGGAGAAAGCAAGGAAGGCCTCAAGTATGTTGTGTTTAAATCTTTAGGAGAACTTTTGGAAGAACTTGGATATAACAGTTAACACGTGGAATGATAGAATAAAGAACCAAAAAGAGCACAAGTGAGAACAATGAGCCTGACTAAGTATGATGAAACTTATTAGGGATAAATGTAAAGTCCCTCACTTATGGTCCAAACATTAGTTTCATAAGGAGAGGAAGGCGTGAGCATGACTGGACAACTCTTTGTGGGGAAAATGAGAGAGGCAGTTAGGCATCATAGTGTATAGTAAAGCAGTGGATTTGGATTCAGTAAGATGTGAGTTCAAATCCTGCCCCAGACATGAGCAGTGTGATCCTATGCAAGTAAGTCATTTGCTGTCTCTGTGCCTCAGTTCCCTCATCTGTTAAATGAGAGAGTTAGACCCAAGACTAACATTAAAGTTACCCTCCAGATCTAAGGCCATGATTCTAGTGGCTGTAATTCTATGATTTAAAGTTCTAAGAAATAAAGGCATAATTCTATGATTTTAGTGGGCTATATGCTCAATATGAATCAAAAGTACAACATAGAAGCGAAAGCAAAAATAATATTAGGGTCTTTAGGGAAGCAGTGTCCACAACGAGGGAGGCGATAGCCCCATTTTATGCCATCCTGGTCAGACCACGTTTGGATTATTGTGTCCAGCTCTGGGTACCATATTTTAGGGAGAACATTAGGAAAGCTTAAGATTTTGAGAGTCTTTTTTTACAGAATGATGATCAAAGAAGAAATATTGCAAGCAAGACTGCAGTGGGGTCCAGGAGACATCCATCCAGATTAAGTGTATTTCTGGACACAAGATGAATACAGAGTGAAGCAAAGAAACATCCCACTGAATGCAAATGTAGGAGGAATGAAGGGCATAGGATCAGAGAAGTAATGGGGCCTTTTCAGTTCCAAGAAGGGAAACATCTCAGGCAAGAGATGGGTCTCGATAAGGGAACAATAGCTGACTATAGTCAAACTGAGTACATCGGAAAGAAACTACAGAGACAACCAGGAAAGAGCTATTAAGCATTGTTAAAGCAATTGATCGCTTCCATCACAACTTGGATGGATGGCGTTTCACAATCAGGAGTTATCAAGTCCTGATTACAAGGCCTACAGAAATTCATAAATCTAGGGGACAAATTGGCCAGATGATTACCCAAACTGTAAGACTATCATTTCCAAATTGAACAGTGGCAGAGTAAAGAAGAATCATAATGCACATACATTATCCTGGCACCCTGTGTTTGAAAAATGTTTGCAAGTCTGACATTAGGCAAGAAGAGAAAGAAACAAACAGCCAAACAGATCAGTTTGTTTCTGTTCTAGAATAGCCAAGATTTGTTTAGCCGGAAGGATCGAGACGCTTCTATTCTCCCCAAAAGAAAGTTTCAAAATGATTTCACATGACAGCTCCAGCAAAGCCAAACAGAGAGAGAGACAAAAGATCCCTTTGTAGGAAGCTGGATTGGCTAAAAATTGATAGGAAAAGCATTTCAGGGAAGTAGTGGGCCCAGAGTGCGTCATTATTGGGCCACCATTAAACACTGCAGGACAATATGCAAGTGCCGTGTATGGTCTTTCAGATTACAGCCTTTTCTGCTCTGGAGTGACATCTGAATGATTAGCATACAAAGATTCAGGTACCTGCTCCTTTTAAAAGTGGAAGGTTTAGCCTTTTCTCAATCCCAGGATTTCTGTACTAACTGTCAAGACAGTTTTTGGTCAGCTATTTTTCTTCCAAATACACTTTCTATCAAAATTAAATATTCAGATATGTCAAAAAGTATAGATCTCAGATGAAATTCTAGAAAGTGAAATTTGAGAAATGTTTTAAAATACAGTAAAGCACCTTGGGCTCATAGTTTATACTTTGCTATAATTTATTCTTTTCTTCAGGAATCCACTGTTATTTTTGTTGTTGTTATTGCTAATGTTATGGTTTAGAATAATATACTCTGTGAACTGGAAGACACCTTAGAAGTCACCTAGTCCAATTTGAAGCAAGAATCTGTTCTTTAACGTCCCAGAAAAGTAATTATCCAGTCTTTACTTGAATACCTCCATTGACAGGAAACTCACCATATCTCGGTGTAGCTCTTTCATTTTTATACAACTCTAATTGTTAGAAAGTTCTACTTTCAGGTGTTTTTTGTTTTGTTTTGTTTTTAGGTTTTTTGTTCAATATCTTTTGGGTCAAAGCAAAATTACAATAATAATAATAATAATAATGATAACTGTAGATAGCACTTGCTACGTGCCAGGCACTGTGCTAAGCACTTTACAATTGCTATCTCATTTGATCCTCACAACCCTGCAAGAGGTACTATTATTCTCATTTTTATAGATAAAGATACTGAGGCAAACAGAGGTCAAGTGACTTGCTTAGGGTCATACAACTAGTGCTAGTCTGAGACTGGATTTGAACTCAGATCTTCCTGACTCCAGGCCTGATGTCTTATCCACTGTGTACATTAAATAATAATTATTATAGTTCTATATATCAAATTGCTCCCTGCCTTTCATTCATATCTATTGGTCCTACTTTTGTGCTTTTTCCATAGAAAATGGAAACATGGAAGGATTGCTATCTTGCAAATATGAAGATCATATCCTGTGCTGAGTCTTCTTTTCTGTAGGCTCACCATCTGCAGTGCCTTCAACTAATCTTTCCATGGTATGGTTTCAAGTACCCTAGTCTCTCTCTTCTGGTCACGTTCCTCTAGGTCAACATCCTTCTTAAGATATTATACTAAGGGGGCAGTGAGGTGGCACAGTGGATAGAGAACCGGCCCTGGAGGCAGGAGGACCTGAGTTCAAATCTGACTTCAGACATTTACTAGCTATGTGACTTAACCCTGATTGCCTCATCTATCTATCTTTCTATCTGTCCACACATACATATATACACATACACACACACTTATATGAAAACAAAACCCCAATTGTGGTCTGAGTAGGACATTGTATGCAGCAGGCAGGGCTATCATTTTCCCTGTTGTGAATGTGATGTTTCTATTCAGTCAGTTAAATATTATTTGTTAATATAATCCATGACCATTATGCAAACACTGAGCTGACACAATTTGATCTTGGAGACTTGTCTTCGTGGTTTGGGTTGACTCCCATCTCCATCTCCCTGATCCAGATCTGACTAAACAATATGGTGGAAGACGACTGGCTTTAGAGATTCTGACTACCTATGTGACTTTGGGCTAGTCATTTCATTTCTCTTGGCTTGTTCCCTCATTTGTAAAATGAAGAGTTTGGACTGGATGACTTTGGAGGTCCTTTCTAGTTCTAAATCTATGAATTCATTAGCATCTGGCTTGTTCTTAGCCCTTCCGTAGGGGTTTTCAGTTCCCTTACAAGCAAACAAGACTACCAAGGCTTGTAATATTAAATAAATATTTGTAGAGAGCCCCACATATAGTGAGGCCCATGTGTTGCTAGGAATTGGCATCTTGGGTGTCATACAGGGAGGGGCTTGAAGGGAGGTAGAATAGATATCTCTAGTCTCTTTTTCTCCTACCCTTCTCTAAGGTAGACTTTAATTCCTGCCACAAGGCAAGCAGGAGGTTGGGGCTAGAGGTCACTCTGCTCTCCTCAGAGAAAGGGGATACTGGGCTAGAATATTAGCTATCAGCTCCCTTAATATTATTAATCTTCTGGATGTGATTTTCAGGTCCAATCTAAACTTCTGGTCTCACTGCGTGATTGGGGGAAAGAAGGACTGTGAGCTTTACATTCAAAGTCTGACCCCTTTTCCACCAAATACCAGTTCTAAAATGAACACATGTAGCAAATAGCAAAGAAACCCATTTATCTGAATTGTAGCAAAACAGAAATCAGGGAAAGTAGACATAGGAGGCTATCTACCAGACAATACAGGGTGAAGGACTCTCCCATTGGGAGAGAGGTAACTCAACTCAACCAAGAGAGTCCCAGATCTCTCCCAGGGAGAAAATCACTGCAGTCTCTAGTGTAGCAAGCTGGAGAAAGTTGCTCTGTTCTGCTCTCTTACCCCATCCCCTTCCTTGGGGAAATGTAATGGATCTATTATGTGATGGCCAGGATCACCACTTCTTTTGTTTGTCAATACCATCACTCCATATTGGGCACAGAAGACTCCTTAGGTGACTATGAAAGCCTGCTGATTTACCCATCTCCAGTGAAGGCTCCTAGCCCTCACTCCTAACCAAGTGAGGATGATAGAGTGCCATTCACCTCTTCTAGGTGGCACAGTATATAGAATATCAGACAGTTACTTATTAGATGTGTGACCTTGGGCAAGTCCTTTAACCTCCATTTGCCTCAATTTCCTCATTGTAAAATGGGGATAATAATGGTACCTAATTCCCAGGGTTGGGGTAAAGATCAAATGAGATAGTATTTGTAAAGTATACAGCATAGCACAGAGTAGGCATTCTATAAATGCTAGCTATCATCATTGTTGTTGTTGTCATCATCATCGTCATCATCATCATCATCATCATCAGATTGCAAACAGAGAGCCCCCAGCACGATTTGCATGTCCCTCTGAGGCCTTTTCAGGCTGGCAGTAGGGGAATCACTGGCACTTTTTTCTAATTTCTTTTCCAATTCTTGTCATCTCCGTCCCTACCCAGGACCAAGCCATGCAAATTACCCTGAGATTAGGACAAGCTCCTAATGAGAAGCATGAGAAAAGCCAGAGGATACAGGCAATGCTGCTAACTGTTGCTGAGGCTGGGAAATCTGATACATCACCAAATGTCACTGTACCATTACATTAGTAATGGGTATGGAGTGGGGTGGGTGGGTGATGTGCCTTGGAAATTCCACTCATATATAGTTTAGGAATTTGCATTTGCCATGCTTTTACCTTCCTTTGAATCCCCTGGGCTTAGCACAGTGACTGGAACATAGTAAGCAATTAAAAATGCTTATTGATTTATTGAATGATTGACTGACTTAAGATAGATTGGATTGCCCTGGTCAGGCTACCATACTTCATGAGAGTCACAGTAAAGTGTATGGGACAATCGGAGTAGGGAACAGGAGAGAGAAGGCTTATAGTCCCTTCGCTCTGTTAGCTTTTCCTTCAAATACTAAATGAGATAATATTTGTAAAGTGCTTAGCATATAATCGGCACTCTATAAATACTTATTCTCTCCCTTCCCCTCTCCTCCCATTTTGCAGTCTAGGGAAGCCTAGGAATTCCTCAGAATATTGTTTTAAATGCATAAAATATATCCTATTACAAAGGAAACTAATTATATTGACATACAATTATCAAAATATTTCCCCCTTGCCTTCTCTTCCCTTCCTTTCCCTTCCCTTTCCCTGCCTCCTTTCTCTCCCAGCACTATCATGTGTAGGGCTGCTGTACCTCTAGGGAAGCCAGTTGGGAGCTTATGGGACTTATCTTTGCTCCCTGAGATATCTCTAGTGGTTGGCAGGCTTTGTGCTGCTCTGGCACCAGGACATGAAACACATCCAGTAAAGTACATCCAGTGGCAAGTGTTTAACAACCAGGTCTCCAGAAAAAAAAAGCACATAGGTCACACGCATTATTAACATTTTCTCTTTCACTATTTTTTTTTTTTGCAAGGCAACGGGGTTAAGTGACTTGCCCCAGGGTCACACAGCTAGTAAGTATTATGTGTCTGAGGTCATATTTGAACTCAGGTCCTCCTGAATCCAGGGCCAGTGCTCTATCCACTGGGCCACCTAGCTGCCCCTCTTTTTCACTTCTTAAGTCTAGATATCAATAGAACAATAAATCAAGCCCTGATATGTAGCTTTGCCAATTTCTGAGGTATAAATGCTCACACTGAAAATTTAACAATCAACTCTCAAGAGCTGGTTCCAACACACCTCTGTATCCAAGAAGTAATCTGATCTGACGAGATATCCTGAGACATATATGACCTTCTGTTACTGACCTCAGTCCTCTGTACCTAGGAACTATTTCCAGGACTGGATATCTCTATGACAACATCAACTTTGACTACTACATCCCATGATTGACTTATGTGGAGATTACAATTTAATAATGCATACCAGGTCTTTCCAAATCCTATCCCCCATGACCATCATGATCTATCTAGCTCAGCTCCCTTTCTTTATGCTTGAGGTCATTTTTGTTGGATTCCTTCCAGGCAGGGAAGAATTTGGTCTTGTTGGGAAGTCCCCATGGATCTGTGTTATTTTTTAGTTCTAACAATTTCTCAGAAATGTTTGGTAAATATCTTCGTTTCCAGTAGTAGAAGAACTAGTTCTGAAGAGCAGATAGCAGTTCTTATCCAAGTCACTTATGAGTGTTTAGAAAAATAATAATGTGTTTACTTAAGTAAATCTTTATTTCCCTGGGTCTCAAAAGAGTTAGCACCTGATAGTCAGTATTGTCCAAATCTTGATGTTCAAGCTTTCATTGAAAAGGGATCATCATAATCTGTTCCTTTCGAAATTGCTACTGTATCAGGAAAGGGGGAGCTTGTAATGGTCACTTGGTTTTCAATATGCTGCTTATATCATCATCATCATCATCATCATCACCAATGATAATAAAAAACAAGCAATAACCTGACTTTTTATTTGTGCTATTTATACTTCTCTCATTATTTATAAGTACCACCCTAGGAAAGATGGAAATTTACTATGATGATAGTGATTTCTCTTGAGAGAGACAGGCTAGCATAATAGAGAGGATAGAAGACGTGGAGTCAGATAGACCTGGGTTCAGTTCCTGCCTCTGACATCAGGGAGCAGTGGGAGCATGGTAAAGGACCATTTGTCCTTTCAGAGTCTCAGGCACTGGTGAGGTCTGTGATATAGAGCATGAGTTCTTAACCTGAGATTCATGAGCCTGTTTTTAAAAAATCGTTCTGATAATTGTATGTCAATATAATTAGTTTTCTTTGTAATAGGATGTATTTTATGCATTTAAAAACAATATTCTGAGGAGTCCATAGGCTTCCGTAGATTGCAAAAGGGGTCCATGACAAAAAAAGGGTTATCACATCTATCCCAGTGCGATAGGACTACTATTTATCAGTGTTCTAGCCTCCATCCTTCCTCATCCAACTTGGATAGTCTGTTTTCTGCTGAAAATGTCCTGGAGACTTAATTTGTTGGGGATCTAAGCTATCCTTTGGGCCATGTTGTGGCTTTCTGGTCCCCTAACAGCATCAAAAGATCTGCCTCCGTGAGATAGGGCCTTCCCATCATAGTGAAGGTCCCAAGACATCCTGCCTGCTGACTATCCTTATCACACTCTGCCATGCTGCCTAGACCCATTTCCATATGTAAATGGCGAGGGTACCTATTTACCCAAGACAAGTGATGGAGTTCCGTTGTTTAATATATTTGCTATTGCACGGTTGAGCAAACCACTTTTTTTTGGTGAGGCAATTGGGGTTAAGTGAGTCACACACTGAGTTGCCCAGAGTCACACAGCTAGTAAGTGTTATGTGTCTGAGGATGCATTTGAACTCAGGTCCTCCTGACTGGAGAGCTGTGCTCTATCCACTGCACCACCTAGCCTCCCCAGAGCAAACCCTTTTGATTAACTGTTGAATGGCCTCCAAGCCAGTTATTTTTTTTTCCAACAACAAACTTGAAGAGGTTATGGCACTTGTCAGACTCATTCTTATTATTTGGCATAAAACAATGAAAAATTAGTATAATTTTTAGCTAATTATGAAAGCAGGAAAAACAAAAGATTGGATCAGATCTCTAGAGACAGGCCATTAAATCCATCCTCCTGCTTCTGGACAACAAATGTTGATTTTCATGAAACCATTCTAAGACTGATATGGACTCAAACCATGTATTATAGATTTAGAGCTGGAAGGGACTGTGTTTTATAGATTAAAAACAACAAAACCCGAGTCTAAGAGATGGTGAATGGCTTGCCCAAGGCACTAGTTGAAAGGTGTCAGGACTGGACTTCTTCAAATTCAGCACTCTTCCATGATGCTCTCAGTTATCCAAACCCATCATCATAGTTGTACAAACTGATGAAAAGGGACAGTATGAGTTCAACAGCATGCTACAATTGATGAAAAAGACAGGGTTTTATAAACATGAAGTGTAACCATAAAGTAGGGGCAGCTAGCTGGTACAGTGGATAGAGTGCTAGGCCTGGAGTCAGGAAGAACTGAGTTCAAATCCAGTCTCAGACACTTACTAGCTGTGTGACACTGGGCAAATCACTTAACCTTGTTTGCCTCAGTTTCCTTATCGTAAAACGAGCTAGAGAAGGAAATGGCAAACCACTACAGCATCTTTGTCAAAAAAAAAACCCCTAAAGGGGTCACAAATAGTCAGACATAAGTGAAATGACACAACAACAAAAATTACAATGTAGTGAGACTGATTCTGTTAGGGTCCTAAGAGTGCTAGAATCCAGCTCACAAACAGGTTTTGAAAACCATCAAATGGTCTTCAGAGGAAAGATTAGCTTTATGTCAAAAAGGCTTCAAAACACTGTCAGGTTCTGGAAAGGAATAGCTTAGGTCCAAAGACGATTGACAGAGAGTAATCAGAACATTTTATTCTATCAATGTAAAAACTGCCTGGGTTTATTCCTTTCTTGTAATTTTCAAATTATTTTACCTAATGAGATCTATTCTTGTATTTTTTTTCTGAGATAGTTTCTGTAGACTCAGACCAAGTGAATAAACAGTTTGATTGAATTCAGTTTAATTCAATTTAACCACTTTTTGCTGAGGTCTGCTGTAATGCAGTTTGGTGCCAAGTATCATTTGGTAATAATGATGTTTGTTGTTTCATTGAAAAATTTAAAAAAAAATCAACAAATCCTTATAGAGCTCCTGTTACTGCAAGGCATTGTGGAAGTCACATGAAAAGTAACCAGCTGGGGTGATACCACACAAACACACAAGTTAAATAATACCAGAGTTAAATGGTGTTGCCGGAGGACAATACAAATCACAGAATCTCAGAGGCAGAAAAGACCTTAAATGTTATCCCAGTCCAATGCATCGCTGAACAAGACTCCTACCTACACCATATTCAACAAGTGGCCGTCCGTTGTTTCCTGGAAGAGGCCTAGTCAGGGAAAACCCATTAGTTCCCAAGGCAGACCACTCCACTTTTTGGCTGTCTCAATTCTGAATTTTTTCCTTAATTTAAGCCTAAATCTTCCTCCTTGCAATGTCTACTGTTTTCTTTTCCTCGTTACTCTCCGGGACCAAACAGAACCAATATGTTTCATTTAAAAATCCTTTGAATACCATCATAACCCCCATACCTTCTATTTTCCATGTGAAATAGACTGATTTCTTTCAATTTATCCTCATATAGCATGATCTAGATGCCCTTCATACTGGTTCCTCCTCTGGATGGTCTCCTACTTAATCATGATCCTTCCTAAAATGTGGTACCCAGAACGAACACAATACTCCCAGGTGTCATCTGACTAGGGCGAAATACAGTGAGACTTCCTTAGCCTTGGACATTGCACCTATGATTGCTTTAATTTTCCTGGATGATATATTACGCTGATGACTCATACTTGGTTTGCTGTCATCTGAGATCCCTAGATCTTTTCAGAATAGCTTTTGTCCTGCCATCTCCCCTATCTTGTACTTGGGAATTTGATTTTTTGAACCCAAGCAAAAGTTTTATATTTTTATTTATTAAATTTAATCTTATTGGATTTTGTCCAATATCCTAGCCTGTCAAGACCTTTTTTGGGGTCCTTACTATGCCATCCAATGTGCTTGCTATCCCTCCCAACTTTTTATTATCTACAAATGTGATTAAAATAACATTTGTAGATATCATTGATAAAAATGGTAAAAATCACAGGGCAAGGCACAGATCCCTGATCCTTTACTCCCCTCGAGACCTTCTCCCAAGTTGATATCGAATTATTAATAGTTACTCTTAGGGTATGGCTTGCTTGTTGTGAAATCCCCTTAACTGTATTATCTTCTAGGCTACATTTCTTCATCATTCCTAAAGAGTAGCATTAAAGATTTTGTCAAATGCTTTGCTAAAATCCAGGTGCAGCATTCTCATGATCCACTAGCCTAGTAACTCTGTCAATAAAAGAAATAGAATTAGTCAGATATAACATTAGTTAACTCATAAGATTAGTCAGCCATGCTGTTTCTCTGTGATCATCACTTCCTTTACTAGACATTCACTAGCCATTCCCTTAATAACTGGTTCTAGAGCATAAATTTCTAATCTTTTTTTGTGTTGTCATTGAGCCCTTTAGCAGTCTGGTGAAACCTATGGGATCCTTCTCAGAATAATGTTTGTTGTCTGCATTCATAATTGAAGGGAATGCTAAATTTTAGTGAGATGTTAGTGAAAATAAAGATGTAATTTTTTCCCATCTAAGTTCACAGATCCCTTGAAATCTATCCATGGGTCCAGACCCCAGGTTAAGAACCCCTGTTCTAGAGTTTTGGCAGGAATTTGAAGGTAAACTCTTAGGCTCATAATTCTATTCTCTTTCCCATTTTGAAAATTGGGTCAGAATCTGCCTTTATTCAATCCTCCATTGAAAAATCACTGATAGTAGTTCATCAATCACACCCACTAGTTCTTTCAGAGCTGGCAGACAGTGTATGATTAAGTAAGTGCCAAACATCACCCCCTTCACCCTGATTCTCCCTTACAAGTTTCACAGGGTATCCAGGGAGGAGCTGCCAAGAAATGGAAATTCCCCTTCTATCCCATTTTAGATTTGAACTAGCTTCAGTTACAGAATGGTTCAAATGTGGAAGAGCATGGGTACCGTGGCAAGGGCTTTTATAATGATGTATCTGGAAACAGAAGGCCCAAGAGGCATTTGGACCCTGCCTTTGTCATTTTCCCTTTATGGGCTTCAATTTCCTTCTCTTTAAAACAGGGATTATTATATACCTCATGGAGTTAATGGGAGTAAATGAGACTGAAGAAGAGAGAAGGAAAGACAGCTACAACCACAACACAACACATGCACAAGGACTCTAAGGGAGGAAAGAAATAAATATTTGGTAGTACCTACTCTGTTTCAGGCACTTTACAAATATTATCTCATCTGATCCTCACAACCCTGCAGGGTGGGTGCTATTATTATTATTTTTATTTTATGGATTTATAACTGAAGTAATTAAGTGACTTGTCCAGAGTCACACAGAAAAGTTACCTAAGTCTGGATCTGAACTCAGGTTTATCCTAACCCTAGACCCAGTGTTCTATTCATTGTACCAACCAGTTGCCTCTAGGCAAGGGACGTGTTGGCTACTAAGGTGTATTATTCACAGGGATAGTTTAGTTCAGTAGGGATAGTGGTAGGGCAGGGAACATAAGGACATTAGGAGAGGTATCTATAAAGCAATCTTTTGGGGAGGGGAGTTATGTGTGAAATAGATCACTGGGATATTAGAGATCTTTAAAAATCAGGCATTCATAATTTAGGAAATGAATTCATGTTTGAGGACTTGGCAAGAGAGTGTCTGCACTCAATAGGGTATGGAAATTTATCTTACCCTACAAGAAAATGGGGGGGAGGGGTCAAGAGAGCAGGGGGATGATAGAGGGGAGGGCAGATTGCGGGAGGGGGCAATCAGAAGCAAACACTTCTAAGGAGGGACAGGGCCAAAAGAGAGAATAGAATAAAGGGGGGGCAGGATAGGATTGAGGGAAATATACTTAGTTTTTCACAACATAACTGTTACGGAAGTGTTTTGCATGACTACACATGTATAACCTGTATTGAGTTGCTTGCCTTCTCAATGAGGGTGGATGGGGAGGGAGGAAGGGAGAAAATTTGGAACCCAAAGTTTTAAAAACAAATGTTAACAAAATTGTTTTCACATGCAACTGAGAAATAAGAAATACAGGAAATGGGGTATAGAAATCTAACCTACCCTACAGGAAAATAGAAGGCAAAGGGAATAAGAGAAGGGGGAAGATAGAAGGGAGGGCAGATTAGGGGAAAGGGTATTCAGAATGCATGCCATCTTGGTGTGGGGAGAGGGATAAAATGGGGAGAAAATTTGTAACTCAAAATCTTGTGGAAGTGAATGTTGAAAACTAAAAATAAATTAATTAATTTAGAAAAAAGAGAGTGTGTCTGGATCAGTGCAAACTCATCCCTACCCTTCGCAAAGTACGTGCTCTCCTGATAGTAGGTGAGTAATGCCATCTTTATCCACAAGAGAGAACAGTATTACTGTTGTACTTAGAGTGAGAATTGAACATAGACCTGTTAAGATGTTCCTGAGTCTAGTTTGTTTTATACTGGAATTGTTTATTTAAAAAAGATGTGGGGATTGTATCAGGTGGAGTGGGTGAGAAGGAGAGTCAGTGGGACGTGATCTAGTTGTGAGGTATTGGACATTCATCAGAGAATATCTGTACTTGTTTAAATGTTTGTTCATGTGTCTATGCTACTACCACTTACTATTTCTTTATACCCTTCCTCAGGCCTCACAGTCTGAGGTAGACCCAATAAAGGTCAGCTTCTAGGCCATATCATGCATTTACAGGGCCTGGCCAAAAGAAACTCTTGAGCAGGATGGGCCAAAAGTTATACTGCAAAGCAGGTAGAAGGCTGCCTTTGACAAATGTTGTCTGATCTTTCAGTGACTCTCTCCTAGTTTCTGTTGTGCTTTACTGATTTTTCTTCCTGTGTTTCTTCCCCTAACTACCTCAAACCTTTTGTTGTTCAGTCATGTCTGATTCTTCATGATGCCATTTAGGGTTTTCTTGGGAAAGATACTAGTGGTTTGCCTTTTCTTCTCCAGCTCATTTTATAGATGAGGAAACTGAGGCAGACAAGGTTAATGACTTGCCCTGGGTCACACAGCTAATAAGTGTCTGATGCTGGATTTGAACTCAGGAAGATGAGTCTTCCTGACTCCAGGCCCAGTACTCTATCTAGCTGCCTCAAACCTACCCAAGTCTAAATCTTACAATGCCCTGAACCCCACTAAAGTTTTTATTGATAATACCTGATGTACTTTTGGGCATGCTATATTCCATTTTCTGAATGAACTTTTGTTTATTGTAAGGTTTTCAAGACCCAGAGAAATAACCTACAATGGTAGTACTTCAGGTAGGTACCGTAGGATAGATATTTTTGGACAAAAATGCTTTCCTAATGGTCCTCAAATTATACCCTGGAACAGAGTCATAACAATCAATTTTTATACCAGTGGAGGGAGCAGGGAAGGGGTGGGCCAGGGAGAAGGACATCTAGGGTACGTTTGTAGGTATGGGACAGTTGGATAGGAAATAGGCAATCTAATAATTTTCTGTTTTAACTAATTATTCTTGTAAATTAAGTGCTTCCTGGGAACAAAACTGGTTGCACTGCCCTAGGTCTTGCTCTACTTGGAGGTGGCCACCCTCTTTGTCGACTCATAAAATTGGTCTTGCTTTTGTGATGATGGTGCTATATAACTTGAGGTTTACCAGTGAACATATATCTTTTTATTTCAGGTCCTTCTGTGGGAATTTTCTTTTCAAAACAAGCATAGATTTATTCAGCCAGCCATTTATTAACTAGCTAATCACTGTACTAGGCAATAAGGGGCATATGAAGGAGGCAAAGGCATAATCCTTCCCTTAATTGCCCTGTCGTTGCCCATTTCCCTTTGGGAAATCTTGGAGATGTTTGAGATTTCCAGCTGCAAGCTCCCCTTCTCTGTGTGAAGCATCCTGAGCCCCACAGCCTTCAAACAGGCACATGCTGCTCTCCCCCAATTAGATCAGTGCTGATAGCTAGGGTTGCCTTTTCTTTTCCTTCTCACCTGGTTTTAAAGCATGCAGTGGGAGACATAGAAAATGAGCCTCCAAAGTGGCGAAGCAAAGATAACCTTGAAGACTGCAAACGAACACGCGTGTTGATCGACTGATGTGTGTGAGTATTGATTCCTTGCTGCCTCTCCCAGATTTCCTTCTTCTTAGGTCTTCTGCTGTTTGTCGAGGTTAGTTAGAAGTAATGCTGCAAAATACTCTTTTCTTTCCAACAAGCCCTGGGCAAATTTTGTTATTGTTTATAAATACATAATTGATGAAGAACACAATGCAAATGGTAGTACTACTTTGTGGTTATCAATGAACAGATATAGTTACAAGCCAAACTCAAGATCCAGGATGGGTGCACAGTACCTAGCCAAAATATACATTCCCTACTGGGACACCTAGGATCATAAGAGATTGTTTTTCCCTGGATACTGGTCTGAAAAATGAGCCAGTTAGCAAGAGAACTGGAAACAAAGTGGGTGCCCATTGACTACCACAATGACTGAACAAACTGTGGTGTATGAATGTATCAGAATGCTATTGTGCCATAAGAGATGATGTACATGGACAACCCAGAAAAACATGGGAAGACTATGAATTGATGCATGGTATAGTAAGCAGAATGAAAATATCATTCAAAATGACTACAATAAAGGTAAATGAAAACAGCGCTAGAAGGCAGCAGAACTCAGAAACAACTGAAGCAACTGGACAGCGACAGTCTAGCACACAGCTCTACATACAGCAAGTATTAAAAATGTTGGTTAAATTGAGTTGGGTTGCACTGTTTAGTGATGTGAAGAAAAGGAAAGTTATGAAGTTGTGCAGAGCAATTAATTGCCATACGTACACTTGTTCAACGTTCTTATTTAATATAAGACACATAACTCTTCAACACCCCCCGCCAGAGTTTTTTAATTCTCCAGAGAGAAACAATGACCAAAATTGATTTCAGAGGATAGAGCATGAAACATACTACCCTTCTCTCAATGGAGGACAACTATGGTGTTGAATGTTACATATGCTGTAAGACAATGTCATTATGTTGGTTAGGTTTCCTTGACTATTTTTCTGTATTCAAAGGGAATATACAATGGTTAGAGATGGAGGGAGGGGGCAGAGATAGCAGTAAAATAATTGTGGTATAAAGAAGCATCAATATAATTTTTTAGGGGCAGCTAGGTGTCGAAGTGGATAGAGTACCGGCCCTGAAGTCAGGAGGACCTGAGTTCAAATCCAACCTCAGATCAAACACTTGACACTTACTAGCTGTGTGACCCTGGGCAAGTCATTTAACCCTAATTGCCTTAAAAAATTTTTTTTTAAATTAAGTAAATACAGTTGTTCTGAAGGTAGAAACTTGAGTATGAGGATGGGGAGCTTGGGAAGGTGCAATTCTTATCAATTTCCTTCCCCACACTAAACTGGGATAAGTGCAATAACTTAATAACACAGCAGAGGGTAAGCTCCTTGAGGTTAGGGGAGGCTTGGTTTTTGTCTTTGAGTCTAGTGCAGTGCCTTGCACATAGGAGGTTCATAATAAATGTTTGTTGGGTGGAATAACCAGGGCAGGAATGGAAATGATAGTAGGATCCTGTGCGGGGATGCTGTTTGGGGAGGGATTCTCAAGGAGAGCTCACAGTAGCAGCTTCCGTGGTCTGCATCCTCCGCAGTTACCTTTTGTAAGACTGTAAGAGAAGACCTCCTTCTGAATGGGCAAGCTGGGGATGTCTGTGACTGTGACTGTATTGTGGGTGCTCACTTGTCCTGGAGCAGGACTAAGTAGAGAAGAAACAAGGATAGAGGAACAGTGGATCTCCCTGACTCCAGGTCCAGCATTCTATCCATTGTACCACCTGGCTGCAGTGGATTGAGAATTGACTAGAGAGGCAGGAAGACCTACATCCCTCCTCAGACACGTGTGCGCACGTGTGCACATGCGCACACACACACACACACACACATTGTGTCTCTCTAGGCAAATCACTTCTCATTGCTCTATGAAACTCTAACCTGAAATCCATGGAGAAGTGTCACGGCGGCGGGGGGGGGGGGGGGGGGGGGGGGGGAAGGTGAATGGAAAAAATATTACACATTTATTTTCACTACCCTCCAACTGAAATTTTGCATTTCCTTCAAATACAAAGGAAGGCAACACACATTAATATGCAAAGGAATCCATAGACTTCATGAGATCACCAGAGGTCCATGACACACAAAAAGTTAAGTATGCTTCCTGCTCTAAGAATGTAAGTTTCAGAGAGAGTGCAGACCTCCATTGGTAATTTCCTTGCCCAGCTGTTCCCTATATGAATGAAATCATAGGTCTAGGCCCTATCTATATCCCGAAGGAGCAGTGGAAGGAGTGATATATTTGAAGTGGGGAGATACAAATTCAAATCCCAGTGCTGCAACTTAATTATCTGTGTGACTTCGGGCAAAGGTGCTTGTTCTCCCTGGGTTTCAGTTTCCTCATCTGTAAAAGTGAGGAGGTGGGGATAATTGACCTCTAAGTCTCCTTCCAACCTTAAATCTAAGATCCCAACTGTATAAGAAATATATTTTGTGCTCTGTGAGGTCTAAGGAAGAAAAAAAAAACATTTTAAGCTGAGGGATCAAGGAAGGCTTTATGGAGAGTGAGGCATTTGAGTTGGGTTTTGAAGGTTGAGGAGGGATTGAACAGGAAGAGGACAGACTCACTGAATCCTGGAGTTGGAAGAGAGTTAAGAGGTCATCTAGCTTAATGTGCACCTGAACAGGAATCCTCTCTACAATATACCTAATAAATGGTCGTGTAGTCTACAGTATAGGGGGGTGCAGGAAGGGTGTTGGGTGAGAAGGATCACATTCTAGTTGCAGTGAATGGCGTGGACAAAGTCAGATAGGAAAACACAGGATATGTTTGGTGGGATGCTTCTTGTCCGTTCCTTGGTGGGAAACAGTGAAGTGGACTCAGTTGTGGCAATGGGCTGTTTGAGAAGGAAACATTTTGTTTGCCTATTCACCTATTCAGAAGGAAGTGCAAAACCACAATGAACCATTTTTACATCTAAGCAAGACTGTGGGAAGCCCTACTTTATGGTTTCTACAATTCTGGGGAGGGGGAAAATCTCACTCTGTAAGCAATATAGGGGAAAGGAGCACATCCTGGGACACTGGGAGGTTTCTACATTGCTGGAGCGAAAGGGTGGAGAAGGAGAGTGGAGAAAGAGATATCTTGGATCCAGGGCTGTGGATACTGGAGGAAGGAAGCTTGCCCAGTATTATCTACACTGCTCAAGGTGGGGTGAGGAAGGGAAGCACATCTTGGAAAATGTTTTCTGTATTTCCTGCCCTTGGGCAAAGTCCCATGGTCCCAGCCTATTTACTACTCTGGGTAGATGAACCAACCAATCTTCTGATGGCTTACAGAATAAGTTGAATTTTATTAGCAAATGTAAGCAATTTCTTGGAGAGCCCATATGAGATTGACTTTATACATTTTATATACATGGTGCTTGGAGGACAGAGATTGGTAATTTGGTGAATAAGAGACACTCTACTTTGTCTTTTGGTGATTTCCCTATTAGTTTTTCAGTGGGTTTTTTAAGTGCATAAATTAGTTGTTGCAAAAACCTGACCTTTATCTAGGATCAAAGAGTTGAGGGAATTTAGTCCATGATTGCCTCTTCTCTCTCTCTCTCTCACTCTCTATCTTTCCTATTTGTCTGTACACGTATTCACATATATGTATAATGCTACATTTGGTTTTTAACTCTCAGAACTAGATCAAACAATGTGGACTTGTTAAAGCGATGTCCTTGTAATCCTCCTCACAATAAATTCTTCAGACCATTGGAGGAGACATCTAAATAGCTTATGAGGAATCTTAATGTCACTATTACTATGCATCCCTGAATCCAAAGTGATGAGAATAGAAGGAGTTAAAAAACCCCAACAACTCACAATCCTAAAAGAATCAGCCAAATTCCAATGACTACATACAGGTGCTAAGGCAATACCTTTTCTACTCCCTCCCTCATGTGGTGTTGTGGATGATTGTCTGCAAAGAAGACAGGTGAACCTTGGTCAGAGGACCCCCAAGACACTATACTGATTCCAGGACTCTGTCTGTTTTCTTCTAGGGATGGCTATGGCTAACTTCATTGCAACTTGTTCCATGAGATGAGTGAAGTCAAGGGGTAAAATATTTTAGGAACTATTCTAGCCCATGCAGTTGCCTACCAGCCCATCTTGTACATGCAAGAATCCCTAGAATGTGCAATACTGAACAAAAGGACTTTAGTGAAATGTTAACCTATATGCTGTATCTCCAGACTGCTTTAGAGTTTTGGGGACCAGTTTAAGAGACTTACAAGCCAAATGAAAAATTTAGATCATGAACAAGCCCTGGCACCTTTATTCTGCTGTGAAGAGGAGAGTTTCTCAGAAGTCCAGCCAAGGCCTTGAAGAACAAGTATCCTATCTCTGTGAGATCAAGCCCAATATTTGCCATGAAAGATGGGTCAGATTCTCACCCCGCTTCCTTTTCACCCTTCTCAGCCTCCTCTACCAAATATAATCAACGTTTAATGATCTCAAAAAATAGATCTGTAATTGGAGGGAACGGGTAACACTTTGATTCCCTACCATTTGCCAACCTGAAACCTCTTCCGAGATGAGGAGCTTCCCCAACAAAAAGTCAATAACAAGACTTTTCCTGAAAAAGAGGGACAAAGTGAAAAGCCATCTGGGGAGTTTGCATACTACCATCCCAATCTGGGAACAGATTTAGAGGCCAGCAGCTCCCCCCTTCCATCTTCAGTCCTCTGAGGGCTACACCTCCGTTAGTGGTATAGACTATCCTACTATAAATCTCATTAGGACATGTGAGAATTGTGAGTGGGTGTTTTCCCTATCTATCATAGATACTATTTTATTACATGATCACTCTCTCAGAGAGGCCTTTGCCACCAAATGTAGGAACTGAAATGGTGAGAGGAACTGATCAATCCTTCTAAGTTTAAGTGCTTCACACAAATAGCCCTCATTGCTATAACAAGGAGTCGTAATTTCATTATTTTCCCTAGCTCTAAGATGCTATGGTTTTATGACCTGATCATTGCCCTTCCAAGGATTTTATCATCTCTCTGGGGATTTGTGATAAAAGGTATGGAACTGACTGATAATCCAATTGGAGTTTAGAGAGGAAAAATCAATATGGGCTGGCATAGTCAAAGAAGCCTTCATGGAGGAAGTGGGAGAATATTGCCTGAATAAAGACACAAAGGTGGGAGAGAGTTTGATGTGTGTAGAACTTAGTGTATAAAAGTTGTTGACTTCAGTAGAGTTTGTATGTTGAGAGGTTTTAAGTAATAAAGATTATAAACTTTAATAGGGGTCAGATTGTAGATGGGCAGCTAAGCGGCACAGTGGATGAAGTGCTGGGCCTGGAGTTGGGAAGACCTGAGTTCAAATCTGGCCTCAGACACTTACAAGCTGTGTGACCCTGGGTGAGTCACTTAACCCTGTTTACCTCAGTTTCCTCATCTGTAAAATGAGCTGGAGAAGGAAATGGGCAAACCATTCCAGTACCTTTGCCAAGAAAACACCAAATGGGGAAACGGAAAGTCAGATAGGAGTGAACGACAACAGCAAGATTGTAAAAGGCCTTGCGTGCCTAGCTAGTTTGGGTTCTATCCTCTAGACAATGGAGGATACTAGAACAACAAAATGATGAGTTGAATTTGATTTTTTTAACAGAGGAGCATCTTGGTAGAGACAGCGTTTTAGGAAGGTCAGTTTGACAATATTACGCAGGATAGGCTAGAGTTGGGAGCCTTGATGGATGGCTATAAGGTCATCCACCTTGGACTAGGGTGGTGAGAATGGGAAGAGAGAAGAAAGATCTAACTGGAAAAGAATTTCAAAATAAAAATTAGAGATTAGAGGCAATTTCTCCCAGAATGGAAGAATGGTGGTACCACAAATAGGTAAGAGAGATCTTTCCAGCCTAGAACCAGTCTGGGATATCTGCCACTCATGGAGGCATCTTCCCCCTCTTCTACTTATCTTTTACTCTCTCCCCTATCTACCCAGAACTCCATCGGGGCTGCTTACTTGTTCACACACCTTAGACAAAATAAGAGTCACCAACTGCATTCTGATGAGATGGAAGACTATCAGGCCTTATAATCAGCTCTAAAGGCAGCTAGATAAGCCAGTGGATAGAGCACCAGACTTACAGTCAGGAAGACTTGAGTTCAAATATGACCTCAGGCACTTACTCGCTGTATGACCCTGGGCAAATAATGCAACCTCTGTCTACTTCAGTTTCCTCAACTGTAAAATGGGGATAACAATGGCACCTACCTCCAAGATTTGAATTCAGGTTTTCCTGACTCTAGGCCCAGTGCTCTATTTCATCAACACCCCAAATTAGGTATGTGGAGAAGGAATTATATACAAAAAAGGAGACAGAGAAGGAGCTGTCAGAGAAGTAAGGTGATAGTAGACTGTTCCACAAACTAAGGGAGGAGTAGGTGATCAATAGTGTCAAATGCCCAAGAGAGACTAAGAAGCCTGAGTACCTGGAAAAGGTCTCTGGACATAGCAAGAAGTGGGTCGCTGATGATCCTCAAGAGTGATGTGGATGAGAGTCAGATTCCAGGGTTTCTTAGGGCTCCTTCAATTCTGAGTGGCTGTGAACTACTGAGGAATGTCATTCCTACATTAACCATCTGTCTCTCCCCCTTTCTCCTCTCCTCTAGCTTCCCTTCATTGTGCTTAATACCTCTTCTAAAGCCTCAAGCAAATGGGTAGGATGTGGATAGCAATGGCTAGCAAATGGGTAGGGGCTAGGTAGTCAGGTTTAGGGGGCTTGGCCAGAGTTGCACAGGTAGGGTTTGTGTTATGGGAAGGTATGATTTCCCTTTTCCTACCCCATAAGCTCTGTGCATAGACTGGAGGCAATTCCAAGGTTTTTGAAAAAGGACATGTGTCAAGAGATCCAATTTTCTGTTTGAGTATTGACCTTCTCTGTGCTTTGGTTCCTCAATCTCTCTTATTTCTATCTCTCAAATGGAAATAATCATCCTGTATTCACCTACCTCATGCAGATGCTGGACAGATTGATTAGTTAATGTTCACAATTGCTTTCAGGATGAAAAGTGCCAAGTATTATTATTATGTTCTCTAAAAGAAATTTTATAGCTGTTAAAAGAAAGTGCAGGTTAGGTTCTATTTTTTAAAAAAACCAACCCAACCAAAAACATTTTCATGGGTAGAATATTTATTTACTCTCCCCTCAAAAAGGGATCCGGCAGCTCCTTGGAGCAAGTTTCTCTGTTATGAATGACCTGGTCAATTTACTCCCCAGGAATGTAACTGGGGCACTGGGGTGAAAGTGAATGTCAATGCTTGATTTCAGCCAGGGATATGGGATCTTCTCCAGATGTACTGCTTGATAAAATGTTGCCTTTGCATCTTGTCAGATGGCTATTGCCTCAAATGCTACTGACATCAAGTTAAATCATATAAAGGGTGTTGGAGATGAAGCATATCTGGGTGTTTTTTTTCCCTCCCAGAATGCTTTGAACTTACAACCCTTTCACGCTGGCCCAGAATCAATTATACTTCCTAAGGGGCTACATGCAGTTTTTTATACAGAGGTTTTCTTCTTCTTCTTCTTTTTAACATATCTGAAACCTAGAAGGTTCAATACTTAAATTTAAAAAAAGAAGTAAGAATGTTACATTCCTTATGAACATCTTGTTTTCCATCTGGGATTAGGCTTTTTCCTGTTTTCGGGTTGATGTAGAGTCGGGGAAAGTTATAAAGAAAATCTTAAATTACTTCTTTGCAAGTAAAAAAGAAATCTTTCTTGGTTTGAAGGCCGGGGCTTGAGAATGGATTCTGGTGGCCTGAGATTCCCAGTCTGCTTGGCTGGCAGCTCCTTGGTGCTTTTAGCATGATTTATGCATAAACTTTTAAAGTGAAATTTATGAACTGCATTAAATGCTAAGGAAGAAGCATAAAAATCAGTAATTTGAGAGTCTGGAGCAGTAGAACACTGTGTACAAATAGTCCAAGTGAAAATAATAGGGTAATAGATGCATCAGAGAAGAGTAAATGGCTTTCTGACATGATGGGGCCAGGCTTTGGGAAATTCTTTAATTATCTCCTAATTGCCTGGATGAGCTAGTGCTGGGGCAGATTGATGAAATCAAAGGGGGCCGATTAGGAAAAAAAAAGAAGTAGAATTGTAGCTAGGGTAGTAGTAATAGGCTTGGTCGATTGGACCCGAGGGTAGAATCAGAAAAATGAAGCACTGCCTCCTTGAACTTTGCCAATTGGTGAGAATTTCATCTCTTTTAGGATCTCAAAGTTTCAAGTGACTTCACAAGTCATCTAGTTCAACTCATACCTGAAGCATTAACCTCTTCTCTAGCTTCCCAGACAAATAAATAGCAACCCACCAGTGAAGGGAACTCATTATTTTCTGAGGCAAACATTCCTATTTCAGACAGTATGAATTGTTTGGGAATTTGTCTTTCTTAAGTCAAAATCTGTGCCTCTGCAGATTGGTCTTCTGGAGCCAAATAAAAAACCTCTTTGTCATGGTAGACCTTCAAATTAAATCATACCTTCAAATTTAATCATATCTCCAAATTTAATCATATCTTCTCCTAAGGTGTCTCTTCAAGTTAAATATCCCAACTTATTTCAACTGATCCTCCTCTGATGTGATTTCCAAACCCTCACCACCTTGTTTATCCTTCTCTGAAAGTGCTCTAGTTAGCTGGTGTCCAAATTCAATGCAGTACTCTAGATATAGCCTTGCATCTGGGGGAGGCGCTTTCTGACCCCACTTTCCCAAGGCTGTGAAAGGGTTCAAACACTGGGCAGATGATGGATTACCTATTATGCAGGAACTAGTCTAGCTAAATTCAGAGAGGCTTTTTACCAGAAGACTGACTCCCAGGTGATGGGTTTTTGTATTTTTTTTTTTTTTTTTTGCGACCACAGCAACTCATGAAAACTGTCTCCTAAGGCAAAGAACATTCATGATCTGCAGTGGCAGAAACTATGCCCACTCTGATGAAATCACAGCTCTTTTAAGTGGAAGTAAAATTATATTAACTTTTTTTAGCTGCAGAGTCATACTATTCACTCATATTAAGTTTGCTAGTCCACTAAAATCCCCGGCTCTTTTCCTAACAAACTATTGGCACATCCCAGTATTGCCAGAGATATAACCATGAGCAAGTCATTTAATCTCTTCATGCCTCTATTTACTCATAGGTAAAATGGGCATAATAATACTTGAATCACCAATTTCACAGGACAATTGTGAGGGAAGAGATTTAAAGTGCTATTTTCTTGAATTATTATAATTTAAATATGATTCATTATAATAAGTCTATAGAGACTCTAGTCTGGGAGAAGTGCCAGGTGCCCTGGAAGATGAAATCTTTTTTTAAAATTTATTTTTTAATGAACAAAAATCAAATTTTCCCTCCCTCTCACTCACTCCCTCTTAATTGGAAAGAAAGAGAGAAACAAAGTCCTTGCAACAAATATACATAGTTAAGCAAAACAAATTCTCATGTTGGCTACATAAAAAAAAATCTCCTTTTGCATCCTAAGTCCATCACCTCTTTGTCAGGGATGGAGAGCATGAGTCATCATTGGTCCTCTGGAATTGTGACTGGCCGTAGCAATGACTTGAGTAACAGGAAAATTTTTTTAACAGTACAAGGCTAGCTGTGTTGATGTGACTCTAGCTGTGTGTGAGTGCCTGGAAAGCATGCCTATGCTTGAGGCCAATGCCCTTTAGTTAATGGTAGTAATTGCTATTGTCAAGGCTTTTTTGCTTGCAGTTTGCTTTGGGAATTATGTGTCTTCTCCCCATGGAGAAAACCCCATCCATATGTGCGCCATGTTGGTCTTTCTCCCACTGCTATTGTTTCTCAATGTTCCTCAGCTTGGTCAAATTACCCCACATGCTGTTGCCAGTAGACTCCTCTGCTGACTGTTCCTGGTCCCTCTTTCCCATACAGCTGACCTAATAGCAGCTGCTTGGCTAGCCTGCTGACATCACCCCACCCCTCTGCACAGAGTTGGGTCATCAAGGCTATGGTGCAATAAGGGTGCCGTCAGTCCTGCTGGATTCCCTCTGCGAATGTACTACTGTAGTCGTTCTCTAAAACTGCTAATGAAATATGGTTACACCCTGCTAATCCAGCATTGGTTTCTTCCAAATATAGTATAATTTGGAGCAACTGCAATTCCCTGACTTGCTCTATTGTTCTTTAATAAAAAATTACATAATCTAAACCAAGTTATTTTAATGGCCATTTTGCCCCACCTGCTGCTGCCTTTTACATCAAAGAATTTTAGGCTCTGTCACCATTATTAAGGCAAATCATAGGGATCCTCTTTAGGTAATTTGAGTGTGTTATATAGAAAGCATTCTTTGTAAGTAAAATAACATTTCCATCTCTCTTCCAAGATACTAGTGACTTCAGGAATAGCATATTATTATTCACTTTTCAGCTGTGCTGTCGGTCTTTTCCCCTGACCGGTCATTTCATTAGTTATCTATTTAAAATAGATGGGTAAGGGATACAATTATAATCTCATTCAGAGGTCCTGCTGGTGTTGCCTGATTCCCCTCAAAATTACAGGGGAAACAGGCTGCCAGCAGGATTCAAAAAAGGGCCATAAGTACTTCCAAGTATCCTAACCCAGGTGATGTAGCACAATCACCAGCACATGTATGCGGCCTGCTTCAGGAGTATCCTCTACTAATTTGCAGGAAGGCAAGGGGTGAGGGAGAGAGAGGGGGGAAAGGAGAGAGAGAGAGAGAGAGAGAGAGAGAGAGAGAGAGAGAGAGAGAG
>NW_020954596.1:51194338-51258104 GCF_900497805.2 Vombatus ursinus
GAGAGAGAGAGAGAGAGAGAGAGAGAGAGAGAGAGAGAGAGAGAGAGAGAGAGAGAGAGAGAGAGAGACTCTTTTGCATGTGACAAAGGCGAATTGGAATGAGGCCTGGATTTGGAGGTTTGAAGGACTGCTTTTGATACTTAGTACCTATGTGACCTTAGGTAAATCACTTAATTCCTCCTGACCCAGAATTTCCTTGTCTGTAAAGTAAGAGGTTTGGTTTACAGACAATAAACTCCATAAAAGTCCATGCCAGTTTTAAATCCCATGAAGAAAGTCAAATAGTTTATCATTTTCACGAAGCTTTTCGGCCTGTCTATTGTTCCATTAAACTTAGCTTTATCTAAGGTAGTTGATTTGTTACAGAAAATCTTTGGAAAGTTGAATATTTGTTATTTCCTAAACTCAATACTTTCTTAGAAATTTATTGTCAGCAGACTCTCAGGCTTGGCGAGGCCGGCCATAACATCACTTTTTTTTTATATGTCAATAAAAACAAAATTCCTCTAGAGGGCACTAAGAGATTCCTCTTGAAATGAGAGGCTTGTCTAGAGAGCACAGTTTTCCAAAGTGGCATTTCGCTGCAAATGTGATGAATCAAACTAAACTAATGTTTAGATACATATTTTTCCCACTGAGAAATCATACTTTACTGGTGTTTAGACCGGTGTGACTGACTATCCCTCACACAAAGAATGAATTGGAAATTATGGAGGTAACAAAGTCCAGTCTGGGGAAGACTTTCTGTTTCTTCCATAGTTGTTTTCAGTTTAAAGGGTAGGATCCAAATTCTAATGTCATTCCAAGATATAATAAGGATCTTAACCCTTGACCCAGATTCCCTGCTTTGTCTCATTAGACCTATCAAGCAAGGAAGTGTGGTATAATGGATAGTGTGCTGGACTTAGGATCAGAAAGACATGGGTTCACATTCTGCCTCTGACCTTTATTAGCTGCATGTCTTTGGGC
Organism: Vombatus ursinus; assembly: GCF_900497805.2. Lineage (NCBI taxonomy): Eukaryota > Metazoa > Chordata > Mammalia > Diprotodontia > Vombatidae > Vombatus > Vombatus ursinus. The sequence goes on from NW_020954596.1 coordinate 51,195,308, forward strand.
AAAGCTTTTCATTTCTTGGGAACCTCGGCAAAATTAAGTAATTGGACTAAATCATCTCTAGGGTCCCTCCAGCTCTAAATCTATGAGCATTGGCTCATTCCTTGAGAGGGAAAGGAACCAAGATATTTAGCTGTTTGAATTGTCGAATTTAAGCATCAGAATTGGGGAGATTTGCTATCTGCTCCTCTTACTACCTATGTGACCTTAGACCTCTCACTTCCCCTCTCTTGGCCCTTGTGTCCTCCTTTATAAATTAGGGGGACTAGACTTAAAACTCTTTAAAAGTTTTTATACTGCCCTTGTTGTCATTAGCTTTGTGACAGATAAAAGCAAAGCCAGCAAGGTGGAATTGTCAGAGAGTCTGACAGAAACGCATTTTGATATTGCTGAGTATGAGATTTCCCTAAGATGCCTTGGAGTCCTAACTCTAATAGTGGGGAGCATCATGTTCTCTGCATAATGAGGAACTCCTCAGGAAGGACATTCTGGCCTTTCACCTGCTTCCTCAAGAAGGATCTTTTGGCCTCTCCTTTGGCCACCTGTAACAATTGTCTATATGAGAATTCCCTCCACCAAAGCAGAAGTCTTAGAGAGTGGTCTGAGGTTCAGAGAGGTGGTGACTTTTTGGGGCTTGAACTGCTAGGAAGTATGAAAGGAAGGATCTGAGGCCAGGTCTTCTGGGAATCAGGAAGACTCCCACTTTCCACCACCCCACATACCTCCTCTGTCTTAAACTGCAATTAAATCATAACCAGTTTCTCAGGAATTTTAAATGGAGTCAACCACTTAATTTGGTTAAGTGTTCCTAAGTACAATTTGATATGGGAAGAATATGAAAATAGAGCAAAATGATTGTGCTTTCTTAGGACTTTGCAATTAGAGGGCAGCTTCATACTAAACAACGTTAAAGCTGGAAGGAAGCCAGGAACAATTTAGCATGATGACCCACTCCTCTTTACCCAGGAGCAAACAGAAAAGTGTAACAATTTGCCTAGAGAGCTGGACTAGAACCCAGGCCCCCTGACTCCCAAATTAGTCTTCTTTGTGTCACATATCTAGTTGCTAAACTATTCATGTATTTTTCAGATTATAAACCATATTTTCAGTTTCTCTTTGACTTGTGAATAAACGTGAAAGATGTCTTGTCAAGTGTTGAATGGTTCTGGTTTAGACAAATGAGCATTTTTTGAGTGTGGGTTGGGGGCTTAGTCAGGCAAATTGCTATATCTTTTTAAGTTTCAGGAGAGCAAATTTCTTGGCTTTGAGAGGTTGGGTTTAAAGGCCAGGGTAGTATAACTCAATAAAGGATGACAGATGTTGGTATGCCAAGGTGTTCTGAGGCCTGACCCCTCCTCTGCTGCTCACTCAAGCCTGTCCTGCATCTGTCATTTTGCCACAGATGGGTTTTTTTGACTAGGCAACGGGGTTAAGTGACTTGCCCAGGGTCACACAGCTAGTAAGTGTTATGTGTCTGAGGCCGGATTTGAACTCAGGTCCTCCTGAATCCAGGGCCGGTGCTCTATCCACTGCGCCACCTAGCTGCCCCATAACCACAGATGATTTTGTTGATCATTTTTATTTGTTTGTTTTTTAAGTGCATTGGTTAAGGAGTTCTCGACGAACATGTATTTTACCATGGAAACTGAATGAATCTCTCTGTTGGTTTGAATTTATTCACTCGCATCTCTGACCTTATTCTCATACTATTTACTCTCTCTTCTGCAATATCTTCTAAATCTACTCTAGTAATCTAAAAACCTTCCCATCTCTCTTAGGGCCTCTTGCCTCCTCCATGAAGCTTTCCGCAACTCCTCTAGGCCATAGTAATTGCTCATTCTTTTGAATTCTTTTTTTATTATTAATTTATTTTTAGTTTTCAACAATTACTTCCATAAGCTTTTGAGTTTTAAATTTTTCTCTCCCTCCCCAAGACAGCGCGCAATCTGATATAGACTCTACATATACATTCCTATTAAACATATTTTCACATTAATCATGTTGTAGGTAAGAATTAGAACCAATAGGAGGAACCACCAGAAAGAGGAAACAAAATAAAACAGAAGAAAAAAAAAGTGCAAATACTATCCTTTGATCTGCATTCAAACTCCATAGTTCTTTCTCTGGATGTGGATAGCATTTTCCATCATGAGACCTTTGGAGATGTCTTCGTTCCCTGTATTGCTGAGAAGGGTTAAGTTTATCAATATTAGTCATCACACTACGTGGCTGTTACTGTGTACAATGTTGTCCTGGTTCTGCTCACTTCACTCAGCATCAGACCATACAAGTCTTTCCAGGTTTTTCTGAAGTCTGCCTGCTCATCATTTCTTATAGCACAATAGTATTCTATTACATTCATATACCACAACTTGTTCAGCCCATTCTTTTGAATTCTTCCAAAAGAACAGAGAAGGATCACAGGTCCACAGATCAGAATTTAGAGGTCATCCGGTTACTAGATTCTAGTCTACAACATTTCACAAATGAGGACCTGAGGTCCAAAGAAGGTAAATGAATTGCCTCTGGTCACACACGAGTAGGTAGAAGAACCTACTGAGCTGCAATTAGAATGCTCTTTCAATTATACCAAAAAGAAATACAATCCTGGGGCAGCTAAGTGGCACAGTGGATAGAGCACTCAGGAGGACCTGAGTTCAAATTTGGCCTCAAACACGTAATGCCCAGTAGCTATGTGACGCTGGGCAAGTCACTTAACCCCAATTGCCTCACCAAAAAAAAAAAAAAGAAGAAGTATAATCCAAATGGCTAGAGACTTGAAAAGGAAAAATGCATCATGAAGGGTAGAAGACTCTTAGAAATGAAATTCTGATAATACAATGATCCTAATGGAGAAGGAAAAGAGGAAATATCTAAAGAAAAAAAGGTATGGCTGCATGGAGAGATGTACAAAATATGAAAGGAGGAACATAAAACCAAGGATGAATACCAAAGAGTAGCACAGAACCAGAATGACATTTTCAGAAAGGTTAAGTTCAGAATGGATATTTGGGACACTGATAAGGTGTATTTAGAGTAAGGGAAAATTTAAAGAAAAGACGAACCCACTGCTTGGGACAAGTGGTGTAACATTAAAGAACGATTGTAAGGAAGCATAGCTACTCAACTTCTGTTTTGGTTATCTCTGTTTATTTTTGGTGAACAATGATATTAAGCCTGGAAATAGTTAAAAAAAAAAAAAACCAGTGAGAAAGAATTGAAGCCCAAGTCAGTCAAATTGTACCTGACTGCTTTAAATGAGTTCAAGTCTTCAGGTCCAGATGAGTCACACCTGAGGGTACTGAAAGAACTCACAAATGAGACTGCCAAGGTGCTGTCAGGAATAAATGAATTGTGTAGAATAAGAGAAATTCCAAGAATATTAGGGACAGGCTAATGTTATTCTTACGTTAGAAAAGAGGGGCGAGGAAGAGGAAGTATATTCTCTCTCCTTTCGGTGCCTTCCTGCCTTTGGACTTGCTTTGGACCTTGCTAGAAGAGACTGTGAGGGGATGAGGAAAGAGACCTTGGAAATGATGAATGTACTTCCATGTAGGAGGTGTAGATGGACCTGCAGTGAGAAGCCTGTGATTCCAATGCTATCTTCGCCTCTTACTACCTATGTGACCTTAGACCTCTCACTTCCCCTCTCTTGGCCCTTGTTTCCTCCTTTGTAAATTAGGGGGACTAGACTTAAAACTCTTTAAAAGTTTTTATACTGCCCTTGTTGTCATTAGCCTTGTGATGGATAAAAGCAAAGCCAGCAAGGTGGAATTGTCAGAGAGTCTGACAGAAACGCATTTTGATATTTCTGAGTATGAGATTTCCCTAAGATGCCTTGGAGTCCTAACTCTAATAGTGGGTAACATCCATGAACAGTGAATGCCATGACTAGGAATTTTTGTACTTGTGGCAAGTATCATTAACTACATTTGGGACAAGTGACACGAAGGTATATGTGTATGGGGTGAAGGGGGTGGGCTGAGGAGAAGACAGGGACGCTGGCTGTTGGGGAAGCTGCCATAAAGGGGGGCAGGAATGGAGAAGGAAACATGTCAGGTTGAAAGAGGAACTCATCCCAGTCCAACATTAGGCAGTTTCCTATTTTAAGTAATTATTTTTGCTACCTAGGAGCTAATTATCTATGTTGTTTCTATGCTTCAGAAGGATTGGAATTTCTGTCAATGCTCACTTAGTTTACTACCCTGAAGCAAAGTCCCATTTCCCCACCCTAGTTATGTCTCTGCCCACAAAATAAACTAGAGCTTGGCTTTGTCCCTGAACAGTTGAGAATATTAACTTCTTAAGTGAGAGATTTTGAATAACCATGAGAGGGACTGTTATTACTCCTGTTATAGTTATAGTCTGATTGTGTGTTCTATAATTAGGTGTTGGAAAACTCTAATACATATTAATATTTGATTGATTTGATTACCTATTCTAATTGTACTTTGATCACTTCTGATAAATATATTGTTTAATATTTTAGTTCACTTACAGTATTCATTGTACAACTATGCTTTGAAATATCTGATTACATCTTAATATTTGATTGCTGGGAATTGTTCTCATTTTAACCACTGTGTACTTTGAGTGTATTGGCATATATTTTTTAGGACCTAGTGGTCTCTACAACCTGATGGTGCATTTTTAGTTGTATTCTTCCATCATGGTTTTTGTCTAAAAGTACGAAATTTGTAATGAAACTAGTGTACAACCTATCTAATCCATCTATAACTAGATATGTACAAAGCATGATGTAAACCAATCTTCTCCTGAGGTTTGAGATTCAGGACTAGAAAGCTATAGCTTAACTTTGTGGTGACATAAGGGATGGGATGGCTACATCCAAAGAAAAAGCTCTGCAGTTAAAGTGTAACTCATACTTATTAAGTACCTATAGGATACAGAGCATCGTAGGGGAGGTTTCTAACCTCATGACTCAACTGAAACCACTCTTTGCAAAGTTATAATGGTTTCTCAATGACCAAATCCAAGGGTCTTTTCTCAGTTCTCATTCTTCTTGATCTCTTTGCAGCATTTGACATAATGGTTTATCTTCTTCTGGATATTCTCTCCTTCCTAGGATTTTGGGACACTACTTTCTCCTAGTTCTCCTACTTTTCCGACCACTCCTTTTGAGTCTCTGTTGCTGGATCTTCGTCCAGGACATGTCTATTTGCCATGGATGTCACTTAAAACACTCTCCTGGGCCCTCTTCTCTTCTCCCTCTATATTATTTTGCTTAGTGCTCTCATTAACTTCCATGGGTTCAATTATCATCTACTCAGATGACTCCCAGATCTACAAATCCAGCCAAGGCTCTAGTCTCACATCAGCTGCTGTCTTTTGGACATCTCAAATAGTATATGTCATAGACATCTCAAACTTAACACGTCCAAAACAGAACTCCTTATCTTTTCCCCCTACACCCTCCCTATCCTTCTAACTTTCCTCTTACTGTGAAGACACCACTATCCTTCTAGTCTCTCAAGTTCACAGCCTTGTCCTTATCCTTCCCTCCTCACTGTCTCATCCCACATGTCCAATCAGTTGCCAAGTATTATCATTTCTACCTCCACATCTCTCTCTGTCCCCTTCATTCTACTCACAGAGGCAAACCCCCTGGTTCTGGCCATTATCACTTCTTTCTTGCACAATTGCAATCACTTCCTAATTGGTGCCTGCCTTGTCTCCTCCTTTTTCAATCCATCTTCCACAAACAGCTATCAAAATAATATTCCTAAAGCACAAACATGACCATGTCACTACCCTGCTTGATAAACTCCAGGAGCAGAAATGATTTCCAGGATTGAATACAAACTCTTTGGCTGTCATTTAAAAATCCTTTACAAGTTGGCTCCAACCTACCTTTCCAGCCATATTATACTCAACTCCCCTTCATGTACTTTAATCCAATCTCATCCAAATTGGCTTTACTGCTATTTATTCTATGTGACATTAAATCTCCTGGTTTCCTGCCCTTGCAGATAAGTTGTCCCTATTCCTGAAATGAACCCCCCCGACTCCTCCACTTTTTGAGACCCGCCCCCCCAGTTTCCTTAAAACTCAATGCAAATGCCATCTTCTGCATAAAGCATTTTCTGGTCTCCCCAACTGCTAATGTTCCCCTCCCCAATTATTTTATATTGCTTTCTTCTATATTGTATAGATACTCAAATTGTATAAACATATCTTCACATGTCTTCTGAGATAATGATAATGATAATAGCTAGCATTTATATAGTAGTTTAAGATTTGCAAAGTGCTTTATAAAAATCATCTCATTTTATCCTCACAAGAACCCTTCAAGGTAGGTGCTGTTAGCTCCATTTTAAAAATGAGGAAACTAAAGTAAACAGAGGTTAAGTGACTTGCCCAAGGTTCCATAACCAGTAAGTCTGAGGCTGGATTTGAACTCAGGTCTTCCTGACTCCAAGTCTAGCACTCTATCCAGAGTTGCCCCTCCCTGCTTCCTTGAGGGCAGGGACAATTTTATTTTTGTAATTATATCCCCAGAACCTACAACCATGTGCTTGACACATAATAGGCTCTAGAAAAATGCTTGTTGATTGACTGATCAATGGTGGAGGGGAATAAAAACATTAATAACTTACATATATATAGCATCTTATGTTCACAGAGTTTACATAGTCTCTCCTTTGAGCCTTATGCTATATATTATGTTTTTATTGTTATCCCCATTTTACAAAAACACAAGATTCAGGGAGAATAGGTGGTTGGCCAGTGGTAGGGTCTAGACTTGTACCAACATCTTCTGACTCCAAGTCAACACTCTTTCCTTATACTTGATCTTTCTGGGGAAGCTTCTAGCATTTCCCCACTATGTAAGGTGCTGGCACTTGGTTTTAGAATACAAACAATTTATTGCAGATTCCTATGCTATTTAGTTTCCTTTTTTAAAATAGATAAGGGGGTTGTATTTTATAAAAAGGTTTTTCAGCATCTATTGATGCAAGAGTATGATTTGTTTTGGTTAGTAATATGGTCTATTATATTTATAGAGTTCCTATAGTTGGACCAACCATACATTCCTGGTATAAATACAACCTGGTCGTAGTAAATGATCTTTTAACTTGCTGAAGCCTCTTTGCTAATATTTTATTCAACATTTCAGTGCTGATACGCATTTGGGATATTGATGTATATTTTGTTTCTCTGTGGCATCTCTCCCTGGTATAAAGATAATATTGGTATCATAGAAGGAGTTTGGTAGGATCCCTTCTTTTCCTATTTTGCAATTTTGGAATTAATTGTTCTTTGTATATTTGATACAATGCACTCAAAAATCCAATTGCTCCTAGACTGTTTTTCTAGGAACTTTGGGAGTTCTCCTAGATATGCTTCTTGCATTCCCAATTCTGATGCCATGACACAGCTGCCTTCTCACTCGGGAACTTCCCTTAGTGCCCGAGGTCTTCCTATTCTGGAACCGTGTTGGCCCACTTCTTCTATTGGTGAGTTCCTTTTGTAGGCCTCTATTTTGGGGCCCCAGGCTGACCATGCTTCATTCCCCTCCTGGCTCTGTTTCTGACACTGTAGACTTGGACATCATGTTCTCACACTCTCATTAACTAAACTCTCACCCCTGGATATTCTCTCTTTTCTTGGCTCGTTCTCATCCTTTTCCCTTCTGTAGAAGGCTCTGTCCTCAGACTTCTTATCTTATCTCTCTGGGGAGGCTAGGAAGTGTAGTGGAAGGTGAGTTTTGGAGTTAGACGCCCTGGGTTGATGTTCTATGTTTTTGACATACTACTTTTGTGACTTTGAGCAAAAGGACTAGATGACATTTATGATGCTTTCCAATTCTCAATTTATTATCCTTTCTCCCTTGTTGATCTCATCCTCTCCTGTGGATTCAATGATTATCTCTATTCAGGTAATCTCTTTCTTAATCTCTAGTGCTATGTTACCAGCTGCCTTCTAGGCATATCTACCTGGATATTGAGAGACACCTGAAGCTCAATATGGCCTAAATGAAACATATTTCTCCCATTTCTATTGAGGGAATTAGCATTCTTCCAGTCATCTGGGTTTGTGACCTTGGAGCCATTTCAGAATTGTTCTTCTCCTCAACTAATCAGTTTTTAAGTCTTGTCAATCCTACTTCCACAACATCTTTCCCCTTCTACACAGTCATGTAGACTCTGCTGTTGTTCGACCTTCATTCCATCTTAGTCAATAAACATTTACTTCCTGCTATGTGCCTGGTACTATGCTAAACACTGGAGTCTGTACTATTCCAATAGCTTCTGAGTTTGTGTCTTTCTTTCTTTAGTCTCCTCCTCCTCAATTTTTCTTTTATATAGCTTCCAAGCATAGCTAGATGGTGCAGTGGATTGAGTTCTGGGTCTGGAGTCAGGAAGACTCATCTTCCTGAGTTCAAATCTGGCCTCAGGCACTTACTAGCTGTGAGACCCTGGACAAGTCATGTAACCATGTTAGATTTCTTTTCCTCATCTGTAAAATGAGCTAGAAAAGAAAATGGCAAACCACTCCAGTATCTTTTCCAAGAAAACCCTAAATGGGGTCACAGAGAGTGAGACCTGACTGAAAAAAGCCTTAACAACAACAAAATCTTCCAAATTGATATCCCTGTAATGTATATCTGACAAGGTCATCTTTCTATTAAACATTTTAAGGGGATCTCTACTGTCTCTAAAATACAAAACCCTCAGCCTGACATTTAAAGCCTTTCACAATAAAGTGCTTATCTAGTTTTTTGTTCTTATTTCATTTTACTCCCCTTCACATACTCTCCATTCTATTCAGAATGGCCTATTACACCTAATACCAGTATAGATTCAATTAAAAATGATCCTTAGAGAAATAAAGAACAACTTACATAATTGGAAGAATACTCAATGCTTATGGATGATCTGTGCCAATATATTAAAAATGATAATATACTGTGGGATAAGTATATTCTACAATACATTCACAATGAATATGTGACCTGAACATTAAAAATCTTATAAAAAATTAGAAGATAAGTAGAACATATATCTTTGACAACTAGGGATAAATTCTTAACCTGACAAGGGATAAAGTAATTATAAAAGATAAAATAGATAATTTTGGTTACAAATTGAAATTGAAAAAGCTTTTGGACAAAGCAAAGATAACACATCTAGAAAAAGAAGGGAAGTGGTTAACTGGGGAAAAAATTCTAACAAATATCTCTGACAAAGTTTTGACATTCAAGCTACAAAGACAACTAACAGAAATATGTAAGACCAAAAACCATTCCCCAAAAGAAATGATCAAAAGTTCAAAACATATGAACAAACATTTTGCATGAGAATAATTGTAAACTCTTAACAATCACATAAATTAATGTTTCAAATCGCTAATAATAAGAAAAATGCAAGTCAAAATAACCATGTGGTTTTATCCTACATCCAGCAAATTGATAAAGATGAGAAAAGATGAGAATCATCAATGTTGAAGAAATTGTAGACAAGACAATGCATTATTGGTGGAGTCATGAAATGGTCTAAGCATTCTGGAAAGCAATCTGGAATTTTGGAAATAAAGTGACTAAAATATGTATAAGTTTTGACCCAGAGATTCCACTGCCATGCATATACCCCCAAAAGATAATTGACAAAAAGAAATACTCCATATACACCAAAGTTTTTATAGCACTACTTTTTTATGATAACAAAGAACTGGAAATAAAGTGGATGTCATCCATTAAGAAATGGCTAAACAGTAGATGAATGTAATAGAATTTTACTATGATGTAAGAAATAATAAACATAATAACTACAAAGAAACGTGGAAGGATTTATATGAGCAGATGCAAAGCTCTAGGAAGGGCAGAGTTAGGAAAGCGATGTATACAATGACTGCAACAATGCACATTGAAAGAACAACAACCACAAAATAGTTAAAAACAATAATAAAATGTTCAGAAATCATGAAAAACAAGCTTGGCCTTAAAGGAAAGATGTGAGAAGATACCTCTTACCACTTCTTTGTAGAGGTAGGGGTCCATGGGTATAGAACATTACACATAATATAATATTTTATTGATGTGTTGATTAACTTTGCTGAGTTTTTTCTCTTATTCCTCTTAAAAATTTTGGTACAATTATTTGTCACAAAAGCAAAACACACAAATTAAAATCTATTTTTTAAAAAAGGCCAGCAAATAGTTGCCTATAACATTTCATCTCCTCACTACATTCCTTTTAACAAGTGGTCCTTTGTGTCTGCAATGACTCCTTCCCAGTTCTTTGCTTTCTTGGGCTCCCTTAATTCCTACAGGAGGTCTTTCCTCATCTCTCCTCCCTGCCCCCACACTACAGTTATTAACACTTTCTCTCTCTTGAAATTACTGGATATTAATGTGTATTACACATATATTTTATTTATATATAAACATATATGTGCATTTATGTGTTATATATGTGTGTGCACACACACATACACACACACACAGAGCTAGATGATGCAGTAGATAGAGTACAGGGCCTGGAGTCAGGAAGACATCTTCCTGAGTTCAGATCTGTTACCAGGCACTAGCTGTGTGACCCTGGGTGAGTCACTTAACTTTGTTTGCCTTAGTTTCCTCACCTGCAAAACGAGCTGGAGAAGGAAATGGCAAACCACTCCAGAATCTTTGCCAACAAGACATTAAATAGGATCACAAAGAGTTGGATGTGACTGAAATAACTAAAGAATATATACATAACAAAATATGCACATATATAATATATTGCATTTCCTTACTTGTATACGTACTGTACCTCCTTGCCTGTTAAATGGGAGCTTTTTTTTTTTTTTTTTGCTTTTTGGTGAAGCAATTGGGGTTAAGTGACTTGCCCAGGGTCACACAGCTAGTAAGTATCAAGTGTTTACTGAGGTCCTTCTGACTCCAAGGTTGGAGCTCTATCTACTGCACCAGTAGCTGTCCCTACTAAATGAGAGCTTCTTGAGAGCAGTGATCACTTCACTTTTGTCTTCTATCCCTTGCACTTAGTATAGTGGCTTCCACAGAATAGGCCCTTAATCAATATTTGTTGTATTGAACTTAATCTATTATGGGTTTCTGTTTTGAACTCCAGTAAGCCTACTCAACGTGTCCACAAAACACCATGATCACTAATGGAATACATTCTATTTTTTTTTCCTTTTTGCACTTAGTTGTAACTTTTAGGTTAAAAAAAAAAATTATTTTCTGAGATGGAATATTTTATGATGACTAACTGCCCAAAAAGAACCAAACAGCTTGGTCCCCAAAGACCACAACTTCCTCTTAATTGCTTTGAAGACAAGGTCTTCTTTTTTTTATTAGCCTGACTAATATTGCTCTGAGATTCTTGAAAACAGACATTGCATGTAAAGTATCTGTTTAATCCAGGACAGATGTTTTTGAAAACATTTTCAATAGGGTTTGGGAATGCTTTAGGGACAGGAAGTGCTTGAACAGTGTTCAACTGTTAAGGAGTAACTTACATGACATACCAATTTAGTGTTTTGTTGAGGCTCAACTTTGGGCCATCAAACCCATGTGCTTCCTTCAGTTTCTCTACCACCATTGTCTTTGCTGTGCCTCACGTCCCTGAGCACCAGTTTGGCCAGTTAGCTTTCTCTTCAAGTGGTAGAAAGATGCTGATGTAGTCTCTCTACTCTCAAAGGACCCTGGCATATACACACCAGATAGTTCCAACACTCAGTGTGTTGTTTCAGAAAATTTGATGGTCTTTTTGTCTGGGCAAAAAGACTTAGAAAAACTTTAAGATGTGATAAACTTGAAAAAGAATGATTCTGGAGCAAAGTGGAACTAAAGGGAAATGGCTGGGAGGAAGGAAGGTGATGAAATACGAGAGGTAGATTTTATGGGGTCTGCTCTTTCCCCTGTCTTGAACCCTTTGTTCAATAAGACAGAAAGCTGGAATTCTGAGTGGGCTTCCCAGGAGCTCTCTCCATTTCACTTTCAGCGGTATCCTTGCTTGTCTGCTGACCTTTCTTTGGTAGGAGCCAAAAATAAATGGGGCAAGTCAATGGCTTAGTTAAAACATCATGGTTTAATCTTGTCAGCAACAATGGCCTGCATGACAACCTCGGTGAACCAACTCTCATGTGGGATGCTCGTGTATTTGGTGTATTTGTCCCTGCTTTCTATCCATCTGCGCTGACAGTTCTGTTGCCAGGGCTGACAGCAGCTGTAGCAGCGGCAATATTTCTAACCTTAATAACTTGTGGTTCTTCACTTGACTCTTTGGGAATTTTATTTTTACATATGCTTTGCAACTAGGTGTGACTGAATGCATAGAGACATGTCTAAACTCAGCTGTTCTGTGTCTTATGTTCTTGCATAATCTGGTCCTGACCTGCCAAGCCAATTTTTATCAGCCACTATTCCTGAACAAAATTTTGACTTCAGTCAGGCCATTCTCCTTACTTATTTACATAGTCATTCTCACCTCCATGACTTTGTACACATTGCTTTACCCACTGGGCTAAACACGCCAGTTTAAAGGGCTTAATCATGTTCAATATCTAGCCTTTGAACCCATTTCTGTCTGTCAGTCAAAATCCTATTCTTCCTTTGAGGTCCAACACAAATCCTCCCCTATTCACAAAACCTTTCCTGAGCTGGGAGGCTCACACTGACTTCTGACTCCCCTAAACTCACCACAATATTCCTGGTCTTTACTATGCAATTAAACACTTACTTTATTTCTCATAATTTGAAGATTGTTTTGTTTACCCAACTGCAGAGAAACTCTTGGATGAGAAGAAATGCATCTATTTTAAAATATAATTTTCCTTTTTTATTATGAACTTAAACATCAACATATGTAACATTTCAACATATGAAGGAGAGAAAAAGATTGTATATAAAACTGTGAAGTTCTGTTATGTACAGTTTTTGAATGCATATTAAATTTAACATAATAGTAAAAACAAAACAAAACAAAATAAAACTGTCCTCCTTGTCTGTGTCTCCATCTGAACTCCTCCCCCCATCTCACCTCTTCTGTGAATTTTTAAATTTTTTCATTGATGCTCCTTTCTTTTCTTTTCTTGTTTTTTTGTATCACTATTGCTACCCACCAAATCCCCACCTTTCCACCCCAAATGGAAGCCCATTCCATACTGAGCCAAGCCAAATGTGTTGACTACATTTCTTAATGTATCAATTAATCAATTAATAAAAAACATTTATTAAGCATCTACTATGAGCCAGGCATTGTGATAAGTATTGGGGGTACAAAGAAAAGTTAAAACAGTTCCTGCCCTCAAAGAGCTTATATTCTAATGGAGAAAATCACACTAAATAACTGTGCACAAACAAGATGTGTACAAAGTATAAGTTAATCTCAGAGAAAGAAGACCCTGGAAGCTGGAGAAGAACTCAAAGAAAATAGTATCTAAAGAAATATTTCCACCTTTCATAGGCAACTGCATTGCTTCAACATTAAGACATTTAGAAGCTGAAGGATTTTGGCATCTTATTTCTTGGTAGCCTAGAAGTAGTATGTCATAGTGGATAAGATGCAAGGCTCACAATTAGGAAGATCTGGGTTCGAATTCTGTTTCTGACATGTTTTAGGCATTCACTTAACTTCTGTGCCTTAGAACACTTTCTAGGACCGACTCACTAAGTCAGAGATGGGTTTTAGTTCCTACTTAGTGGAAGAAGTTTCTATAAGGACAAAATAATCTGTGGATATCTCTGGATGTCAGTTGCAGCTACTTCACTCATAGCTGTATCTTGCTGTCGGAAATGAGAAATTTCCAATGTTTAGTCTAGAAGCAGTTTGTTTTGCCATTTTATTTTTCTTTGGACTGACTTTCTTTTTCTCTGTAAGCTTTTATAGCAATAGTTGAGTTTTGCTTACATGAATCAATTACTTATTAGCTTATTTTGTAATTTGGTTTAAGGGATAAATTATCTGAAGGACTTTATTATTAATCCATCTTTGAGTCACACATGGGGCCCCCAGAAAAGTTACTCCAGATTCAGGATACATTGCAGATCCTTCATCCACTAAAAACCATAGCTCATGAACCTGTGTTTAATTTTACTGGTTAGCCAGAGAAAATAAGTAATTTAAAGCAAGGTCATTTAATGAAAGGATAAGAAAAGCAATAGACTCCTTCCTCCATAAACACTGAGCACATTGTACTCTTTGTAGATATCCACTGTGGAAGATTACATATAGGGAGGGAGAAGTGGATACATATTGGACCCAGTTGGGAAGATGGTAACATCATACCCCTGACCCTGAAGAGCCACAAACATCTTCTGGCAATGCCACTGAAGTGCTCCCAGTGGAACTGTACCCTGTTGTTCTCATGTGGCAGACCCATTGTCTCTGCTTGTGGTAGACGAGTTTCTCTCTGTCACCAGCTTCTGAATCTCAGTTCTAGTCTAGCTACTGGCCATCTGTAGTAGAAGCAATATTGCCATGTAGGCTAGTCTACCAGGTACAGAAACTGTCCTTGAAACTTGATCAATCAAGGAGACTAAGGTTCAATCTGTTGGTGCAACTTCCCCATTATATAGGGCATAAAAAAGACATCCCATGAGAACTCAAACTTGGCAGATTTCCCACTGTTATATGGACACCACACCCAATACACCCTGCTCACCAATTTACATATGGTGATGAGGAGTGCTACATCTACCTGAACAGATGTATCTTTGCTAAGTATCCTTTCAATGCTTTACCTAAGCAAACTTCTTAACTGTCAGACAGTTTATAAGAATCTCGTTTTATTATAATCTTAAACTTGAAACACCAGACTGGCTTGAATCAGATCTGACTTATACACTATCTCAACTCCTGTCTCTTGGAGTACATCTGCTAGAAAGCACCAATACTTATGAATAGGCTGATAACTCCTTAGTCACACCCAGAGACTAGAATCATATTCAGCTAAGAGGGTTTTGAACAAAACATAGCAAAGTGGCCTTGGGCTAATATTAATTAGTTTTTCATCCTTTGTCCCATGTCCTCCCCTAGGTCTAAGACTGAATCACAATTTTTTGTGCCAGACAACTATCTGATAGAAAATCAGAAATTTTCCAGGGGCAGCTAGGTGTCACAGTGCATACAGCACTGGTACTGGGGTCAGGAGGACCTGAGTTCAAATCTGGCCTCAGAAACTTGACACTTCCTAGCTGTGTGACTTTGGGCAAGTCACTTAACTCCTATTGCTTTGCCGAAAAAAAAAATCCCCAAGATTCTCTCTAGTGGTATACAAGTGAATTTAAACCCAAACAAATAAGTGAAGGAGATAAGGTGATGATTCATCTGTATTTGAATTCTTCCGTTTATTAGTAGGAACTGGTAATAAGCCTCCAAGGCTTTGAGCTGCTATATATTTCATTTGGGTAAATCTCTCCAGATTCCCTCTGAACTTACTGTTACCTTTAAGTCATCTCCTTTTAGGTTCTTTTTATATGTTTGTGGTGCATTGCTGTGTTGTAGAATTGTTTTAGACCTATTGTCCTTATTTCTATGGCCATTATATTCTTTTTTAAATAATATTTTATTTTCCCCCAATTATATGTAAAGACAGTTTTTAACATTCATTTAAAAAAATTGAGTTCCAATTTCTCTCTCTCTCTCTCTCTCTCTCCTTCCCTCTTCCTGAGAAAGTAAGCAATTTTATATAGGTAATACATGTTTAATTATGTAAAACAAATTACCATACTGATCATGTTATGAAAGAAAACACAGGCAAAAAGGAAAAAAACCCAGAAAGTGAAAAATAATATGTTTCAATCTATATCAAGACTCCATCATTTCTTTCTCTGGAGGTTGGTAGTATTTTTTCATCATGAGTCCTGTGGAATTGCTTTGGATCATTGTATTGCTGAGAATAGCTAAGATATTCACATTTGATCATCATACAGTATTGCTGTTATGATATGCAATGTTCTCCTCGTTCTGCTTGCTTCACTTTGTATCAGTTCATATAAGTCTTTCTAGGTTTTTCTGAAGTCTGCCTGCTCATCATTTCTTATAGAACAGTAATATTCCATTACAATCATATTCCACAACTTGTTCAGTCATTCCCCAATTGATGTGAATCTCCTCAATTTCCAACTCTTTGTATGGCCATTATATTAATAGAAATGCCTTTATGTAGGTGTGTCTTCAGGATACTTTATTTTAATATTTGGTCAGTTCTCTAAACATGGCCTAGTTAGCAGTTAAATCAATGGTTACTTACTCATATCCATTTTATAGATATTTCTTATACCAAAGGATCAACGGAACTGTTGCTTCTCATGACAGTTTTTCTTCCCCGACTATCCTTTCATATTTATTTCTGTTATCAATGACGGAATTTTTGTCTTCTGATTCACTCTTAAAGTATCTTGGTTTTTGATTATTATTTTTAATTCCAAGCATACTTCCTGTTGTTCAGGTATTCAACCTTGTAGAACTTCACTGCCTTCATCTGGCATAGCCAATCATTTATCAAATGGTGCTCCTTCCAAAGCATCTCTCAAATTTGATCCCTTATTTCTAATCTCATAGGCACAATTCTAATTCAGTCCCTCATCACATCTCTCTTGGACTGTTACAGTTATTTCCTAATTAGTCTCCCTGATTCAAGCTTCTCCACACAGTTGCCAAAGAGTTTTTCGTATGTGAAAATATGGCCATGTCACTCACCTCCTCAGAATCCTCCAGTGGCCCCCTATTGCTTCTAGAATCAAACAGAAGCTCTACCCTTCACAACCTGCCCCCAACTGACCTTTCCAAACTTGTTACTATTACTTTCTCTTCCTTACCCTTCTGTCAAACCAACTGGTTTTCTTCCTGGATATTCCACATGTGGCACACATGTCATCTCTGCTCCTTTGTATAGGCTGTTCCCTGTGGCTGGAATGCACTCCCTCCCTCCTCACCATTGCCTCTTAGAAATCCTTGTTTCTCTCAAAATTCTGCTCTATGAATAATTATTGACTGACTGACCAAGTGACTTTAGTGCCACTGGAGTAGGTTCTCCATGAAGCCTTCTTGACCTCTTCCTGGCTGCCACTAATATCCTTTCCCTCTGCCAAATTTACCTTATGTATTTTGGATATGTACTTATTTAAATAATACTATCTCCCCTGACAAAATGTAAGTTCCTTGAGGACAGGGGCTATTTCATTTTTGTTGTTGTATTCTCAGCACCTGAATATGGTAGGTGCTTAATAAATGCTTGCTATTAGCTATGTTGTAGTTCATCTCATAACGCGAAGGGACAGGCTTGTATTGGGATGACAAAATAATACTTACGATAATACCGATATACTTTTTCAGAGGGAGAGAGGAGGGTTTGGCCTAGGCCTGTGATTTTATTTTCCGTAAGATCTCCCAATATGACAATCAAAATTATTAATGCAAATCTACAATTGTTCTATAACTTATATACTTATGCCCACAGAAAAGTAAAAAGTTAAAATAATCTATTTCTGAGCAGTGCCTAAAATAAATTGCATCATTTTCTATCAACTTTACTTCATATCGAGCTTCCAACCAAGAAATGCAGTTAAATGACTGAAAGCATGGCTACATTCAGGTGTTATGTCCTAGTAGGATTCCACATTAGTGATGGAATACATACAATTGTAACTGGGTCACATGATTGGGGGAGAGATCTGCGTGGGCTTCCAATGCTCTTAAATGCCTCAGTGTGGTTATGACCTGGATGGAAAGATAATAATAATTGTAATAAATCTGTAATAAAGGATGAAAGCTGAGGGTGCGCATTTTACCACAAGTGGGTTACCTCTTAGTTTTGCCAAGTTTTCTATTTATTTGTCCATCTAATTGTCTATATATGGCAGGGCTGCTCAGGATTCACCATATTAAATTTTGGCTACACTATTGACCTTTTTTTTACATGGATGATGTATATATCATGGGCTGAAGGACAGAAGAAAGGGTATAAAGTAAACTGAGGGGGAAGAGAAATGAAGAGCAATGTAGTTTTTCTGTACGTGAGTTAAGCATTGTATTAATGTCAGCTGCTATTGTCATTATGGGTCACTCCCTTCCCATTCTTGTTTTCAGTGAAAATGAAAACAAACTCATGAGTGTTTAAATTCAATGACAAAGCAGTTTTTCGAAGTTAAACTTCATGTATAATGACAAGTCACTGGGTTGTCAGTGATATCATTTTGCAAATGTGTAAAAATGCTCAATTTCCCACCCAGATATTGAAACAGAGCAAGACCTTCATCTTGTCATGCTTGTGCTAGCTGGGATGAAACCTGTCAAAATGAAAACAAACAGATGGGTTTCAGAAGGACGATGAGGTTCTGTGAAAGATTACGCGTGTAATGTATTACTGTTGACACTCATTAGTTAGAGGGATAACTTACAGGACAAAGCACTGGGTTGGCGTTTTGGAGACTCTTTGGAAACAAGGGATTCAAATGCCACTGAGATTTTGATTCCCTTATCTTTTCCTTAAGATAAATGGGGGTTCATGAAGTTTAGGGTTTGTGGGTCTTTTGGATAAAACATCTCCTTGGGATTTTTCATTAAGGTTGAAATCTGTGCCAGACCAGAGAGTTATCCAATGCTATCCTGGGTGGTACATTTGAAACACTTTAACCCATTGGGATTCTCAGGAGATGAATAAGTATGCCAACAAATCAACCAATCTCTACTGTATTCTTATGAGAATCAAACAACATGTACTTGGGTTTCCGAAGATTCATTAACATCCTACATACAATGCTATGTCCTGCCAATAGCAAATGGACTTCAGATATTCAGCTAAGATCTGTGAAGTCCAGTAACAATTCTTTTGAACTGTTTTGGGAACAATGACTTCTGAATTTTTCTAAACTCGACCAGACTTATCAAAATTCTATGGCAACAACTTGAATGCAGAGTCTCTGTGCTTGGAGGTGTCATGTTTTTGGCCTGGGCACTAGGCCAAAAGGACCCACGCTTCTGCTCCTGGTCATAGTACACCCAGGAAAAATGTTCCAAATGAGTCATACCAAGGGGTAAAGCAATTGGGTTGGGGGGTGGGTGGGTGGCAGATTTTGTGGTTGTATTTCATTTGTTTGTTTTGTTTTGCCTTTCTTTGAATTCTCTTTGCTTAGTATGGTGCCTGGCTCACAGTAGATGCACAATGACTGCTTGTTGACTTAACTAACAACCCTCTGCAGAGCCGTCTAGCTTTTGAAAAGTATTGGGTTATGCTAGAAAGAGCACTGGATTTGAAGTCAGTAGATATGAGTTTGAATTTTAGCTTTGATACTTATTACCTGTGTAACCTTGGTGAAGGGCGAGGGACCCACTTCTCTTAATTGGGCTTCAATTGCCTGGCACATAGTAGGTGCATTATAAAGACTTGTTGATTGATTTCTACATAGCAATAGAAATTTCCCTCACACATAGGCCTTCTGAAAGCTTCCCTATGGCAAAGCATAGCTTAGCTGTGACTCAGACTGGCCTATACTTTGAGACCAGGTCTGATATCATTTAACCCATCTGAGACTGAATTCATTGTTCCAAAAGTAACAAATTTTCAAACTCTATTATAGCTACTATTTATCACATAGATCCTATTTGTTGGCTAAATGATTTTAGTTGCTTGGATTCTTTGCCCTGGATTCATAAAATCGGATATGTAGCTTAGAACATGTAGGACAGCAACATGTAATCTTCTTAATTTCACTCTCTCTTTTCAGTAATCATAAACTTCTAATCCATCTTTTCTCATTCCTCATGCTCAATTCTTCTGTACCATAATCTCTGATACCTTTTTTTTCCCCTCTAAAGAAGACAGGGAATGATATGTTGCTTGAAAGCTCCTATTTATATAATGCTTTCCCCACAACAAACTTGTGAGGTAGGTAGTGTCTGTTGTTTTGTCTTCCTTTTATAGATGTGGAAGTTGAGTCTTAAAAAGGTTAAGTGACTTGTTTTAGGCCAAGACATCTCTCCACCCTCTGCCATATTGGTAAGGCTAGTTCTTTTCCTGAAAGGCAAGAAAATTGTCCCCAAGACTTGGTTGACCCAGGGGTCAAACCATACCTCCTGTGAAGCATCTTCCTGGTGACCTAAAGTCATAAAAAGTTCCCTCAAGTGTAATTGGGCCCTTTAGATTTGGTAGATGTCACAAGGCTTCAGTGAATCACTACATCCTGCCCAGCTAACCAGTCTTTTGGAAGTGAGTAGGGTTATGGTTTATTGGAGCTGAGTGTTGGGCATCATTTCTATGCTACTGCAAAATTAACCTCCTTTTGTTAACTCTGATCTACTCAGCACAGTGCCTGACACATAATAAATGACTATCAAATGATGTTGAGTGACTATGTATTAGGGATGACCTGACAGTGGCAACCTGTATCTCGTTAGTTCAAGTTCAATGTTGGAGTGAAATGAGACATGTGCAGGTCATCAGATACTTAAAAGGGGGTTACTTAGCACTAATATTGCAAGGATATACCATAGCACTTTGCTTGGGTAGATGTGGGCCCCCTTGACTCCGTATGGAAAAGTGCTGGTCAGCAGGGAAGAGGGTGGTGACTTGTCTGGTCTTGAGTGTTCACCGAGTCTGAAGGGCACTGTCGCTATGTGGATGGACCTTTTATGCCTGAGAAACCACCATTGGCACAGCCATATGCCAGGAAGCTATGTTGAAGGAGATACAGCTTGAGCCTTGATCCGGCGAATCAAGCCCTGTCTTTTTTGGCTTTTTAGGGGAAATCTAGCCTAACCCATGAGGAATGAAGGTGTGTGTATTGGGGGAGAGGGGAACCCTGGTAAATATTGGCTTTTATGACATGACAAGTGTCTCGTTTCATTCTAATATCAGACCTAAAATAACAGGGAACTGGCTTGCCTATTGTCAAACAGTAAGCCCTAGAATCAGGATCTAATCCCAGGTTTCCTAATTCCAAGCCCAATGTGCTTTCTTTTGTAACCTGAATATAACCCATTTTTAAAATGTAAGGGTGGGAGAGCAAATTTTACCCAGATGTTCTTCTTGCCTTTAATATAGAAGCCCTAGCAGTGAAAAATATGTTAAATCTTTCCAACATTTTTTCATTTCATTTATTTATTTTTGTTCTCCTGGGGGGGAAATTTTGTGTCTCTGCCCTACCACACTCTACTCATAGAGCAGGTAGACTTTCCTTATCTGGAATATTTTTGTCATCCAACCCTAAGCTAGGTGATGAATGCCCATCATTAAAGCCCACAATTGAGCGGTAGCTGTATCTTCTTCTGAGTTATGGGGTCTCTGGCTCCATCTGGGGTGGTTACTGGTTATGCAGTCCTCCATGACCCTTTGAACTCTGTACTTTCCAAACAGCTATTATGGGCATGGGGTAGGTTGAGCTGCATTGTCTCTTAGAGGCTCCAGCAATTTATTTCCGTCGTGTAAGGAGATTTCTTCTCATTCGGTTCCCAACTTTTCCTTATTTGTGGCTTTTAAAGCAATTTGGCCCCAAACAAAGACTGTAGACTAATCGACTCTAACCAGCATTTGTTTCACATAAATCCTGGTCTACTTTAGGAGAAATTCAGCTTGGAATGGAAAGCAAATTTGTTTAGCTATGCTGGGTTGTAGGCACTAAATTGGACCATATTGTCACTTCTCTTCAGTAACATAAACAAGCTCACAGACTGTTTCACTCTTGTCAGTAAATGTAATCAGTCAAGTTGGCTTGCCAAGCCATAACTCAGAAGGAAAAAGTTTGATAACTCAGTCTGAGCTTCACCTTTCATGAGCCATCAGTTCATACATCACCCCTGACATAAAAAAGGGCCTCACTCCCACAGAGTAAGCCCCAGAAGACTTTTCCTGGTGTTAAGTTCTTAAAAATAGCATCTGTGCACAGGGCATTATTCTCTAAAATTTTATAAGAGCAACAATGATCCCCCTAAATCAGAAGTGAGCATTATTCATCAGGGCTACTTATATTTATTTAAACCATAGTGTAGCTTCATGAAAGTCATACCTTTCAGGTCAATATATAACTGTTAAAGCCATCATAAAATATACTTCACACCTCTCTTACTGGACAACGGTGGAGGTCACCCTGGGATGGATTTGCTGTTTTATATTATTAATTAAACCTTTCCTGCTCTCCCTGGGGATATCCTCTAGCTATTAGCTGTTGATGGCTACTTTATACCAATGAATATAAACCACAACTTTTTCCCCCAACTTTAAAAGATTTTCTTTGAAAAAGCTAATGGTTATATTATTTTTTGAATCGTGAGTTTCCTTGAATAAACATTTTCACTTGAGAGTAATTGTGTAGGGAGAGGAAAACAAAACTGGAGAGTGAGTGAAATAAATGCCTTTAAGATTCTCTCCCTCTGCTCAGCAGCTCGAATCAATAAAAAGTACCCCTGTAAGAAAAACAGCAATAATAACAAGAAGAAACAAGTGCCCTAGAGGTATTTGATACAGAAAAATAAATAGAAAACCTAAAACATCCACCAGAACTATTCCAGTTTGAGACACAATCTGTGTCAGGTCTCCTGATTCTTCCCTGCACCAGACCACCCCATCCCAAGCCCAGTCTAGCCACAGTGCAAGTCCAAGACTCTTTATTCCCCACCCTCACCCCAGGCACACCTGATCTGTTTCTCCATTTTTCCACATAGGTCTGGCCTCACGCCCTCTGCCTGGCCCAAACCCCTGCTTCTTTCATCCCTTGCATAGCTTTGTTATTTTCTAGTAACCTAGTTTCTTACACCCAAACTTAGGGTCTAGCCTGAGCTCCTCTTCTTTTCTTTTTTCCCACCCAGTCCCAGACCCAGACTGGGTTGTAGCTCCTACTTCCAACTGCATAACCCTAAAATTAAGCTCCTGATTCTATCTGAACCTCCTGATCATAGAACCTCTCTAGAATTTGGGTTTCTTATGACATGAAGGCTCCTAGCTGCACAGGCCCAGCCTGGTCCAAGCAAGAATAGGGCCAACTACTCACACTACACCAGGATGTCCATCTGTTACCTTGATTTTATAAAGCTATTAATTTGAACTGATCTAGAACCAAGCCTAACCTGTTTTTTGAATCCCATAAGTGAGGCCATCTACTGGGCTCTGGTCCTTTCTTTGAACTCTGGCTGATGGCATCCTAACTGAAATAAGGCTATCCCCATAATCAACCTCATTATCTGATAGAACCCAAGTGCTGAGTGGATATTGTAAAGTAACTTATTAATACCTTAGAGTCAGACAACATTTCACAAGAACTACTGGGCCCATCATCTGAATGAAAGTAAAGACTGTTTAGGAAATCATAGGAAACTAATAGTTCAAGGTCTATGCCAACCCAATCTAACATAAAATGAAAGGGAATTATAAGAAGGCAAAATAGAGAAAGGTCTTAAAGAAAACTTTTCACAGAGATATTAATAGTAGTAAATATGAGCCAAAAAGTGAGAAAGGGAACCAATATACTGGATAAGACTCAAAGAGGGCAGATAATAATCTTGAAAATCTTAGCAGGTTTCTACCAACAATTATTCTAGACTTCCAGGAGTAGCTGTAAAAAGCTAAAGTAGTTTAAAAGAATGGCAGATTTTTTTGAATTAAAAAAGGAACTTAGTACAGAATATGGAGCTTTCACAGAAAAACTCAATAAAACAAGAGTAGAAAATTTAAAAGATAATAAAAAAATTCTCCCAAACAGTAGAAAAAAGAGAATGGTAGATTTGGAATGCAAAAATGAAGATGCTAAAGAAAAATTAATTGAATAAAAGCAGAAGAGAATGAAACTGGAAGAATGCATGAGAAGAAAGAAAATTGTTAGGGAAGATTGGATGAGAGAAGATAATACAAGTGAGTAGGTGGGACAGAAATAATTCTATTTTGTGTATTCCTTGCCTGTTTGTATTGTAGCCCCTACTCAACCCCTCTTGATGCTGAAACAGCAAGTAAACCAGAACAGTCTCACCTGTTACAATTGGGTTATGAGAAATAACCAAAAGACAAGTCTCTTCTGTTACACATACCCAAATCCCATCTCCAAGCCTCCAGTAACAAACTCTGTCCAATCAAGAGGTGTCCCATCCCCAATCTACCTCCCCTTGAGTATATAAACCTTGTCCTTTTGTTCCTTTGAGGAGCCTCTGCCCACTCAGGTGGAGATCCCTCGCTGGTGAACTCACTCTTACGAGTTCCAAAACTTTCTGGTTCTATTATTGGATTGTTCTGATATCAAAAATCCATGTGTTTCAGGGATGTGCTGGAGCCAGCTCAAACCAGCTTGAAAGAACTGATTGTTAAATTTTCAATGTGAACATTTACAATGTTGGAAATTAGCAAAAATTACAAATCAGGACCTGATTTATTGTTTTGACTTAAGAAATTTATAGAGAAAGTGTTAAATTGCAGATTAAAATTTAAAATATGTTGTGCATACCTTTTTTTTTGTTACAGTGCCAGTTATTAAAAATATACCAGAGATTGGGAGGGCAGAAAGGGAGGAAGAGAATTCAGAACTCAAAAAATTTTTAGAAATGAATGTTAAAGATTATTTTTGCATGTAATTGGGAGAAAAAAATTAAATAAAAATTTACCAGTATATCCTTGATTTTAGTTCTTCCAAAGAAACATGATTAAATAAAAAGCCAAGATGTCATAGATAAAGAAATGGTTCGAGAAAATTGCCCAGTGGTAATGGAAATAGAAGGTGAAATCAATAGTAGTCTTGTACACAGGACACCCACATAAAGGAGTCCAAAGCTGAGCTCTTTAAGAAATATTGTGGCTCAAATGCAGAAATTCAATGATAACTATCAAATAACAATTATCTCAATCAGCCAAAAGAAAACCCTCCAGATACCAAAGAAAATCAATTTGAACCACATAAGTGTTCTTCTCAACTAGAAGAAGAAATAAGAAAATAAAATCCAATGGTTGATTGCATGAAAACACATTTAAAATATACATATGTATAAAAAATGAAAATGAAGGGTTAGAATAAAACCTATTGTACTTCAATAGACACATACAAAACAGTAGAATCTTTTATGATTTCAGATGAGACAATAAAAATTAATAACATCAAGAGAGATAAACAGGGAAACTACATTATGTTTAAAAGAACCATAAACAATGAAGCAATAACAATGTTAAATATATACATATATGTTAACTATATGTATATATGTTAACTATATGTATATATGATTAAATATGCCTTTATATATTGGTCAGTTGATGAACATTTATTAAATGCCTATTATATTCCAGGTACTGTACTAAGTGCTGGGGACACAAAAAGAGGCAAATGATAGTCTCTGCCCTCAAGGAGCTCACAATCTAATGGAGGAGAGAATGAACAAACGAATATGTATAAACAGAAAAATAGGAAATAGTTAAAAGAGGGAAGAATTAAAAGGGATTGGGAAAGGCTTCCTGTGGAAGATGGGATTTTAGTTGGGACTTGAGAGAAGCCAGGAAAGCCAAATGGGAGAGCTATCCAAAGGAAAGCCAGAGAAAATACCTGGACTGAAGAGATGGAAGTGTCTTGTTAGAGGAACAGAAAGTATACCAGTGGGACTGGATCAAAGAAGGTGGGGAGTCAGGAGTAGGAAAAGTGGGACCAGGGTAGGGGGAGGTTATGAAGGGTTGTAAATGACAAACAAAGCATGTTGCATTTGATACTGAAAGCTAAAGGGAGCCACTGGAGTTTATTGAGTAGGGTGCTGACATGGTCAGGCCTGAGCTTTGGGAAAATCACGTTGCCCCTACTCTGTCTCCATTATTGTTTCTTTTTCTTCCTCAACAACTTAAATGCTCTCAAGAGTCTCCCCCTCCTACATTCTCTCCCATAATCAGATCTACTCCTGTAAACTGAGTCCTGAAGCCCATTGGTATGGGGCTATCTCTTCATTAGTGATTATCAATGTCCTGCACCTGTGTGAGGGGTAGAACAAAGTTGATGAGAGCAGGAGAGAGGAGAGTGACAGTCTCTTGAGGCTCTTTGGATGTTTCAGTTGCTTTAGGAACTTCTAGCTAATGCCGACCTCATTTCAGGTTGATGAAGGAAAAGACTCTGGGAAGAAGCTGACATGAAAGGAGCTGGTAGTCTCTATTATGTCTCTATCTCCAGTTTACTACACTAGAGACTTTGGGGAGTTTCCCTTTGGGTGAGATCTGGGACTCCCTCCCTTGGTTGAGCTATGTTACCTCACTCCCAAGTTGGAGAACTCCTTCACTCTGTATACATTCTGGTACATATTCTTCTATGCCTCGATGATGGACTCTTGCTTTCTCTGCAACACTTAAAGGCCACTGTAGGGCTATTAATTGGCCTAATCTCAATATGGTTGGGTCTCAGTGAATAGGGAGGCCCCAGGAGAGAGTGAGAGAGATGGGAATGGCTGATTAGTGGAGCAGTCAGAATGCATGCAACATTTATCAATTAAGTTGACCATCTTACTATATGGGTGCTCTCTGGGGTGCTCCAAAACAATTACAATAGTATTGTCAAAGATCACTGATCACAGATCACTGTAACAGATACGATAATAATGAAAAAGTTTGAAATATTGTGAGAATTAGCAGAATGTGACACAAAGACACGATGTGAGCACATACTGTTGGAAAAATGGCGTTGATAGACTTGTTCAATGCAAGGTTGACACAAACCTTCAACTTGTTAAAAATTCAATATCTGCAAAGCACAATAAATAAAGCACAATAAAGTGAGGTATGCATATAATTAGTTGCCAAATTTTATCAATTTTGTCTCCATAATATCTTTCATATATGTCCCTTCCTTTCCTTTCTAGCTAGCATCACTTCTAATTTAAGACATAATAATACCTTCCTTGGAGTGTTACACTAGGTTCCTAACTGATCACCCACTCTAGTCTTTCATCCACCAATCCCTCTTATACATTTTTGCCAGCTCAATCTACTGATTGCACAAATCTGACCATATCAGTCCTCCAATCAAAAACCTTTAATAACTTTCCATTGATCAGTTAACTCTCCTTGTCATTTAAGGCTCTCTACAAGTATGTCTCCAACGTACTACTTCCCTATGTTTGGCATTTCTTCTCTTCTTTCAACTCATATGGCCACCACTCTAGTTCAGGCCCTCATCACCTCCCACCTGAACTATCACAATAGCTTTCTAATTGATCTCCTTCTTCAAAATTTTTCACCATTTCAATCCATCTTCTACACAGCTGTTAAAGTGATTTTCTGAAATTTTCTTAAGCCTGATCATGTAACTTCCCTATTCAATAAACTCCAGTGGTTTCCTATTATCATTAGAATCAAATATAAAAATCTCAGTTTCACTTTTAAAGCCCTTCACAAGTTGGCCCAAACTACCTGTCCATCCTTGCTACGGTACTATCCTTTCCTCACTCTGCATTCCTTTTAGACTGGTCTTGCTGTTCCTCATGTGCTTTTGCCTGGAACCCTCCCCTTCCTCATTTCTACCTTTTAGCTTTCTTAGATTCCTTCAAGTCTCAGCTAAAGTTCCACCAAGTCTGAAGAGTACTGTCTCTATGTGGGTGGACTTTTTATGTCTTGATGTTACCAAAGTTCAAATACTTGAAAAATATAATGTGTGAATCCATGTTAAAACTAGATCAACCTGTCTCTGTTAGGAATGCTGGCTGTATTTCTTTCAGGATCACACTGGGACACTTGGGGATACCAAGACACTAACTGGAAAATCTCTCCCTGCCAGGTACTTACAAGTTGGCAGAGAAGACACTAATATGAGTTGGAATATTCTGAAGTCTTACTAGCCATATTCAGGAATACCTTGCATTCTCAGAATGCTACTTATTTTGCTGAATTGTGAGAAAAGAGGAGAATGAAGAAGCTACACATATCCTTCTGTGTTTCTGCATTCTCTGTTATTGGCTGATATTTATTGAATTGAGATGGTACATAAGGTATGATGACGCATATGAGGTATGATGTGTATGGGGTGAGGGTAACTTGGATCTTGCAGGTGAATAGTCAACATAGCATCAGGCTAGCCAACAGCAGCAAACAATAAGTATTTTGGGGGCCCCATTAGAAAATGTCTGTCTACATATGGCTTGGGTAGTTATAAATTTACATCCCATAATTAGTGGTATAGGATCTTAGAGTTCATGACATCATCCTCTTTCAGTGAGATATTTGAAATACTATGTAACACTTTATTTTTTTTAAATGCCATTAATTTGTATGATTCCTTTTGTATCTCTATCCAGATGCTTGGAACAGTTATTTTTTAAGATAAAAATTGAGTCAATTAACAAACGTTCTTCCATAAATTTTCTGGCAACAGTGGGAAGATACATTCACAGCTAATTAAATTATGTTGGTATTTCCAAGTAAGAGCTTCATTTTGACCAGTTCATTCCTTCCTGCCTATCCTTCTGCTCTACGCCAAGGTAGCTTGGTTTGGGTGGGGCTAGCTTTCGCATTATCCATTACTTTGAAGCAGGCTTGCTCGAATGCTAAAGGCTTCGAGCCTGAGAGCATTTTTCCCCCAGCCTTGCTTGATAGATTCTTGTGCCATCACATTAACACTGATGGGAGCTCTGTGTATACATTTCTATGCTTCAATGACAGCTGACTTCCAGCCCTTGCTGCTGAACAAAATGTGGAGTCACGTGATTATGAAAATGGAGCTTCTGCGTTTCAATGAACTGCCAGGCAAAATTTGTCTTTTCAGGGGGAAAGAATGGTAGAGAAAGCAGATTTCTATCAGAATTTTTCAAGTAACTAGCTATTCATAGAGGACCATGTAAGGGTTAGCTTTTCCTAGTGCTAGTAAGATTTTCTCCTGCCTTTAGAAAAATACTTCTGAAGTCACATATCTAGAATCTGGGTCACAGGATTTAGAGCTGAATTTTAAAATCCAGCACACGAGGTTAGGAGCCAGAGATCCAGAAAAGGTAAATGACTTCTCCAAAGTCACGTGGGTAGTAACCAGCAGAGGTGATATTCATACCCAGGTCTTCTGACTACAAACCCATAAATAGAAAAATACATCTAGCTGCTCAGTTCCTAAATCAAAGTTTAGACCTATTGAAAGTCAGGTTATGGGCTCACAACTGGTCTTGTCTCTGTTCCTCACAAAGGGTACACCATCTCCTATCTCTGGGCCTTTGTACTGGACATTCCTCATGCTTGGAATGCACTCCTTCACCACCTCACCTCACAGAATCCCTTTCTTCTTTCAATAAGCAAGCAGTTCAAGCACCACATTCTCTCTACCAGGGGTTCTTACCCCGGGGACTGTGAATTTACTTTAAAAATATTTTGATAACTGGTATTTCTTATACCAGTTATAAATTGTTATAATCAGTATAACCAATACCCTTTGTATTTTATTTTATGCATTTAAAAAGTTTTTTTTTCTCTGAGAAAGGGTCCATAGACTTCACCAGACTGTTAAATGGGCACATCAAACAAAAAAGACTAAGAATCTCTGTTCTACATGAAGCCTTTTCTTTTGCCAGTGTGCTTTAATCCCAACTTTTGTTGTTGTTTAATCATTTACAGTTGTCTCTGACTCTTCATGATCCCATTTGGAGTTTTCTTGGCAAAGATACTGGCCTGGATCGCCATTTCCTTCTCCAGTTCATTTTACAGAAGAGGAAACTGAGGCAAACAGGGCTAAGTGACTTGCCCAGGTTTAAACAGCTAGTGAACGTCTGAGGTCAGATTTAAATTCAGATCTTCCTGACTTCAGGCCCAGTGCTCTATTCTCTGCACCACCTAGCTGCCTCATTTTACCCATAGACTACCAATATTTTGAGGAGTAGTGGATAGATATAATTCTAGCCTAATATTCTTCTTGGGAGATAGGCAAGGGAAAAAAGCAAACACTGCCCTCTACATAGTTCCCAAAAAGTCAAAAATTGAAGTTTTCCTTTGGATAGGGGTAGGACAGATAGCAGATCAAATATCTATCCACATATGAGGCAGCTGTCTATTTATATTAGAAACCACAGACACACATACACATTGCACATGCATTCTCTATTGGGAATAGGAAAATAGAACAGGAAAGAGGCATAAAGATCAACCCCTTCACATTAGAGATGAAAAAACTAGGAGGAGAGTTGAACTTGAAGGACACAAATAGCAAACGGCAGAGCTGAGATTCAAGCCCATGGCACCTGTCTCCAAATACAGCACATTCCCACTGTACCACAGTGTTTTGAGGTCCTGGAGTTCTCAGGGAACTCTTTTCAGAATTCTACTCCTATAATTGAGGCCCACAAAGGAACAATAATTTGAGAGCAAATGGCAGGGATAGGATTTGAATGTGACTCCAGATTGCTAATCTGGCTCTCCTGCTGCTAAATGATCACAGGCAGCCAGGCAAAGGGGGCCTATTAGTCTGTGATTAGCCGAGCCTGCTTTATGGAATCAGTTTAATTCTTGCTTGGACCAAATCCATCAGAATCTTTCCATTCAAAAAAGAATGAAAGTTGGCATGGTGAAGAGAACAACTTTTAATAGACCTAATGGGTGGTCAGGAAGTTGGCTAAGGGTACATATTTGCTGATTTTAATACCAGTTTCACCTGTAACTATTCCTATTCTTCCCCCACCCTAGCCTCCAACTTGGAAATTTTACACATGCGGCATATTTTCTATACTTTGGTTGAAACTAGGAAAATGAAAGTCTGCTGTAATCTGTGGTCATTGTGGAAATGGCTACTACCTATGGAGGCCGTGATAGTACTTGGAGGGAAGGCACCATTTCTTAGTACATGTCTTAATAGTAAATTAATGTCCATCTATCTGTCCATCTGTATGCATTTAGTATTGCTTAGGACAAATTAATTTTGATACAATCAATGAAAAGGGTAGTGGGAGCACAGAGTGAAGAGAAGTAATGAGAAGAACAAAGACAGGAAAGGATAAACAGTATGTTCTGAGACAAGACCCAGAGATATGATACAAAAAATTTAGTAATATGATTGTTTACAGAACAGGGCAAGAATAGGAAAAATGCAGGGGCATTTCTAGAAAGTGTACAAATATTTCTGCTTTTCTTCCACAGGCCAGTCAGTAAAATGGTGGCAGGATGAGACCTATTTATAACTCTTATCTCCCTTTTCCATTCTTGCAGCATATTCCTGATACCTACTTCTACAGAAAAAAATGAGTACAACATGATTTTAAACAAATATTAATCAAGTCAAAGAGCAATGGAAAAATTATGTCAAATTAACTTTTTTGGGCCATGCAAAAACAGGTCCTTAAATAACCTGTGGATGGAGCTGAGTTAGTCCAACCATTCAGGACCAATTTGGAACTATGTTAAACTGTGCATTCCTTTCAACTCAATGATACCACCGGTAGGTCAATACCCCCTAGAGATAGAAGAAAAAGGATAAAGACCTAAATGTACAAAAGTATTTATAGCAGGTCTTTTTGTGCTGACAAGGAATTGGAAACTGAAAGGATGCCCATCAGTTGGGGAATGGCTGAACAAATTGTTGGTCACATAATTGATAAGTACTATGGCAAAATGCAAGACAGGTTGGCTTAACCTTGGTGAATACTTAGTATTTTGAGCAACATTCTGGCTTCAAGATGAAGCAGGTCATCAAAATGAAGACTTGGTTTTGGAGTTTTGTCAATCATCAAAACCGCTCCAAGGTTAATGTCATAGGAATGAAAAATGGAGAGGGAAATATTGCCCTTAACCTTTCTGTTCTTTCTTCAGATTTTTTTCCTTTCTAATTTTAGATTCTGATAAGTTATACTCAGTCTAATTGCTGTTCTGAAAAATGAAGATGAAGAGGGTGATGATAAGATGGGGATCTTCCCACTAAAACTAACTGAAATTAACTGGAAAAGCCATATGGAAATTCTCTTTATGTGTGAAATTCAAAAGGGAATTCCCAGATTCCATTTTGGATATTAAATATCTGTGGCTCTAATTGCCTTCAATTTGGCTTAATGTTTCTCTGGGGTCACTTAAGTTTTGATATATGAATATGATGGAATAATATTGTGCTGTAAGAGATGATTTTTAGAAAAAAAAACTAGTAAGACTTGAATAAACTGATGCAAAGTGAAGCGAGTAGAACCAGGATAACAATTTATAAGATAACAACAACTATCATAAAGATAATCAACTTTGGAAGATGTAGGAACTCTGATCAACACAATGGCCAATCATAGTTCCAAACGGTTCATGATAAAACATGCTATCTACTTTTAGAGAGAGAGCTGATGAATTCAGAGTGCACATTGAAGCAGGTTTTCTTTCTTTTTCTTTTTTTTTCTTTTGGATGTGGCTAATGCAGGAATTTATTTTGCACAACTATAAATATTTGTAATGGGTTTTGTTTTTCTTGTCTTTTCAATGGGTAGAGAAGGGGAAAAGGGGAGGGAGAGAATTCAGAACTGAAAATAAAAGAAAATTTAATTTAAAATGTATTGTTCTAACCTCAAAAAATTAACTTCCTTTTAACTTGGTTTCTCCCTTAAGGATCAGTTGGAGCTCTAATATCCATTGAAGGGTACTGTCCAAGCGTAAAAGCCACTATCATCATTAGGAAGCATAGTGGGACAGACAATAACATTTCTAGACCTCAAATCAAATTGAAAACTCATGTAAGAAAAGCTTATTCCAGACTGAAATATTTTTATAACACTTCATTGGGCCTGAAAAGGATCATAGAGGCTTTATTAGGCCTGGAGAGGCCCACAAAAAGCTTGTTTCTAAGACCTTTGAATTTATAGACTGAAAACTATAGGCTACTGTATATTTTAATATATGCAGGGAGACAATTAAGATAGCTCTAGTTATGGTTTTGGAAAATAAGCTGGGCAACGTTCAACAGTGCAGAATGACCTTTCTCTGTGGAAAACCAAACCAATGTGGCATTTTTGGAAATGTTTCACTTTGAGTAGAGGATGCAGAAAACCACCCATATGAAACCACTCAGTGAATGAAAATAAAGTTGTGTAAAATTTTGAGATTCTCAGGAGAGGAGTAAAAGCTTGTGAAACAAAATTTTCTGCAAAGATTGACCCTTCAACACTTTTCAGCTAAAGCATTATTGGATAAAAATTGGATTGTAATTAAAGTGGGATCACATTAAATTTGTACTTTAAACTGATGGCCAAGTCACTATATTCTGAGGATAGAAGTGAAGCCCACTGTTTTATTTTTTATTTTGTAATCTTCAGAAACAGAATACTAGAACTTTAAAGAAGGACCATCTAGTTCAATCCCCCTATTTTATAAATAAGAAAGCTGAGGTCTAGAATAGTGACATATTTGATAAGCAGTAGGACAAAATGCAATTCAGGTTGATTTAACCTTGATGAATACTTAGTATTCTGAGCAACATTCTGGCTACAGGATGAAGCAGGTCATCAAAATGAAGACTTTGGTTTTGAGGTTTTGTCAATTATCAAAAATCCTCCAAGGTTAATATCATTAGAATGAAAAATGGGGAGGGAAATGTTGCCCTTAATCTTTCTGTTCTTTCTTAAGATTTTTTTTCCTTTCTAATTTTAAATTCTAATATGTAATACTCAGTCTAATTGCTGATCTGAAAAATGAAGATGAAGAGGGTGATGGTAACATAGGGATCTTCCCACTAAAACTAACCGAAATTAACTGGAAAAGCCACAATGGAACCTCTCTTTAGGTGTGAAATTCAAAAGGGAATTTCCAGATTCTATTTTGGACATTAAGTGCTTGTGGCTCTAATTGCCTTCAATTCTGCTTATAAAAGTGCTCTAATGCTTCTCTGGAGTCACTGGAAAATGACTAAATCACATCTAGTATATCTGGCTTATAGCATGACCCAGAAAAAAATAGGCTGGAATCTTGATTTGAAGTGAAGAATAAAAAATCTAGTTGACATTTATGAGACCACGAAGGTTCACTATGTGCCAGGGCTGTACAAGGGGATTTAACACAGTTGATAAAACACAATTTAGAAATTCTTCTTAATTAATTAATTAGTTTAATTTTAAAAATGATTTAAAAAAAAAACAATTTGAGAACATCTTCCTGTGGAATATAGTTTCTCTTTATCCTTAGTGAAGACCAAGAGCTAAAATGAGACCTCATTTAATTGAGTCCCAGAATCTCTGTCTTATTTACTGATTATGAATAATGTCCATATGAGATAAAAGTAAACTTGATTATGGTCAACTGCAAGGATGGCCTTTTTAAACTCTTTTGTAATTGCCCGCAGATCCATCTCATAGATGCGAGACACGCCCTACATACTGAAGGACTGAACAAAAACCCTGAGTGAATGTCAACCTCTGTATTTCATTTATATAGAATGCTTTAAAGTTTGGAGACTTGCTCTGGGATGATAAGAGTTAAGACTCTAAGAGGATTGCTATACTTTTCGCATTTCATTGTACGTGCTGCCATTTTAATAAAAAGATAATTTACTGGCCTTAGTGACTAGAATCTGCATTTTATATTATTTCTCCAGTGATAGTGCTGAAATTGTTCAGATTGATCCACAATTTCTTACTCAGTTCCTCTTTTTAAATAAGAGATATATTTTGAGACAGCTAATAGGTTTAGTGGTAGAAATCTGAGGCAAAAGATTACAGTAGAGCTAAGTGGCTTTTTGGAGAATTCAATCCATGATACTGGCTTCATTAAGACTCCATGGTATTTTACTGATTTATGTCTTGGCAGTACTATATCAGTTAGCCACAGGGGAGATTAAAAAAAAACAACATTGAATCTGAAGTCAGAAGATCGGAGTTTGAATTTTAGCTGCTTCCTAATCATTCAATCATTTAACCTTATCTGTAAAATGAATCACCTCTAAAGCCCCTTACAATTCTAAATCCTATTATTCTATATGCATTCTGAAACATAAATCTCATTTTTGTGACCTGCTTGTAATAGCAAATTATTTTACATATGTGCGCATTTATAAATACATGCATATGTATAAAAAGATATCTACTATTTTAAGAATCCTTTCTCAAGTGAATTTTTCTTTTTAATCTGTCAACAACTGACCTCGAAATGATGCATCTGGGTTCATTTTTAAGATTAACTTGATTCTCCAAAAAGGCCACAGAACAGTGTAAAATATCTAAAAACTAGAAATGGCTTCCAAAAATTTTTAAAGAGTCCATAAAGAAATGTTATATTTTAATTAATTATTTATCATATATATTATATATATGAAATATTTACATAAATTTTATTTTATATATTATTTATATATTATTCATGTTTTAATCTTTTGTTGTCAAGAATAAGAATGTCAAATATGATCATCTTAACACAAAGTTTGATTGCCAATATTCCAATCTTGCAGTTACCTCTCTGAGAAATTAAATCATAGGATTAATAGGTCGAAAGGAATTTAGAGATCATTTAGTACAACCCCTTCATTTTAGAGATGATATTAAAACGCAATTCCAGAAAGTAAGTGACTTATCACAGGTCATACAGATACCAAGTAATGGGATTTGAATTCAGGTATTCTAACTCCTTCTCCAGAGAACTTTTCACTATAGCTAATTATGGGTATGATATCTGAACCAACTCTTAAGGCTAAGAAATCTATATCAAGTGTACAGAAACTCAACATAATGGTTCAAATATATTGAAGATCACTTAAATAGTAAGTGGAAAGGCAAGTGTTTTTGCTTCATAGATAACGCACATCCCTAAAATGAGAACTCTCAAAAAATAGTCCATATACTGAATACATATTCATTCATATATATGAATATATATTTATGCACACATATTTGTATATATAAATACACACATACATTTCTTTCTGAAATCTCATATGTAAACAGATACACACATATATATTTCTAAGAGATATCATACATATATACATACACATATATAAATGACGTATTTGAGGAAAATCTATTTGCCCTATGTATGTGTATAGGTGGCACAGTGGATAGAGCATTAGGCCTGGAGTCAAGAAGACCTGAGTTCAAATCTGGCCTCAGATACTCACTAGCTGTGTGATCCTGGGCAAGACACTTACCTCTGTTTGTCTCAGTTTCCTCATCTGTAAAACGAGCTGGAGAAGGAAATAGCAAACCACTCCTGTATCTTTGCTTAGGAAACTCCAAACTGGTTCACAAACAGTCAGACATGACTGAACAACAACAATAACAAATGTGTAAATAGATACACATTTGTAAATATACAGACACATATTATGTACATACATATATACATACACATGTTTATATATAACATACACAAGACAAATATATTTGTTTCAAATATATCATACCACTAAAATGAAATCTCTGAGGAAAGAATTTATGGTCAAAATGTATATATACTTATATGTACACTTATATGAGATTTCTCAGAAAGGAGGATAGAAATACATATGTATATATGTTCACATACATGTGTGTGTGCATATATAATACATACATGTATATACATACATAGCAAAAGTATACACATATACACATAAGACTAAGTCTGTGATTTGATTCATATAAGGAACTCCCAATGGGAACTCTCTCTACCAATGTGAATCTACCAGTATGTATTGGCATCTGCTTGGCAACTTTTAGCTTTAGAGAGTTTTCTGGGCCACTAAGACTAAGTGACTTGTCTGAGGGTATACAGCCTCTATTGAGATTCAAAATCTAGAATACATACATACATACATACATACATACATGTATTTTGTGAAATCATCGATGTGGTATCACAATTCACCCATGCCTACACATGCGATGCAATTCTTATTTATATTATCCTACAAGTTTGCCACCTGAGGTCCACCCACCATGCAAAAGTGACTTCTAGAGTTGTCTTGCAAAAACAAGGATAACAAAGAAGGATGTGTGCTGACCATCAGATAAAAATGAGATATTTGTAAAACTCTTTGTAAACCTCAAAATGCTATATAAATCCTAGCTATTATTATTATTATTATTCCTTGCTTAATCCGAGTAGCGATCTTCTTTTTCAATCACACATTTCTTTGATAATGTCCTTTGAACCATTTCTTCTACATAATTCTTCATTTGTAATCTGTTGCAGCCCACAAATGCTCAGTATGTCTCTGTTGCTCTGTGGGTGATTCTTAACTTCAGTACTTTGGAGACTATAATGTTTTGTGATTTACAGCCATACAATATCACCAGAAGAATGTTGGTGTTAAAAAATATGAGTTTTTCTTACAGGGAAAAGCTTGGAGACATTAAAAGATCTTTGCAATTTCCCAAAGGCAATGTAGCTCACTCTCCTTCAGATCTTCAATTCACAGTGCAACTGATTGTCCATTATTTATGGTGTCTTTTGAATACACACACACACACACACACACACAGTGTGTGTGTATATGTGTGCTTGTGTGTGTGTGAAGAGCTTATCCAGGAAAGCTGCATTATTCTAGGACTTGATGCAATTAG
Organism: Vombatus ursinus; assembly: GCF_900497805.2. Classification (NCBI taxonomy): domain Eukaryota; kingdom Metazoa; phylum Chordata; class Mammalia; order Diprotodontia; family Vombatidae; genus Vombatus; species Vombatus ursinus. The sequence continues at coordinate 51,232,678 of NW_020954596.1, forward strand.
TACAATGCACTCATAACAGGAGCATCTGGAGAATTTTATCAAAGAATCCATCTTTGATTTTGTTGAACCTTGCCCTGGAACTCCTCTTTGAAAGTGGCAAACACCTTTGGTGAGTCTACAACTCCATGTTTTATGTATCACTAGATATTAATAATTCTAGATTCATCAGACAAGATTATTTTTGTTGTTATATGTTTCAAAGAACCTTGTACAATTTAATCATGGGAGACATCTTGTTGGAGGAGAGCCTTTAAGGTAACATTTTGCTTTTCTGAATCAAATTTTTTTATAATGCATAAATTATAATGCGCATGTTCTAGAGGTCGCTGATTGGCCAAGTAATAAAGCATTGCATTTGGAGTCAAGAACTGTGCTTGAATCCTGCCTCAGACACTAACCAGCTGTAACTCTGAGTAAATCACTTAACCTCTGACCTTCTTTTGGTAATAACAAGGTCCAAGATATTTTTTCCACACCTTTAGTTTCTTCTCCACATTTCAGAAACTCTGCAAATTAATTTCTCAAAATTATATCGCTTCTCGCACAGATCTCATCTTTGTACTTTTGTCAAGTTTAGCTACTTTTCTCATTTTGTTTTATTGCAGGACATTTCTACTTCCTCTATAAGCACATCTAGAACTATGATTTCAGAGTCCAAATGTAGTGGCTCCTCTCTCCTTAACGGTGGAAAAAAAGAGTTTGTCATAAAAATCTTTGCAGATCCTTTCCATTTCCCATCTGTTTGTGGTCCTCTTTCTAGTTTCATTCTTAAATGTCCTGAGATGACTTTTTAAAATTGTGTCTTTCACCAAGTTTCTCTTAATCATATTTCTTCTTCCATTGCTTCTCCTATTTTATGAAGAATTGCTGCTCAAAATTTTCCATTGTCCTACTATGTAAGATTTTGCAAAAATAGTTCATGTTCTAAACTGGTATGGCCTTTAGTTGCCATATCTCCCTGCCTGGAAGGTAAATCAAGTATTTTCTGACTAAGATGATTTAGGTGCTTTTGGTCTCCTCTTTATGGCAACTGATTTACTTCATTTAAATGTTTATATAAGTGCATAACCCTTTCTGTATTGATTTCCCAATTTTAAACATCAACATCTTATTGAAATAGGTAAGCTTGGGGTTGTTTTAATTCTTAAATGTGTTGAAAAAGAAACCCCTACTATTTATAGGCCATACTCAGGTTTTATTTGGAAAAAGTGTAATATAAATTAAGATCAATATGGTAGCTCTTAAATGGTTTTGTCAATTGCCTCAGCAGCTGCTACCTGTAGTAAGTTACAGGGAAGCTCTGATGTTTATATTTTGGAAGTAAACAATGGGAAATTTATGGTAGGTGTCTATAACCCCATCCATTCAATCCCATAACTCATGAACCTTGCATGGGTACTGTATTAGGTGGTAAGGAGGCAAAGGATTTAGAAAATGACCAGAGACATTTTAGAGTTTATGTGATTGAATAAAATTACCCTGGTTTACACAATTTCCTATATTTAAATAAGTGAAACCCTTATTTCACCCTTATTTCTGCCACTGAGTAGATTTCCATCTTCCCTTGCAAGTTTTCTGGGAGCCTCAGACTCTTCTTTCTAGCTGGGACCAGATTTCTTCCTGTCTTTTGCTCCACCAATGTGATAATAGAGTTCTCACATTGGAATGTGAGGTGAGGATGAGGACTGCAACTGGGTTTAGGGTAGCTCCAGACACTTGATAAGTCCTTAATCAATGCTTTTTGAGGTAGATGCTAGTGGCCAGGACTGCAAGGAAGCAATTTAAAAAGATTGTGCTGATCTTCCCCAAGAAACCAAGATCGAGTGTCTGATAGAGCTCAGTTTCAGGAGCTGATGGAATGTCTCAGGAAGAAAATATGAGAGAGAGTCTCTAAACTCTAATTGCACACAGGATACCTGGGCTCTGTGTCTCTTCATGCTTAGCCCAGCATTCCATCATGCCTACCCTATTTTAGAGCGAGGGCCACTGGGATTAGTTTGTTGTAGATTTGCTCTGACTTACCCTTCTATAACCACTTTGGTTTTCCCCACAGTGAGTTATCACTTCACTCCCATGGATTGGTTTGATTTGCAAGTGTTTTCCCAGATCACGTTCTCTGTGGTGCGCCGCACCTGGTGCTTTCTTTGAGTTCCTAGCAATGACTGGTGTGCTCTGTTATCATTTCTTTAAGTGTTCCCATCTCTGAATGTCCCTATGTGGTAAAGTAGGAGGCTTCGGGGAAGAGAGGTGTCCTTCAGGGAAGATGAAATTGACCAGAAATGTACTTAGTTAACAGCTAGGGGGAACTTACAGGTGTTGAGTTAGACACAGAAGGCTCTTTATGGTATCCCAAATGTAACAGAGAGATTTTCAAAAGAGGAGAAAAATAATTTAACATTCTAGAATTGAAAACCAAAGCCAGATCTTCATTTACATTTTTATTGGGAAAGGAGCCCTAGTCGAATGCACAAGCACTGAATCCTGTGTTTTTAAACTTAATTCAAGCTAAGCCAACATGGCATTAACAGGAAGAGAGAAAGGAAAACTAAGTTCCTTCATTTAGGGCATCAGCCTACAAATTTGGGGGATAATTTGTAATGCCTGGGTCCATGTAAATAAACTTGGGGAGGATCATAGGATTAGAAATACAAAAGATCTAAAAAGTCACTAGGCCTAATTATCTCCTTGCATAGGTGAGGAAACTGAGGTTCAGAGACAGAAACAAATTGCCCAAGTTTGAACAGGTGGTATATGGCAAAGCTAGAATTTTAACCCAGGTCCTCTGATTCCAAATGTAAGGTGTTTTCTCCTGTACCTTAGGCTGAGTCTGAAGTGGATTTTCCCATCAGGACACAACAGTCTATTTTTGGGAAGGTCTCCTTGTTGGAAATACATACTCCCATAGCATTCTGAGATCATAACTCACAATTAGACAATTTATCATAACACAATGCTGAAGTTGTACAGTGCTTTGTATTTTTCAAAATATCTTCATATTAATTATCTTGTTTGAACCTTAGAATTTACCTAGGCTCATCCTTAGACAAGATCAAATCCTTGGGCCTATACTTGAATGATATTTCTAGCTTGGAAGAACCTACCAGAGTTTATATCTCATTGGGACAGCATTCAGGAGCCCAGGGCCACCTCTAGGACAGGAGGAAGCATCAGAGGATTTTATTCATAAAATTTTATGCATAAAATGATCCAAAGTCCAGCTAAATGGCTTTTTGGAGACTTGTTGTTGTTTAGTCATTTCAGGTGCATCCAACTCTTCAAGACCCCATTTGGGGTTTTCTTGGCAAAGATACTGGAGTGATTTGCCATTTCTTCTCCAGCTTATTTATGGAAGAGGAAACTGAGGAAGACAGTGTTAAATGACTTGCCTGGAGTCACACAGCTAGTAAGTGCCTGAGGTTGGATTTGAACTGACCTGACTCCAGGCCCAGCTCTATCTATTGTGCTACCTAGCTGCCCCTTTAGAGACAGTGCAGAGTAGCTGAAAGGGGACTTCTTAGCTCTACCATTAACAAATTTCCATTTAATCTTTGGAAATCTCAATTTCCTCACTTGTTAAGTAGGTATAAGGGTACGAGAAGGGTAGAATAAAGGATCTCTGAGGGCCTTTCCAGCTCAAAAATTCCACAGTTCTCTATCTTGCCTTATATCATACCCCAGGCTAATGGAAAGACTGGACCCAGAACTCACTCTCCTGATCCTCAGTTCTCTTTCTGCTACAAGTTATAATACAATGCCATAAACTCTCTGGTTCTCAATCAGTGGTGAAGGAAGCCAATACTTTCCTGAACTTCAATTACATTTATTCTAAAACACAGTTTACCTTCTGGTCAATGGAAGCTACTTTTAATTTGTCAAAAAATATGAAAAAAGAATACAGTGGATGAATGAATAAAAATTATTAAGCACTTACTTTGTACAAAACACTAAGGATATAAATACAGAAATAGAATGGTCCCTCTCTCAAGGAGCTCACATTCTAATTAATGGTGGAGACAACACATCTGGAAAGCTTCAGATGCAAGTCAGATGGAAAAGTCCCATTAGAGTGTAGTGGGAAAGCAAGTATTCATGTTATTCCTACTGATAAAAATCCTACCAGCTTCTTATTGAACCATTGAACTTTTCCAAGGACTTTGGTGACAAGAACTTTCTTTTCTTGGTCTTCAGTCGCTGTGGCTGTGGCACCTGCAGGAGCAATTATCAGGCTGCATCTTCCCAGGAGTCCCTTCCTATGTTTTGTTGCTCGTCCTTTGTTCTCAAAGAGGACCAATGACATCAGGAGGGTGATGTCTTGACTTATAAATCAATTGAAAGTAAAGGAGGCCGAGCTATATGAAGTCATCAGCCTCGCTTACTCCTCCAGAATCATCAGAGTCCAACGGCAAGACTTAGGTCATCCTCCTTCTGAGGATGGAACTGGGCATTGGGCTAGAAGCATTGCTATTTTCAGCACATACAATCCTATCCCAAATATTGAAAACTTTGCTTCTGCCATGTGGAAATTTTTCCAGTAACAAGAACAGAGCTTTGATCTGGATGGGACCTTTGATGTCATTGAGTCCAATGTCCTTGTTGTATAGATGAAGAACCTGAGACCCAGAAATGTGAAGTGACCGGCCCTGTGTGGGAAGTAACAGGGGGAAGACATGAATCTAGGTCCTCTGGTCCCAATTCTAGTATTCTTCCCATTGCATCATGCTTTCTCTCCCGTATGTGATTGTTGATTCAATTAGCTTCCTTATTATTTTTAAAACAAATTTTCCCCCATAATGGACATGTCCTTATTCTAAGTTCATGATTATAATGAATGTGAGGAACTAATAGCCTGCACCTTCTAGGAATTCACAAACTGAAGAGAGAAGATACGTTGATAAATTATCTTCTTAATAATCAACTATACTTATACATTTTAGTCTTCTCTCCCTCCCTTTCAAAACAAAGCAAAAAAACCAACTATGGAGCAATACAGCTGTTTTGGCCAGTTACCTCAAAGAAGTCAGCTTCTTTCACATGGCTTCAAGGCTACTTTACTTTCTTTGTTAAGATGCTCTATGGTAGCGGCTCCAGGGCATTAAGATATTGAGCTACCACCATTTTATCTGCTCAGGACAGGAGACAGTTTATGGCCACACATATATCAGAGAGCAATGATCTAAAGAGACAGGTTTCTAGCCCCTATATCTTTCAGCTGGTTCATTTCTGGATCTAAGCCAGTGTGTCTACGTTCATATTTCAGGCATTTATCTGAAGAATGCTATGGCCTACTCATCTAGGTTCAATCTTAGGCCTGCTGTAGCCATGGAGTCCTCAAAGGAGGCTGGTGAGTAGGTTCCTTTTGGATGTGTCTCCACAGCCCTTAGAAATACGTCCTAATCTTGGGGCAGCTAGGTGGCAAAGTGTATAGAGCACTGGCCCTGAAGTCAGGAGGACCTGAGTTCAAATCCAACCTCAGTCCAAACACTTGACACTTACCAGCTGTGTGACCCTGGGCAAGTCACTCAACCCCAACTGCCTAAAAAAAAAAAATAAAGAAATACATCCTGATCTCCTTGAGGACACTTTCCTTCAAAGTCCTTCTCTGCATGCAAGAGAAGCACATGGCTTCTCAGGGAGTTGTTCTTCGTACTGAGTTCCCCACCCCCCACTTTCCCCAGTAATTCTGCTTTGTCAGAGATTGTGCTAAAAGCAGGATTGGTAGGTCACTTACAAGGGTAACTCAGAAGAGATAGTGATTGCAGCCTCAGAAATTAATTAGAAATTACTTCTCTTTCTCTGGTCCTTTCTATCTCTTCTTTTGTATTTCTTTTGTTTCAGAAGGCCTAATGAAAATTCATTAAGAGACATCTTCAAAAAAACAGAAAGTATAAGAGAGAAAGGAAAAAATGTGAATGGGAAGCCAGGGGAAGAAAAGTGATGGGGAAATAGGAAATGGAGAGAAAAATAGAATGAGAAAAGAGTTATTGCTTTTTATCTTTTAGAAACAGAAGAAAACATAGCTCTCTAGAAACACTGAACAGAAATGTCCCAATCTACTTCTCTTCTTTTTTTTTCCCTTAAAGTAAATAATTAAACCTTCATATTGACAAGCTAATCTTAATCACAATTATGAAATAAATCCCAGGGAGTATAATTTTCCCCTTCCCTTAAACCCCAAAGCCAATTTATATCTCAACTCAGCTTTCTATTGCCATTCCTGAAACAAGAGTCCTTCTAGTTAGGAAGGTAGAGTAGTCATATATATGTATGTGTATGTACATATGTATATATATGTATATGTATATATATGTGTGTGTATACACATGTTTATACACACATACATGCATGCTTATATATGTCTGTGTATAAATATGTATATATATATAAGAGAAATTTTCTTTTCAATGGGGTAGCAATGTAACTTCATGTTTGTGTGCATTCTAATTCAATATGTAGACCTAAGATATGTAGGAGTCCTATTTATACCTTTAGCTTACAGCACAGACAACTCTGATGAAAAGGAGAGAGAGAGATGTTCAGAAAGACGAAATCTTTTTGTTGTTTGCTTGGGGAAAGGTCTAAAGGGAGTGGCCTTGAAAGATTGCGGATCTTAATGGAGCAGGCACTTGGAGACTAAGCCAAGGCGGTTCCTCCTTGTAGGGAAGGAGGACCTATATTCTAATGGGCTATATTCACAGACTTAGCGGGAGAAGAGTGCTCAAACTGGTCTCTTCCAACTGTTTCATTCACTGAGGCCCATCAGTAATTTAGGAGGCAATGTGGTGCGATGGAAAGAGCCCTGAACTTGGAATCACAGGATCTGAGTTTGAATTTTGGCTCTGCCACTAACTACTTATGCTAAACACATGTCAGTCAATTAGCATTTATTAAGTACCTACCACGGGCCAGGCACTGTGCTAAGCGCTGCGGAAATTAAGAAAAATAAAAGACAATCTCTGCTCTCAAGGAGCTTACAATCTAATTAGGGAGACAGCATGCAAACAACTAAGCTACATACAGGACAAATAGAGGGAAAGTGTTTTATATCTTCCCATAGAAGACTTTCTTGATCATGTGAACTAGGGTAAGCCACATAACTCTTCTTGGCCTCATTTTCCTTATCTGTAGAAGGAGGGGGATGGGCTAGATGAGCTCAGAGGTCCCTTCTAGCCCTAGATTTATGATCCTTTAACTCAGGTGAGCTCAATGTCAGCCAGGTAGTAAATGATGGAGTTGGAATTTGAATCTAGACCTTCTGACTCAGACTCTCACCCCGTAAGTAGATATTCCTTTTTTTTCTCTCCCTCTCAACCTCATATCTGGGATGGGTTGTGGAAATGGGAAACCTTAAACTGTCTCTCTATTCAACAGGATTGGGAACATTTCTGACTCTTTCTTAGAGGAGTAGGTGGCATGAGATCAAAGTGGAGCAAAGGTTCTTATGTGGCTACAGAGGAAAATCGGGACTTTTCTTTATTTCTGCTAAGAAGACATTACCTATTTTTCTCAGCAATACCTCATTTGTTGACAAATCTTGCCAATTCTTCCTCCAAAATGTCTCTTGCATTCACCCCCTTCTCTCTACTCACACAAATACCACTCTTTGCAGCTACTCATTGCCAGCAAAATTGTTACATCCTCCTATTTAGATTCCTGATTTCCAGTCTTTTCCCTTTCCAATATATCCTCCACAGAACTGCCACAATAATTTTGCTAAAGCACAGGTTCAACCACGTTACCTTACTCCTCAAGAATTTTCCGTGACTCCCCACTGCCTAATATAAACTCTTCAGCTTGCCATTAAAAAACCTTTATAATCTGTCTCTTTTCTACCTTTCCAGAAATTTCACATTATTTCTATTTACACGCTCTCGATTTTAGCCAAACTGGCCTTCTTGCTATCCACTCAACTTGGTGTTCTATTTCCTTCCCATGTGCCTCTGCACAGCTATCCTCCATGCTTGGAATACATGCCATCATTGTCTCCACCTTAAAAATTACAAATGTCTTTCAAGGCTCGGAGTATGTGCTCTTTCCTATAGGAATTTTTCATGATCTGGCACTCTCTCTCTTCAAATTATCTTTAATTCCCATATCTGTTTACTTACTTATGTTGCCTAATAGGATGTAAGCTGTTTTTAATTTCTGTCTTTGCAATATCCCCTTTGTAGTGCCTAGTACAGTCCTCGGACATAGTGGGTCCTTAGTAAACTCTTGTTGATTCAAAGTCAATTGTATTAAACAACTGGCTGGAGTTTGCCTTATCATTACAATCAGAATCCAGTAATTTCAAGCATTTTCCAAAAGCATTCAACTCAATATAATTTAATTCTTTAGATGAGATTATTGCTTCACTATGTGGAATGATGCTCACTGACTTAGAATTGTAGGGGGGAAAAATTCACCTACCTCAGCATAAAATGGAGGAAACACCACAGGAGTTTTGGAATTGGAGTATGAGATCTGGTGTGTTTAGGTCTGGAGCAACAGGCTGAGCATGGAGTAGCTCAGGACTTGGGGAAGGGACTGGGAGGCTAGGAGCAGTGGCAGCAGAAACAGGCAGAGGAGAGACAAGGCAAGGCAGTTGAAATGGGCTAGAGATCTACTGGGCTTCCCCTAAGGTGGACAGTATTGATTATAAGCAGACAAGATGGCCAGCAACCAGAAAGGAAGAAAAGCCAAAGGGTTCATGGACTTCCCCTCCCCCCACCTACCCCTTGGCTGTAAAGCAAGTAGCTAAGGTATGTCTCTGTCTCTGTCTCTCTCTGTCTCTGTTTCTGTCTTTTTCTCTTTTTGATCATTACCCATTCCACTCTTCTACTTATCCTTCCAGATAGAGGACAATGTAAATGCCTTTTCTCAATCCTAATCTTCCTTCACTTTTTTGCAGTATTTGACACTTTGATTTCCCTTTTCTGTATGATATTCCTTGTGCCAATACTCTCTCCTTGTTCTCCTTCTACCTGTCTGACCTCTCTTCAATCTTCTTTGTATACACCATCATCCATATCATGCTCCCTAAGTTTGGGTCTACCCCACTTGGCATTGGGCCCTTTTTTCTCTCTTTACTACATTTCTTGGTAACTTCATTAGTTCCCATGGTTTTAATTATTATCTCTGTGCAGATAACTCCCAGATCTCTATACCCAGCCCTAGTCTCTCACCTAAGCTTTAGTTCCAAATCGCCAATTGCTTATTGAACACGTCAAACTGAATGTCCTGGAGAGATAACAAACTTGACATGTCTAAACAGGACTTATCTTCCCTCAAACTCACCCCTCTTCCAAACATCCCTCTGACTGTAAAAAAAAAGCACCATCGCTATTCCAGTTTCTGAGGTTTCTAATCTCCATCTTATTATCCTCAACTCCCCATTCTTCCTCACTTCACATTTCCAGTCTGCTGCCCAAACTTGTTTCTGACTCTCCAACATCTCTTGTACCCTGCCCCTACTCCCTACTTACACAGCCATTACCTTAGTTCATTCAGAATCTTATCACCTTTTGTTTAGGCTATTACAAGGTCCTCCTAGTTGTCTCTCTGCTTCAAGCCTCACTCCAATCCATCCTCCATACAAGTGGCAAAATGGTTTTTCCTTAAGAACAAATCTGACCATGTCATTCTCTCTACTCCATAAATTCCAATTGCTTTCTGTTTCCTCCTACATTTGCATCAGGATTTTAAAGCGCTTTACAACCTGACTCCAACCCTATTTTGCAGCCTCATATAATTCTGCACACTCTTTGATTTAACCAAACTAGTCTCCTCTCTGGACCTCATACATGGCACGCCCATCTTCCATCTATGAGACTTTGTGCTGACTATCCTGGACAACTAGAATGTCCAGAATGTTCATAGAATGTTCATCTCTAACTCATAAAATCCCTCTTTTGCTATAGTTGAAGGGAGTCTTCTATGTCACCTGTCCTAAGCTCTCTAACTGTGCAGGCCTTCTACTCTAAATACCTTATCTTCATTTTGTATTTATTTGTATTTGTGTATGTCTCCTCCAATAAACTCTTTGAGAGGAACACTGTCTTATTTCTTTTTGTATTTCTGTTCCCAGTGCATAGTACAATGTCTGGCACATGGTGGAGTCTACCCCTCTTCCAAACATCCCTCTGTCTGTGAAAAAAAGCACCATCAATTTTCCAATTTCTGAGGCTTCTAACCTCCATCTTATCCTCAACTCCCCATCTCCCTCACCTCATATTTCTAATTAGCTGCCCAAACTTGCTTCTGACTCTACCAGGTAGATACTCTATACATACTTCTTGACTGACCAAGTGATTTCTTAGAGCATCCGTACCCACTGACAACATTTTTGGTTAATAAGTATGTAATTAGGGCCTCTGAAATGACCAAAAACTTGGAGTACAAGTTAATAGAGCAGAAAAAAAAACCTTATGTCAAAAAAATGAACTTAGGTTTCCATATGAAATAGGTCTATTTGACTTGGCTATGTGGCATAATTAACTAAAGGATGATTCTGATGCTCAAGGAATTCACTTATCTGATGGAGAGTAAGGAGGCAAGGTTTATCAAGAAGAATGACAAATGCTGGGGATGTGATGTGTCCAGTGTTTGGAAGTTTTTTTGGGACTAAACTGTCTGAAAGGGCTGCCATCTTCAGATATACAGCCAAGGGAGTCTGAGAAAAGGCTATGTTGAATCAACAATATGAAATTCTACGACACAATAAATACCAAAGGGAGGCTAAAGGGTGAGGAATGGTGATAGTTTAAAGTTCAACTCTAATGAAATAATTAGGAACTTAGTAGTAACAGAGAAGAAAAGCCAAACAGTAACTCCTCAAATAGAATTGAATAAAATACCCCAGGAGAGCAATATAAAACATTCATTACTCTCTAGGTTGCTTAGCATTATAAGTGATAAGATATCAAAGCACCGATAAATCCACTAATCAAGACTGTAAACAATTAAAATCTTCCTCTAGATCCGGGAATGTATCAGAACTATGGAGACAATGCCAAAAGAGAAACATAAATTGAAGTCAGCTATTTGGATCTGGGAAGTGTTTAGGCTACCAAGCCAAAAGTCAGAGAGCAAAAAGTCTAAAGTGAGCTGATAACAACTGATCATTAATTAGAACTGAAGCCAACTATCTCAGGCTAGAGAAATGTCTAGGCCAGCCAGCCAAAAACCAGAAAGCCAAAGGTCCAAATTGGGTTCACAGGAATTAATCATAAGGCAGAACTACTGCCCAAGTCATCCCAGTAGTGTTTGGGGGCCCATGAAAAGGGAGGGGTAGCCTGGAATACATGGCAAGGATGTTTACGAACAAAGGAGACGGAAAGGAAGACTTCCTTTGCAAAAGTTTGCTTTGAGGCCAAGGATTCAAAATTAATCATCATGGTCAAGTTCAAGACCATTAAGATAAACCGAGCAAAACATCAGATTACATAGTAAGATGCTATCTTTAATGCAAGGGATTTCCCCACTTAATCGAGACCAGAATATAAAAAGAATACTATTCCAATGGGGAGAGAGGAAGATGCAGTGGAGTCAATCATGGTGATTAGAAAAATGAAGTCTGAGGAAAATAGACAGTTTTGTGGTTAAAATAATTGATAATGAACAGTTAATTAGAGAGCTGGTGGACCTCAGCCTTATAGTCCAGAAGACGTGGGTTTGCATTCTGCTTCTGGCACATTAGATCTGGAATGATAGACAAGCCACAGAACTTCTGGGCACCTCAGTCAACTCTGGAAGAAATTATGTAGCAGTTGAAATGCATTAGTATGAGTTTCCACACAGCAATGATACCACAGGTCCAAATCATTTAGACAAACATCACCACCATCATCATCACCCCCACCAAAACCTCCCAAATAATCACACGAAAATAGTACTGGAAATCATGGAGAATAGCTAGGTAAAGTTATGATGTACTCAGATAAGGAAGTAATGAGTTTCAGGGCCTTTATGTTTTGGCAAAGTTTGTCACCTGCTTCAAAACCTTCACATACTTCTTATTTTATATTCAAGGTCATTGCTTTTACCATTCATTCAATAAACATTTATTAAGTGCTAGATGCTAGGTATAGGAATATAAACATGGTGCAGTCTTTGCCCTTGAGATGGGAAGTTGTGACAAATACATAGTTAAGTATAACACAGAGTAAGGAGAGATGGAGCAAAGGAGAACTCTAGATAAAGTCCTCTAGGAATATTTGAAAAGGAAGAGTAATCTTTCATCTGTAGGAGTCAGAGAAGGCCACACACAAGAGGTGGTGTTACTGATCTGGGAGATTGAACTGGTTTCTAGAAAGTTCAACAACTCCTCCTTGTGGTTCTGAATTCCACCCAATACCTGAGGAAGGTCTGGTAAATGTCAGGCTTTCTATAGCTCTCAGAGAGCTGGCTATCGCTATCCCTTGACTCTGCTCCTTTGGTGGGTGGTGGTCCATGCTTGTTACTGTAGGATTCCAATTAGACTCTTATGGTTCATGTCTCCTTCCACCAAGAAACTTTATCCTTCTTCTCCCTACCATATTTCACACCAACTTACCATAATGGAGTCTATTGAATGATCATGGCTTAATGTATATAGCTCTTTATTAATAACCATAAAAGTAAAAGGAATAGAAATCAATTATATTAAAATAACCACCATGTAGGATGGCTGACTGGCCCTCCCAAATCTAGGCAATCCCAAACATTTTAGTCTATAGGCAAGCTTTAGGAAAATTCAGGAATTTAAAGACCTTCATTTGAGAGGTTAGATTCAAATCTCCGCTTGTCAGTATTGAACAAAGAATGACACCCACTTAGCTCTAGTCCTGGTTGCCTGGGTGATCTAAGTCTTCACTAGATCTTAATGCATGTGTTTTACTCTTCCATAGGTCTGAACTTGGCGGTTTGGACAGTCTGGGTCAGTACTATCTACTGATACTACTGCTATTGCAGTTTTTCCCCTCTTTCTTTTATTCCGACATGTGTAGAGATCACAAGTTTCTCCAGGGATAATTGGCCTCAGTTGTTTGTTCCTAAACAACAGCTGGGTGAGGAAAAAGATGTCCCTCTCTGCTACTACCCTATGTCTACTTTTCTGTTCTTGCTCCTTTTCAAATTGTGTGCTAGCTATGTCCTTCTATATCTACAGCACATCCCATAGATTAGGCATCTTTACTGTCTTCTTCTGGACTGTTCTACTTCTCACACAGGCTTGAACCAGCCACACCCTATCAAAATGGAGAAAGGAGAGGGCCACAGAACGTGCGTGGGGTTATGTGACAAAGTCTCAAAAGAGTAGTGGAAAATCAACTTTGTTTGTCCTACTTCCCATATCTTATTCAAGTATTGGGGAGGTTTTGGTGGTTTTTTTTTTTCAATTTTTGCTACTGTTCTCTAAAACCTTATGCATTCCTTCCCATATTGCTTGTTTTGTATACTTTCCCATCTGTAACACGGAGATATGTTTACTAATTTAAAATACCCTTTAAAAACCCTTTTATTTTAACGCTGGTGTACTTTCTGGATTTTCTCATGGTGTACCAGTTTCAGAGCTCTGAAGAGTTGGGGAAAACCGTCACATTCCTTTCTGCCTTGGCCTCACTGACCAGACACAAAAACTGTGGTGATAGTGGCAGGCTGGGAGGAGGGGGATGATCTTTAAATTCCATTCATACAGAATTAAAGGGAATACATCAAATTTATTAATTTCATAATTTACTTTTTTACAGAAATTCTCTAAATTGAGTTGCCTGGCTATGAAAGATATAAAAGTTTGTATTTAATGAAAAAGTGACTATTTTTTAGTCCCAAGAATAGAATGTAACACTTAAAATTAATGAAGATATTACATTGTCTCTCAATCCAAGAATATTTCTCTTTGAAATATATATAATATGTATATATATGTATATTTCATCTCCCCAACTAGATTTTTAGCTCCAATAGAGCAGGGACTATGCCTTAAACTTCCTTATATTCTCCCATACAAAGCAGATAATCAATACAGATTTGTTTGTTTGATTGGTTAACTGTTAGATATATTTCGTATGTGTCATATTAAACTAGCTGACTTTAGCATAGTCACAATGCAAGTGTCAGTACCTAGATTCTGAAAAAGGAAAACTAAAGCTGCCTAATTTCAAGTGTTTTCAAATGCTAACATAACTTCATGACTATTCCTAGGATGGATTACCACCTGAAGACACACTAATCATGTTGTTTCCCCCTGGAATCCTCTAATAATTTCTGAATTTCAATATATGCTTTAAGATAAATAATGTATGTAAAGTGCTTTGTAAACCTTAAAACACCATTTAAATGTCAGTTATTCTTATCAAAGTTGATTTTATTATGTCTTGGGACAAATGTTTTCCCCCTGGAGGAATTCATTTCTGGCTTTCTAACCACTCTGTCAACAAGCATTTATTGAGTGCCTACTCAGCACTAGGCTAGGTGAAATATAATGGGAGTATATGGAAAAAATAAGGTTTGATATGTAGCCATTTCCCTCCCCCCCCCAAAAAAATCCCTAACAACTCTGTTCCCTATGTGGTAAATGAAATAACTGTGGTGTTTACTGATGGAGTAGGGCTCACTCTCTCTCTCTCTCTCTCTCTATATATATATATGAATCTAAAATGATCTGCACCAACATTAATGTGCTATTGAATGCTAGTAAACATTGAATGAACTTTAGTATAGCTCATTTGAGATGAAATCATGCCATCCTGTCTTGTCACAGGGTTGGATTTAAGAAGGTAAAGCATGTAGCAACCTCTTCTAACCTCTTATTCTCTTGCTGTACTGAAAGGGAGTCAGTCACCAGCTCAAAGATAGTGAGAGCTGGGAGTTGTTGACTGCAGGTGCGTCTGACCAACTGGATTTACTGGCATCGTGCAAGGTAATGCTTCAATACTTCAAGGGGCTGAAATTTCATCTCTGTGAGTATTCTTTCCTCTGGTGTAGACTGTGACCTTTCCATAAATTAGGAGATGACTTCCAAGAGTTGTGATAGCTGAACAATTCATCACCCTGCATGCAACCTGGTGAGATATGTCTCCTTGCTTAACTAGGCTCATTCTCAGACAGCTGGCACATAGTTTATTTCTGGGTCACTACTTGAAGGTTTTCCAGTTGGTTGGACATGCCAGAGCTTGTATTTTGCTGGTATAGCCTTTGAGAACTCAGGATCATTTTCATGTCAGAGTGAGGAAAGAGGAAGAGAAGGAAGGGTTGGTCAGGAGCCCCATTTCCTTTCTCCCATAGAACTGCAGCTCTGTTTTGGATTGCAATTTCTGGGCCCCACTGCCCTGATTTCTTTTGCTCTCTCTCTTCCCACTCTCATCCTTATCTAACTTAGCCCTACCACTGTGACCCTGGATGCCTTCCACTATTCATTTAAAAATGTATGCATGTGTATAACCTATATCAGATTGCTAGCTGTCTTGGGGAGGGAGGAAGGAGGGAGAAAAATTTGGAACTCAAAATCTTTTAAAAAAATGAATGTTGAAAATTATCTTTATATGTAATTGGAAAAAATGAAATACTATTAAAAACTTAAAATTTATGTATGCATGTATACATATACAGACTTTGTATGTCTATATGTAGTATATGTGCTTATGTGTGTATAAATTATATAATATATGTATATACGTACATAAAATATGTGTGTGACTTTTGTGTTACTTTTGTTGCATTTCTTTTATCTTCAAACATTTTACTCCCTTCCCATCACATGGAGCCAGCCCACATAATAAAAATCCTCCTCTATTATTTTACAAATTCCTCCTTCTTGGATCTCTTCCTCTCACATTCCTTCCATTTTCTGGTGATCACTAATATCTAACTTTCTTCTGAGGCTAACATGTCTCTTGACATGGGTTAACTGAATTCCTCATTGTGAATCTGGGCCCTGGTTGATGGAGGCATATTCATGTGTTTTGAGCATTGTTACTATATTAGTGGCAGCAATTTTCACTGATTTAAAATTGGACAAGAATCATCTCAGGTCTAGGTGCTCTGGGAGAATCTACCAAGGACTCCAAACTCCTATCTCTTAAGAGTCATTGAATTACTTGAGCATCTCTGACATCTACAAAATCACAGTTCATTGAAATGAGTAATGCATGTTTTCTAGGAATAACAGAGTGAAATTTTTTTTTTTACCACTCAGGACTTTATTCAACATATAGACTTACTTTACACATATGGACATATATAATTTACATACATATACCAATTCTGAACACAGTGAAATATACCTGTGTGTGAAACATGTGTGTGTATATATGTATATACATACATATATATATGTATATGCACATACATGCATATACAAATTATCCAGCCACATATCTGTCAATCAAATTTCTATTCCATTACACTCAAATCCTTCATCACTTAAGTCAACGGTATCACAAGTATATTGAATACCAAAATTTTTTTCTTCTATTTGCTTGATGAATGATAGTTCCTGTTGGATCATTTTGCTTGCTGATCTTGTATGCAACTGGAGACAAATAACACTTTCTCAATGGAACTTGAAGAGTGCTAAATTACCTAGTATTGCAGTTTCTACCCACATCAAGATGGGTCAAATGTCACCATTCTCACCACGGTGGAAAGAGTGTACAGCATAGGTTGGGGAGGGACTGGAAAAAAAGTTTCCATCACATAAGATTGCTATTGTTGAAGAAAAGAAAACAATGTCCTACATGAGAAAACATTTTTCTTTCCTAATTGAGGGAAGTGAGTATTATCCTATGGATTTTGTCTGTCTTCCCCCCACACATAACCATTCTCTTATGTCTCCAGTGATGGATTGGCATTAAAAACACTTAAGAAGAGGATAGGAAAGGCAGATGCATGGGAAGATTTAGAAAAGAATATTAGAAAGAAGTAGATAGTCAGTAGTATTGATTACCAAATGGAACCTAGAGACAATTGGGTCAGCCAATGATCCTTAGAGCTAGGAGTTTGAGATCCCTAGAAATGAACAGAAATACTACTTATAGTAGGAGATTTTGAAAAAAAATGAAGTCTTTAATTTCAATTGACTCTATCGTGGTGCACATGGCAACCACTCCCTATATTTTCACAGTAGGTGTATCTTGTCCACATCTTATATACCCTGCCTGATTTGCTACAGGACTTCTTTTTATGTTTTCTGGCTATTAGAACAACACTTAATCTTGTCTGTTAGTCTCTTGTATTTAGCCCTAAATTCACTAACCCTTTTAAAATCTGATTACTGATAACAAACAAGAGTTCATGAAGAATTACTCTCTTCAACACATGCCCAGCCCTCTCACAAGACTCATTGACCAAAAAACAAACTATGTTTATCCTCTCCTCCATACCTTTTCCATACTGTCCCTCACTGCCCATTCTGTTTTTCTGCCCATTTGTCAAAGACTATCTGAAATTCTACCCCCTTCACAAAGTATTTAAAAACAGACAAACCAGTGATCTTTCTTCTTCTAGTCTTTCATTCTCTATCGCCAACACATTTTGATACCATTGTCTACATTCAAATCTTCTATTTTTCTGTTTTATATATATAAGCAATCTCCAGAGAAATGACATTTGAATGTCATAGCAAGTCGCACCTCCAAGCTTTTGGCTGATAGCCTTCTGTAATTGCACATACCCCATAGGGATTTGGAAGTTGTTGATGGTCAGACAAGGCCTCCTCATTGATTTCTTGGTAATGTATGATAGAGTCACCTTTACTCTTCCTTTTATGGCTGGTTTGAGGAGCAATTTAGACAAATGGGCAGTTAGGAAAGAGGCTATTAACAGGTGAAGTGTGTCCAAAAAAAATGTAGTCTGTTCACTCAAGGAACAGCTGTCTCCTTTCCTACACTTTATGAAACCCTTGTCCAAACTAAATAATCACCCAAATATTCATGTGTTCACATGGGGATTCTGATCTCATCTAATCCAGAGCAGTCCTCAAGAAATCTGCCAAGCAATGATCAGAAATGTGAAAGGGGACACCCAAGAGTCATTCCATTTGCCAAATTATTGTGCAAAAGCAGGCATCAACATTCAAAGAGTTGTGTTTAGGACTAAATAGAGAAGCTGATAGGTTGGCAAGAGTAAAGGAAATGGCTGGTACCATTGCCTGAAATAGCAGAATGGGACATTTTCTGCATTTCAATGCAAGTAAGGTGCAGTTCTAGAGCCTGAAAGAGAGCAAAAAATGATTTTGCTGCCAAAGTTTTTTGTTTGAAATAATAATAAATTACCAACAAACCCTCCAACACTTAAACTGTGACTGGCAAATGATAAACACAATATTCTTCAAAACTTAAAAGAATGGAGGTAATACCCCAAGAACTCACCAACACATGACACTATGCTGTTTCCTTTGTGAATTTACATAGAAATGCAGGTTAATAACAACTTTGAGTTCAAATTTTGGTACCTTTGGAGAATTTATCTTACCATTTCTAATTTGATACTTCAGGTTTTAAAATTTTCACATTCAATTGTTAATAAAGTCAAAGTTCCTGATACCCAATGTGACCTCAAAAGAAATCCAAGGAAATAAGATTGAAATGAGTACAAGTGAGAAAGCTTTTATCTATTATCTATCTGTTATCTATTAAAATGTCTTTTAGTATTATGAAGTCAAATCAAGTCATTAATTCTTCTGAGAAATGAAAACAAGTGCTTTATTTTTATAATTATTTTTATTAACTTGTTTTGATTTATCAAGAATCATTTCCATAAGCTTTTGAGTTTTAAATTTTTCTCCCCCTTCCTCGCTCCCTTCCTCCCCAGAACGATACACAATCTGATATAGGCTATACATATACATTCCTATTAAACATATTTTCACATTAGTGATGTTATAAGGAAGAATTAGAACCAATAGGAGGGACCACCAGAAAGAGGAAACAAAACAAAACAGAAGAAAAAAATAGTAAATAGTATGCTTCGATCTGCATTCAAACTCCATGGATATTTCTTTGGATGTGGATAGCATTTTCCATCACGTGACCTTTGGAGATGTCTTAGATCCTTGCAATGCTGAGAAGGACTAAGTCTATCAATGCTAATTATTGCACAATGTGGCTGTTACTCTGTATAACATTCTCCTGGTTCTTCTCACTTCACTCAGCATCAGACCATACAAGTCTTTCCAGGTTTTTCTGAAGTCCATTTCTTATAGCACAATAGTATTCCATTACATTCATATGCCACAACTTGTTCAGCCACTCCCCAATTGATGGGCATCCCCTCAATTTCCAATTCTTTGCTACCACAAAAAGAGCTGATATAAATATTTTTGTACATGTGGGTCCTTTTCCCATTTGTATGATCTCTTTGGGATACAGCCCTAGAAGTGCTATTGCTGGGTCAAAGGGTATGAACATTTTTATAGCCCTTTGAGCATAGCTCCAAATTGCTCTCCAAAATGGTTGGATCATTTCGCAACTCCACCAGCAATGCATTAGTGTTCCAATTTTCCCACATCTTCTCCAACATTTATCATTTTCTTGTTTTGTCATGTTGGCCAATAGTTGGAAAACAAATATTTTAATACTATCTTAAAGTCATTAAAAGCAACTCATGTTCTATGATACTCAGAACAAGTATACTGGATTTCAATCAAAAGACTTGGGCTCTGCACTTGCTACCTTTGTCACTCTGGACAAATCTCAATCTCTCTGGGTATCACTGCCCTCCAGAAGACCACTAACGTCATGTTTCTAAATCTATGATCCATGATCCTAAGTCCCAAAGTCTGATCTGCAGTCTTTTTTAGATATTCTATATTCTCTTTACTGTTTGGTAGCTATACAGTGTATTTACATTGAAAAAAATGATAAAAATACATCCTACCTCTTTTAATATCCTACAAGTTCATTGCGGGGATTGTCAAGATATTAGGAGACATCTTATTTTCCAGATTTAAGGCCCAACAAGCAGGCTGTGCCCTGAGTTTGGTGTAACAACAGTCCTTTGTGCTCACCCTCTGCATGATCTCATCCTCAGCAAAATCCCACATAATTGTTGTATTGCTTTGAGCAGCACTAGGTATTCTCTGAGCACGGACAATCACGGAACAAGCTCGGACCCATGTTCTGGTCATGAAGCCCTGCTGTGCATTGTCCGGGCTTCAGCTCACCACACAAACATTGGTATAAGCATTGAGATCTCCCCACACTGCCTTGGGTCCCCCCCTCACTATGGGCAGGGCCTCAGCACATGTGCCTCCTTGCTTACAAGCCATTTCCCTCACTTTGAAATTAAACTTCTGTTTGATTCCTGACTCTCCTGTCTGTAGCCAGCTCTGTTCAGCTCCAGCCACCCACAGGTTAGAGGCTGGTTCCGTCCAGGTGACAAGGCCAAAGAATGCATTTGGGTTATTCCTTTCTTTCTGAGCAGGAGATTAAAAAATGTCTTCTAGGTACGACTATTTTCTTGATATTTTGTTGTAATTTCATTAACTTCACACCTGCCAGATGTATAATACCATATTTTATTGAAAAAATTGTAGAATTTGATTAGATTTTTAAAAAGTTAATGGACCTATGGAAAGGTATCAGACTTGCAGCTCTGATGACTCAAGTCACTTTCATTCATGGAACACAGAAATAGCATTAAGATAGATATGTTTGCTTTTCCACAGTGTTCCAAGCTTATTCCTGGATCTTGACTGAACAGGAGGACCCACTTGCAGGAGTTATTTCGTGGGCCTTCCAAGAAGCTTATAATTGCATAGTTGATAAATCCACTAAGAAAACCTGAAAATTTTGTCATTAAATGGGAGAACTGGGCAATGAGAATAAAGATCATGCTATGATTAGCTGGACATTGATAAAGTGGAATAAGGCTGTAACTGTCCAGAGTCCCCAATACAGTTGACAATTTGTTGTTGTCAACCCTGATAATGGAGATAGAGATCATGATTAAAATAAAAGAAGTAAAGATAAAAAATATAAAAGAAATGCAGTGCTTGGGGGCAGCCAAGTTCAGTTTCTCCTACAAGGCTCCTACAGGTTAATACATGAAAACAAACCCTAACTGATGTATTTACCTTTAATAATCAGCCATAGAATATGGTCAATTGGTTCAAAATAAAGTTATTTAAGGAAAAGAGCAGCAGAAAAAGGATCAATGAAATATTTTCCCCAACAACTTTAGGCTTTGTCATGTACTACTGAGCGGGTCTAGCAATGGGCCATCTCCTGAGGAGGCCTGAGGAGTAGCCTAGCTCAGTACAGAAAGTTTCATTACAGGATGATTGCCACCCAGTGATGAATTTTGGGGAATCGGTGACCAATGAAGCGTGCTTATGTCTGCAGGGAAGGAATTGTTACACACTAAAATCTCGTTCCTTGACAGAGTCTCTCTTGCTTGGTGATCCATTTGGTCTTGGTAGTAATTAACTACTATGAGGTGGAAGCTGGCAGATCCTCACTTAGCCAGCAACGTGGAGTGAGCACACCCAATATTGCACAAAGCACCGATGTAAGTAAAGGAACAGAAACCCAAGAGAAAGCTTTAGCACACAAAAATATATCATTTCAATAAAAATTCATTTTTTTAATTGTCAAAAAACTAACTTTCCTACAAATGAAAGCTTGAGTAACTGCGTTCCTTGAAATCGGAGCTTTTAAATTTATGAAACAAAACCACTTTTCAGCCTGTCATCCTTGCTGAGGTGTGTTTGACACTTAATGGGACGTGGCTGTTTTTGTGATGGGTAAACCTTTAGGTTCAGGGAAATCTGTCAACTTACTTGTGACTTCTAGAGGGCATCCGTAAAGTCTCCTGAGGATAAACTCATCAACATATTTAATCTCAAGCTTTGTTTATAGACATCCCAAATATGTTAGATCAGTTCAGTAAAGAAATTCACCAGTAAAGAGAAGAAACTAATCTCAGTAATTGGTGTTGTGTAGATAAACAATCTGTTAGTTGACAGGATGTGTTCCTTTTCTATCGAGTCTCTTGGCATTGTATGAATACAACCCAAGTATTGGGGAATGATTTTTATTGTGAAATCAATTATTAAAAAATACACATTCACTGTTTATGTTAATATAAAGTTTGTAACCCATGTCACAGCTAGATGGCACCATAGTGCACAGAGTTCTGGACCTGGAGTCAGGAAGAGTCATTTCCATGAGTTCAAATCTGGCCTCAGACACCTACTAGCTGTGTGACTCTGGGCAAGTTACTTAACCCTGTGTACCTCAGTTTCCTCATCTATAAAATGAGCTGGAGAAGAAAATGGCAAACCACTCCTGCATCTCTGTCAAGAAAACCCCAAATGGGGTCACAAAGAGTCGGGCATAATTGAAATGACTAAACAACAACAACAATAACAAATCCATGTCACAATCTTTGGGTTTGGAGGATTTTATTTTTTTGTGCGGTGACTGTATTGTGGTCTTTCTTTCTTTTTCTCTCTATTTTTCTTTTTCTTTCTTTCCTTTTTTTTTTGGAGGAAGAAGGGGGCATCTAGGCGAGAGGGTGGAGAAGAGAATAGAATCCAAATAAAATAATTCATGGCTTCCAAGAAAGGTGATCATAAAATTACACCTAATGGAAAAACAAAACCAAATGTCAAGCAAGTGCTATGCTTTTAAATGAAAGTTTCTAAAAAAAGAAAGATCTTTATGTAGGAAATTGTTATTATTTTTCCATGTTGTAATCTAACCTCTGTCGTCTAGCTACCTTGTCAAAAGTATGTTCTAATATTTTCATTCAAGTGGCTTAAATTATGTAATGTGAAAATGAATAATGACCATAAGACTGATGACTTCTATAATTCTTTTGAGAAATTCTATTTTGTAGGTTTGGTTTATTTGGATAGTATTTCCTTTAGGTAATGTAAATATGGGCATGTAAAAACTAAATGTAGCTAACATCATACTAGCCATAAATTAATTTTGTAAATCTTGAACAAAAAGGTTCACCTCTTTAAGCACCAATCCCTTTTTACTATAAACATTTTGGATGGGAATCTTCCTAAATGTATTATATACTTCCCTGCCTTCTTAAACAATTAACTAAGATATAATTTAACCTTTTCTTCGTGATCCAGTGGTAGTAATGAGTATATCTGTTCTTATTGTTCAGTTGTGTTTGACTCTTCATGACCCCATATGGGCTTTTCTTGGCAAAGATATTGAAGTGGTTTGCCATTTCTTTCTCCAGTGGATTAAAGCAAATAGAGGTTAAATGACTTGCCCAGAGCTAGTGAGTGTCTGGGGCCAGATTTAAAGTGAGGTCTTCCTGACTCCAGACCCAGTGGTCTGTGCATTGAACCATCTAACTGTTTATCTGTTCTTACCCTGGGTTGTAATGCAGTAATGCCCTCATGCAGTGATGCTATCAAGACCTGCTGAGGTGTATAGAACTATTCGTTCCTACACTAAATGGCTTCAGGCTGCTCTGTTTATGGAATTCTTGTGTCTGTTTTTAATAGTTTCTCTGTCTTTTCCTTTGTTGCTCTCCTTTCTTCTTCTTACAACTCATATCTCCAGAATAAGTCATTATCAGAGGGCTCCAGATGGCCGAGGTTTTGTTGTAATTTCACCTACTGTTGGACTTGTCATGTTTGTACTGTAGTGAAGGATTTATAAAATGAATTTTCAGCAGCATGGAAGACATTAGCTACAATTAATTTCTAATACCAGTGTTTACCTGTAAGAAATCCCTGTTTTCTATTTTAACTTGCTGCTTCTCTTCTGAGGATAACCAAATTTGTTAGAATGGTGTGTAATATAAGAATAAATAGGATCTGAATTAGAACCAGATGGGCTTGCCTATGAATAAAGCACATTGGTTTGACTACATAGATTTTGTGATATCTTTTTCAGCTGTTTAAAGACTTTTTTTTCTTTTTCTCTTCTTTACTGGTTTTTGGCTATGCTTAAGGTAGATGAGGTTGCCAGATAGCTTGGTTCTGGAGAGGTGAAGTATAGCTACATGGAATTTAAGGGCTTATAGGATCTTAAATTTAGAACCAAAAGGGGTCTTGGTGGTCATATAATCCAACCTCCTCACTTTACAGATGAGGAAACTGAGTTCCAGAGAAGCTAAGTGATTTGCCCAAGATCACATAAGTAGTAAGTAGCAGAACTAATAGCTGAACCTAGGTCCTCTGACTTTCAGGGCAGCTAGGTGACACAGTGGATAGGGCTGAAGTCAGGAAGACTCATCTCCATGAGTTCAAATCTGGCCTTAGACACTTATTAGCTGTGTTACCCTGGGCAAGTCACTTAACCCTGCTTGCTTCAGTTTCCTCATTTGTAAAATGAGCTGCAGAAGGAAATGGCAAACCTATTGAGTATCTCTTCTAAGAAAACCCCAAATGGGGTCATGAAGAGTTAGACATGACTGAACAACTCTAATTTTAAATACAGCAGATTTGTGGCATCATTGAATCTTTGCCTTGTGCCATGATAAAATCCTGCCAATAAGCCCAATCTCTGTAGTTATGGCAAGTGGGTAGGGTGCCCAAAGGACATGCTTACATAGTTCCCTATTCCTGATGGGTAAGTCTCCTTGAAAGAGGAAGAACCAGATTGAGTAGAAGACGAAAAAAGGAAACCAAATAAAATGCTCCCTTCCCCTTCTCTTCACTTCGAAGCTTGAATTGAAGTTGTATAGAATGAGTGTGTGTGTGTGTGTGTGTGTGTGTGTGTGTGGTTATGTGTAAAAGTACAAAATGGGTTAGATGACAAATTATAAAGAATCTCCAGATAATTCCTATAGGATGATATCATGATCATGTGTGTACTTATAAATTGTGATGATGAGGCTGAAATGTAACCTGGAAACAGCTTCTGTAAGTGCTGAAGCCCCTGCCTCCTCAGTAGGCACAGCCACCAAAGACCCAGGAAATAAAGTTCTCATCACTAAAGTCCTTGGCATTGTCAAATGGTTCCACATCAGAAACAGACTGCAGCTCTTCAGTGAAAATGACACTCATGAAGCTGTTTTACTTTGCACTTTGTCAGACATTCCAATGACCTGCAGCTAAAACCTCTGTGTCTTGTTGCCTCCATGAGCATATGAGTTCTGTGACAGCAGGGACTGTCTTGGCTTTCCTATCTGTGTCATTAGT
This sequence comes from Vombatus ursinus, assembly GCF_900497805.2. NCBI lineage: Eukaryota > Metazoa > Chordata > Mammalia > Diprotodontia > Vombatidae > Vombatus > Vombatus ursinus. Next base: position 51,257,750 of record NW_020954596.1, read on the forward strand.
ACTTTGCACATGGTAAGCATTTAAAAATTTTTATTCATTCATTCATGATGATGTGCCATGCTTTTTTATTATTATTAAATAAAGACAACTTCGTGTTGGTTCACCCATTGATTGACTGGGTTATTGAGATTGGATCTACACAAATATTTTCATTCTCTTCCCCAGGTATTATGCATTTATAAATCTGAACCAAACAAAATTAGTTGGTCCAAAGGGGATTAAACTCATGCCTTTCCTCTAATAAGAAACTGATCAAATAAATGCCATTTCTTTTTTTTTTTTCAGCCAAACACAAGGTTTATTAGAATATCCATCATATTGGGCAGACTCTTAAGGAGTCTGAACATTAGTAAGC
>NW_020954596.1:51258114-51384039 GCF_900497805.2 Vombatus ursinus
ATTAGAACATCCATCATATTGGGCAGACTCTTAAGGAGTCTGAACATGGGTAAGCAGTGACCAGATTATAAGAATCTGAGGAGTGGCTAGATTTTAAGAATCTAAGCATCTTAATGGAGACAAGATGGACCTTATATACAGAAAGTCTATGGGAGGGATCTAGGAGTGGCCAAGTATTCTATGAGGTAATAGAATTCCAGAGACCTGGACCACAAGACCAAGGGAGAATGGAGAAATGGCCTGGGGTCATAGGGAGATCCACAAGAAAGGCCAGTTGATGGGATTATAGCCTCAGGGGAACGCCAGAGATTTAGCCATGTGGGAAAGTCCAAGGTTTTTCCTTTCTGGGGCCTAGATTCCAACCCCATCATTTGCAAATTCTCAGCAAGCCATACATAACCCAAACAAGCTTTTTGACTAGTTTACACATTAAAACAATAACCAACCAAAGCTAAATTATTTTAGTGGTAACCAAATTATGAAAAGTTGCTTGACATAACTGATGCAAAAAGTTCACCAATTTGAAACTTGAAACAAATCCATTACCAATCAGGTGACTTCAGTTTTGTTAAATGCCCTTCCAAATTACTTTACACAGAGAATCAACATCTCATCATTAACATTTAAAACTACAAATTTAAAAGAGTGTGCTTACCTACTTTTGGAGGCTAGCTTCTTTACCTTGAGCAGGATGTGCTGAACCTGGATGATGCTTCCAGGCAAAGGTTGTCCTAGGGCCCAAGGCCATTGCCAGTGGGGCCCATGCTGTAGCTGCTGCCCCTCCCCACTCCTTCCTTTTCCCCAGGTGGGGGAGGGTGAAATCAAAAGTAAGGGGTAAAGGGTGAAACTCTCTTCTCCTATGAGAGGGGTTAACAGACACCCTCTTGACTCAAGCGAAGGGAATGGGAGAAAAGAGTGACCTGGGTTGTAAGGAGGAGTTCTAAACTCCTTAATGATCAATCACAAAACCTCTAGCATCTACCAAGATATTTTTAGCTGTTCTAACTTTCCCCTGTAACCTCCATGAAGGAGAATTCAGGGGTGTAGAGGGAAGGGAGTAAGTAAGCCTCAGGAAACCAAAAAACAACTGCAGTTTTCCCCCAATTCTCTAATGCGGAGAGAACTGACAGAATTCGGCATACACTTCCCGAAAGGGCATCTGTCCTTGTCCTCTATGCTATGGAAGGTGTACCCAGGTCCATGGCCTGGAACTGACCCAGTGGACTGAGTGTCTGAGAGCGTCAGGCCAAGTGGGAGACAGACTCGTAACTGTCTGCCTGAAAAGCACCTCCAAGCCTTGGTGCTTGGAGAGTGACCCCAACTGCAGAGCAAGAAAAGGAGGGAGAGGAGGCTTACATACCTTCCAGTCCTGGTTGGAGAAGAACTTGGGGTTAGGCAGTTTCCCTGTATAGGCCACCAAAATGATGCGGTTTAGGGGTTCAGGGGTTCTGTGACCCCAAAATCACAACACCCAAGTCCTGCCCGAAAGAATTCGAGCCAAGCCTTCTTTCAGTCAAAGACTAGGTTTATTAGAACATCTGTCATATTGGGCAGACTCTTAAGGAGTCTGAACATTAGTGAGCTATTGGCTAGATTATAAGAATCTGACCAGTGACTAGATTATAAGAATCTGAGCCTAAATGCCATTTCTTGATGAGCAGCACAAATAAACCCACAAATCCTTAACTTACAGCACTCCCCCCCCACAACTTTATATAGCTGTTTCTTTCTAAGAAACTCAATAAGATTTAAAAGTAAACTATTAGTTGCTTTAGTTTTGTTTTGGGTCTAGGTCTACCTGTCTCAGGGCAGCAAGGTAGCACAGTGAATAGAGCAACGGGCATGGAATCAGGAAGACCTGAGTTCAAATCCAGCCTTAGATACTCTCTAGCTGTGTGACTCTGGGCAAGTCACTTCACCCTGCTTGCCTCAGTTTCCTCATCTGTGAAATGAGCTGGAGAAGGACATGGCAAACCAGTCCAGTATCTGCCAAGAAAATCCCAAATGGGGTCATGAAGAGTTGCACATGATTGGAACAAGAAAACTGGCTCAGATCTGAAACAAAGCAAATCAAATCTCCCATAACTATTGGCATTGGAACTATGCTATTAGTGGGCCAGTTTGTCTCCCTTTAAGCAGGTTGGAGGCCACTCCCTCCCAAGGTCTCACCATACTGGTACCAGACAGTACAGATTACCAACTGGCTTATTTCACTGAAGCTCAGAACTCCTGAGCTCAAGTGATCCACTAGCTTCATCTTTTACAGGCAAGTGCCATCACACTTGGCTAAATTTTAAGTATAAAAATAGTCTTTTGAAGACAATAAAGAGTAGGGAAGGGGAATGAGAATATGGACAGAAGAAAGTACTCTTTATACCTTCCTTTCCTTCTCCAAATTTTTTTTTTAAAAGCACAGTGTCTTCCCTGTATTCTCTTCTAAAGTACAAATTGCAGCCTAGCAGTGACTGGTCATTATTCCAACATCAGCTCACTTTATGTGCTACTCAGAATCCTAGAGAATGCCAGCTTGTTAGGGATTTCCAAGAATAAGGACTAGCCTCCTTTTTATTTTCCCTGACAGCAGTCCAAAGGAACTTCCTCTTCTAAAAGAATAATGTTATAGAAAATCTCTGACCTTGTCAAGGACATCTCAACTATATGGAGAAGCACATTAATTTAATTTCTATTTCTTCATGGAAGTTTCACTATGTCATTTATTCTCTGGAAGAATTCCAAGTGCTCTGGTTCCATAGATGATATCTAATTGGATATGCTATGGGATCACAGGCTATTGGAAAATGTCTTAAATGCCAACTTGTGTTTGGGACTAGGCTTGGTATTTATTATGCAATGGCCTTATGGGAATCTGGACCTTTGACTAAAAGGGACATAGATAAGCTGGAATGTGACCAGAGGAGAGTAACTAAGACACTTGAGGGGACTAGAAAGCAAGCCTTCTGAGGACTGGTTGAAGGAACTGGGGATGTTTAACCTGAAGTAGAAAATGCTTAGGAGAGAGATGATCACTGTCTTCAAGTATTTAAAGGGTTGTCGAATGGAAGAGGCCTTAGGCTTGTTTTGCTTGACCCTAATGGGTCAAAGTTATAAGGAGACAGGTTTCTCTAGGTATAAGGAAAAATTTCCTAATGACTTAGAGCTGTCCAAAAGTGGAATTGACTACCTTATGGTATGATGACTTCTTTGCCAGTGGAGGTCTTTAAGAAGAGGCTAGAGGATAAGTATTTGTCAGGGATGTTACTAAAGGGGCATTGTGCTTTGGGTAAAGGTTGATTGTTTCCTGAGATGCTTTCCAGCCCTAAAATTCTGTGAACAGAAAAAAAAAAACCATAAGAACTCTAGTTCCAGCAGGAGTTGGCTTATGGTATATTGAATTAGAATCATCGCCCTGTGTGAACTTTGGGCAATGACTCAAGAAGGGTATCTGGGAGAGCAGGAAGGGGCTATACTGGGTAGTACCAGAAAAAATCTAAAGCATTTTAAGATTATAGATGATTTGCTTAGTTTACTTTCTCCAACCCTTCTCACCAGGACAAAGCAAGTGGGAGAGGGGTCCATCACTCGAATGTGCTTTGTTACCTTTCTGTGACTCTTTTTCCCTTTCGTTTTTTCATAGAGTAAACAGCACATCTTGATGCTCTTTTTTTTTTTTTAAACTGATTCCCAGGGACATAATGAGGGTGGGTGGGGAGACTGGGATTTGTTCTAGGCCCCTGCCATTTGGAGGACACTATCAGTACAGTCATTGGTACAGAGTCACCTGAGCTTAGGGTCTAGTCAGCAAGAAGAATTCCATCAGATTGTGAGTTTTCTCCTGTTTCCTGCTGCCACTCTCCTACCACCAGCTCATCAGCAGTGTTTAAAGGACTTGCCCCTGGTAGAAGCATTTCCAGTTATGGTTCTGCTGATCCCACCTGAAGAGAAATATGGGATTTGTCTCAGGCCCTACAAAAGCTAAGGCTGGTCCTGGATGCATGATTCCAAGTGACGTGTTATGTTTAGGAACTCCGACTCTATAGTAATAGAAAGCAGGGGTAAGACAGACATTGAGTGGCCTGTATTTCTCTTTGGTATTCATTTTTTCTGTCTTGGTTGTATGCTCTTTGACTAAGGTTGCCTGAGTGAGAGAAATAAAAAAGAGAATAAGACAGGAAGGCCTCAACAGAGAAAGATGAGGCCCAGAGAACAGCAAAGTGGAAAGCAATGGAAAGATTGGAGTGAAGAGAGAGAATTATAGAACTAAAACCGCAGAACTGAGGATATGACTGGCGAAGATTATCTGTGGTGTTTGGAAAAGTCTCCTCAGGTGCTGTTCAGCTTGTTTGATTGTTGTTGAGTCATTTTTCAGTTGTGTCGGACTCTTTGTGACCCCATTTGGGTTTTGGGGGGTTTTCTTGGCAAAGATTCTAGAGCGTTTTGGTTCAACTGGTACCCTGTGATTAAAAGTACTTTGGTCTGTTCGTCATGTTTCTTTGGGTCAAATAAAGGGTTTATATAATTGAATGCTTTTTCTAACTGCTAATACTCCCATTATCCTTGGTCATTCCTATACCTTTGGAGAACTGAGGATATCTTTTTGGAGTGAGAGAGAATGGAGACGGTGCCTTAAATGTTGGATGAGTGTTTGTGGGTTGGGCATGTATTCCCAAGGAGAATGCACATTCACCTTCTAATGATCAATGTGTAGACTGTTCATTCCACATTCCTCACTCTCCTTACTCACCACTCTTATATGATATAAACCAGGTGGGACAAAGTTACCATCCCATTATCCATGCCGGGAACATAAGGAATGGGACCCAAACTGCTTGATCAGAGAAGGTGTTTTGGAGTCATTGGTTCTCACTCTTTGGACAATTGCCTGTTGCCCAGAATGGGCCACTCAAATATCAGGCAGAAGATATTAGCTTCTATTTTCCATGATTCATTAATTCACAGAGGTAACTGAAAATTGCATACAGTTATTTTCTGAGGTGATTTCTTGTGATTATGTCATTAGTTAAATTATTATTACTACTACAGTAGCTAGATTTCTGGACTTGGGTAGGCTTGGCTTCAAATCCTGTCTTTGATTCTTGCGAGCTGTGATCATGAGCAAGTCACAGAATCACAGAATTTGAGAGTTGGAAGGGGCCTCAATGTCCAAGGAGTTCAACCCATACCTGACAGGAACCTCCACTATAGCAGCCTTACTGGTGGTCATCCAGCCTTTACTTTAAAAGCTTCTGTGGGCCTCAATTCCCTAATCTGCAAACTGGGGATAATCATACCTGGGTCACCAAGTCATGGGGAGACTAACATCAAAGTGTTTTAAAAATATTAAAGTGTTATTGAACTGATAGTTATTATTGTTTCTGTAGGTAAAGAAAACACTGCTTTAAAAAAAACCTGTAGGTAAATCTGGGAGTACCATAAAGTCAAGTGCATATGGTAAGGCACATTTGAGTTAAATCTTATTCTGTTGGAAAGAATTTTCCAAGCTACTTGAACTTATAAAAGAGCAACAGGCCAGTGTAGACATTTTTGGTTTTTGTACAATATTCTCTTTAATGGGTTTTTATTCACAGATAAAAGTATTCACAATACCAAAATGCACACAGAGAATAACAATTTTGATGATAAAGCATGGAAGGGAAAAAAGCATCCAAAAGATCTCTTGCAACAAAGCACAGAGAAACTGGCATATTTTTCGTTTTCTGTGTCAAAACCATTGAAGTGGACATTTCTGTAGTTTTGCAACAACCAAGTACAGGACACATGTGGCTATTTTGGTAATAAATCATTTCCCCAACTCTCTGCTCAGTATCCATTGGGAGATGGGTGGTACAAGTATGATTTCTAATTTACAGATGGGAAAACAGGTTCAGAGATGTCCAGTGACTTGTCTGCGACCGCAAAGCTGAGACACTTTTGATCTGGGATTCAAATATAGGTCTCCTAATTCCAAGGCCAGTCCTCTGAATGGTCATTTCTTCTTGATCTATGCACTATGAAATGAAATGGGGATTTGGATACTATGCCTGATTTTCATAGTTAACCAAATCTGGGTGAAATGTAATCTGAACAATTCATATGTTTTGAGGGTTGGAGTAACAGAATGGGGGCAGGAATGTCAGAGAGAGGGCCACAGGATAGTTAGATGATTGCCCTTGAGGTCAGGAAGGCATTTTTTAAGTCTTGTCTGGGATGTTTAACTAGCTGTGCAATCAAGGGCAAGTGGATTAATCTCTCTGTGCCCCAGGTAATTCTTTAAGGCTATCCATTACAGGTGTGTTGATGAACTGTGTGATGATGGTGGAAGAAGTTCATGGGATCATAGGATCTTAGATGTGAGGCTAGAAGAGACATCAGAGGTTAGTTGTCCAATCTGACACCCTTATTTTACAGGCGGGGAAACTGAAGTTAGAAACAGAGAAGTTAGAAAACTTGCTCAAGGACACCTAGATATAGGAAGTGGCAAAGCCAGGACTTGAACTCAATGGGTAACTCCAAGTTCAGCTCTCTTTCCACTGCTCCACCCCTCCCTACGTCAGGGAAATCACAGGCTTAGCCCAAAAATAGAGTTTGACTTGAGGGGCAAAGCTTCCACTGAAGTGTTATGGGCTTCACTAATTTATTTTGGACCTAGACAACAGTTTCACTATCTAGTGACCAGATGAGATTCTCAATTTTAAAGAAGGTTTGTTGTTGGTGGTAGGGAAGCTAGAAAATAAACAAGAAGGCAACCCATGGTCATTGATACTCAAAGTCAAAACCTATATCTGGATCACAGAGACTCAAAAATTTCTAAGAACCCTCCAGCTACCAGGGGTGGGAAACCTGTGGCCTTGAGGCCACCTGTGGCCCTCTAGGTGCTCAGGTGAGGTCCTTGGACTGAATCCAAACTTCACAGAACAAATCTCCTTAATAAAATGATTTGTTCTGTAAAACTTGGACTCAGTCAAAAGACTGAACCCAAGGACCTAGAAGACCACAGGTGGCCTAGAGACCAGAGGTTCCCCAACTGTCAGTTTAATTGAATTAACCTACTATGTGCCAAGCATTGTGCTATGTCCAATGATACAAAGATAAGCATGTAAGAATCCTGCCTTTGAGGAATTTACATTCTTGAAATACCCTACCTGGAAGATGAAGACCTCTGGCCAGACTACCTCCTGAGTTGTATAGAGAGCTAAAACCTGGGTGGGGGGGGGTCAGTATAATAACCTTCTAAATGGTCTCCCTGCCTCAAATGTCACCCTACTGTGATCCATCTTCCACTCAATTGCCAAAGTGATTTTCCTAAATCATAGATCTGATTATATTACACATCCCCCTCTGTGCCCCACCATCACACTTACTAAATTCTTACAACTCTATATTACTGTCAGGATGAAATATAAAGCCCTCTGGCAATTAGAGCTCTTCATTACCTGGCCCCTTCTTACTTTTCCAGTCTTCTACTTTATTCCCCTCTATGCATAGTATGATGCCATCACACTGGCCTATTTGCAATTCCCCAAATAGGACACTCTATCTTCTATAGTCATGCCTTTGAAGTTCCCCATGCCTGGAGTGTGCTTCTTCCTTAATTCCATCTCTTAGTTTTTCTGATGTCCTTTGAGATTCAGCTCAAATCCCACCTTCTGCAGGAGGCCATCCCTGGTCCCCCAGCTACTAGTACTTTCCCTTGTGATATTACTTTCTTTCTACTTTGCACATACCTCATTATCTATATATTGTCTTCCCAACTAGAATATGAGTTCCTTGAAGTCAGAGACGGTTTTTTTTTTGCCTCCCCACTCCCCTCACCATTTACAGTGATCAGCACTGTGCCTGGCACACAGTAAGTGCTTAATATTTAAATACTTGTTGATGTCCTGACTTCCCCTTTCTTACCTTCAGAAAACTATGGGACCCATCTCTGACTCCCAACTGAAGCAAGAATAATGGCAGGTCAGAAGATAGAGGATTGAGCCCTCAAGCCTACCTCCCACTGCTCCTCATACCAGGTGACCTTGTCTGGTAAGAGAAGACTTTACAATCTTTTGGGTTACTATGTGTTACTATTTGTTACACAAATGTGCATAAGGGAAAAGAATGAAGTGTACTCCTGTAGTTTTCTATAAGACTACTCTGAAAATAACAGGTACCATCAAGAAATTGCTACTTTTGGTATAATGGAAACCTGATGCCCAGGATTGTTAAATCATCTAGTAAAGGGAAAATTTGAAAATGGGTAGTGATAACAAAGTAAGTCTAAGAACTTTTGGCTAAGAGTCTAAAAAGTTCCAAAAAAATCTGAAAGAGAATATACACTTTTGCTGATGAATAGTCTGAACAAAAAGGGTGGGACAGCTAATAAATAAGAAGGAAGGGTATTTCTCCAAACATTACCAATAATTTCATAAAGTATGACTTCAGGAAAGTTGTTAGTAGTAAAGACATGTGATATTCTATATTTGTTTTTACATGATCACTCTAATTTTTTACTTTTGCTGTACTTCCTAATGAACTTTCCCCTAATCTCCATGATATAGATACTGCATGACAATTGGTATATTCCAAAACACACTCCTCAAATGTCTCCCCTAGCAGATAAAACAAACAAACAACCTCTTAAGGTTGTAAAAGAAAGTTGCCTCTGTTGTCAATTTAAAAAAAAATTATATGCACAAAGAACTATAAACAATCCTGGTGCAACAAATATTCAGAAGTTTAAATCAGGTCATTGTAGACAAAGCAAACAAAATTACAGCATTCAATGAAAACATAACTTTATTTCGTTTACCCACAAAAACTCTACCTTTAGATTAAGTTAATATGCTAGCTCAATAAATTACTTCTCAGAAAGTTAAATTTTTTTATATTCCTCTCTAAAATGCAAAATATTGGGCTAATAACTCTTTAAAAAAACAGAATTAGAAATTTTCAAAAGCCTAGAATTCAGAATCTAGAATGCATCTTGAATTTGTATTCAGTTAATTAAATTTTAGCTAACGAGTCAGTTTAAAGAAATTTGTCTTTTCTCTTTTTGCTTTCAGAGCTTATGTAACCAACAAACCAAAGCAATAAAGTAGAATCAACTGTCAAGGAGTTAAGGTTCTGATAAACGCTTTTGAACTTAGTATTTTACTGCTAGTACACAACCGACTTTGTTTCTTTTGTTTTGCTCAACCTGCCAGCATCTAATTGGGGAAACAGGCATTAAGGGTGTTTGACAAATAGTCAGGCCGAGATATGCTGTACATATTCATACACACCAATAAATGATGAGAGGAAGTTTAAGATGCAGTAAAAATAAATTTCGAGAGTTTAGCTCTGGTTTCATATAACAGCACTTCCATAAAGCACTTAGAACACTAAGGCAGCAATATCCTCCAGATAGTACACAGGGGACACATCCTTTAAATAAATGTGTTCCTTTGCCTGAACAGAAGTTCAAACCTGCTCAATTATCATTAATTTTGTTCCTTTTATTATTATTATTTTTTTCCCCAAGCGTGAACGAAGAAGCCGCGGCCTCTGAGGCTTTGCAGGCAGCTCGTGGCCGGTCTAGGTTACTGGTGATTATTCACCCAGCCGCGTGAAAAAAGGCTTTTTTTCAGCCTTCTCTGCTACTTTGGAGAAACTGAGGAGGAAAGGGTTGTAGGCACTTTAGATCCAACCACCAACCCGCAGGTGAGTCAGTCAAGGAAAAGGGCAAGGTCGAACACAGTTTAGAAAGAAGTCCCTGTAACAAGTTCAGTGCGTGGAACAGGCTTAAAAGGCACCAAAGGCTTGTACGGCACTAAAAGCAATTGTCATAGGAAAGGACAATGAAAACAGCTACAAGAAACCTTTGAGTCCGAGAGCAGACGCAGATACAGAGGGGAATCCCCTCTTTCACTTTGGGAGCAGTTCCCCCAGAAATACTGGCGTCGTGGAGACTTGGGTAGGAATCCTTGGAGGAGTTAGGTTCGGGCATCCTGGAACTTCTGGCTGGCTCTTTTATTACAGTGACAATGGGAAAAGTGGGTGGCGAATGGGCAACTCTGTAGAGGAAGAGGGAGAAGGGAAGATTGAGGGCTGATGGGATCACATGGGAGCAGCAGTAGCAGAAGCAGTGATTTGCTCCTGCACTGTGACCTGGGACAGCAGATTTTTTTTATACTCCCCCCCCACCCCCGCCTTTTCAATCCATCGCTCTCCCCTCCTCCCCCTTCGTTCCTTTTAAAGGACTCCTTCCCGGGAAAGCTGTCAGCAGCCAGGAGAAGCTGTTTGTGCTCTGCTCAGACTAGAGCAGCTTCTCCTTCGGCCCGGCGAAGTGGGGGCGAGCCCTCGGGAGGAGGGCAGGAGCGCCCTCGTTGCCTGCCGTCTCTACTGTCTGGATGTCGCCACACGTGGGACGCCTCTTCCCTTCTTACTGGGCTCAGGTCCCTTAGGTTACTCCGGCCAGTTCGTAAAGGTGCGGGAAGAAATAAATTGCATTCTAAGACCTCCACCAGCAAGTTCCCACCTCTTGGTGTGATTCTTCCTGTGAGGAGTGGGGAGGGGGTGGGGTTGGCAGGGTGTTAGAAGCACCCCCAGGCCCAGAGAACTATGAGCGGGGTAAAAAGCTTCGGCAGCAGCAGCAGCAGAAACAGTAACAGCAGCCCCAGGAGCCTCGGCCACCGAAGCAGCAGCAGCCACAGCAGCCAGGGTAGTGGTCGCCCCTGCCCCCTCCGGCGCGTCCTGCTCTCCAGCGGATCCCACTGTAAGCGCCTCCCGTAGCCGCTCTCCTTGAGCGGTCCAGTAAGTCAACCTCCCCTGACCTCGGCCAGACAGGGTTCTCAGTTCCATTCTACCTGATGCGCCATGCTGACCTCGAGACTGCGGGGACCAGAGAGCCACTGCGACCGCCTGCCTGGCTCGTGCTGATCTCAGCGGGAGCAGTCTCTGCCGCTGGGTTAAGCCCAGGGTGCTGGGCGACGGCGCGCCCCGAGTTTCACAACTTACTGCCTAAGGGAAGCAACCGCAGGTCCTGCCTCTGCCTCCCTCCACCACATCCTCTCCTTTCCCTAAAATCCTTAGGAAAGGCAATGGGGGCGCTGCTGGCACTCTGTCTCCTCCTGGCCTGGCTGCGCTGGGGCCCCGCTGGGGCGCAGCAGGACGGCGAGTATTGCCACGGCTGGGTGGACGCGCACGGCAACTACCACGAAGGTTTCCAGTGCCCGGAGGACTTCGACACGCTGGATGCCACCATCTGCTGCGGCTCCTGCGCCCTACGCTACTGCTGTGCTGCCGCCGATGCTAGGCTGGAGCAAGGGGCTTGCACCAACGACCGAGGCGAGCTGGAGCACCCGGGCATCACCGCGCGTAAGTGTCCAGCTCCCTAGCGGGCGCAGCTCCCCATCTTGCCATCCGTGCCGGCTGTTAGCTGTTTGCTGTTTGTGTGCGCTAGTGTGTGGGTGCGCGCGCGTGCAGTCTATTCCTTCCCCCTCCCAAGGTTGAGCCCGTTCAACCAGTGGACGGAGGGAGAGAAAGGAGGGGTTGCTTTCCCGGTTCCCCTCCGACTCCCCTCACATCCCCCCCCCCCCAGGGCTAGTCCTTGGTGTGCTGGCAACAACGGGACCAGACGCGACAGGTGTGAGACCGGGTACATGGGTGCCCAATTTTGCTCCTTCTCAACCCACTTTAAATTGCAGGGCAGAGGAGGCGCGCAGCCCATTAGATAGGCGCAGGTCCTAGTGCAAATTAGCCCGAGGAAGCTGCCCCTTTCGCATTGACAGATACCAGATTTTTCTGATTTTTTAGTGCTTGGCACAGAGCCTGGCACACCCTAAGCGCTTAATAGATGCAGTTGACTTAGAAGCCAACGGCTGGCATGCTTTGCCCCGTGTACGTGGTACTGTAGGCTTGAGTGAATGTGCTTGAATTCTCCCAGTTTTCCACGTAGACTAGTGAGGTGGGGGGAGGATATAGAGAGGGGAAAGAGTCCGGGTCTGAGGTTTCCCTAGAGCTGGAAGACGTTAGTGAGTGGTGATGGAGTGTGAAACTTTACTCCTGACGCCAGTTAATCAACAGCCCCGCACTGAAGGCAAAGCCCGAGTCACTTATTCTTTTAAACCTTTCCTGCACCCCTCCCCCATCCCCTTTCCTTTCTTTGCATCAAATTACCCTTTCCCTCCCCCCACAACCAAACTGAAAACAGCGCAAATCACCGCCACCAGCGTGGCGATTTTAAAAGCCCCAGTAGGCAGCCCTCCTCCCTTTTATTCTCGCATCAGAAAACACGGGTCGAGTTTCCGCTAACTTCAGAGCTGAATAAATCACAGCCCCGACCAAGGAACCTTATACCTTAGGAAGAGAGTTATTTTTTTTCCCACCTGAGTCTTAACTTTGGGGAAACACTTTAGGCAGTGGTTTAAAGGCCAACGAAACTAGAGGAGACAGTGAGGCCAGGGAGCCCAGGGAGCCCTGACGTCGTGGAGATTTGGACGAAACACGTGAAGCAGCCCAGAGGGCAGCTCCAAGGTCGGTGGGAGATAAAATTAAGTGAAGAATCCCTTACCAGACGAAAAGGATAGCTGTTGGAAAGGGAAGGGAATACGAGCTTTCTTTGATAAGCTTTCTTTTACAATCTGGTTACTCTCCCCATTTCTTTGTGTTTGGGGGTCCCTCACATACTAGGAGGAGGATTTGGGAAGTAGTTGTGGGGAAGATTATTTTAGATGCTCGTTGTGAGTTGCCTAGTCACACCACAACAACAGCACCATTTATCGATGAATTGATTAACATTCTATGTAAGTCACTTTGCAAACTTCAAAAAGCTATATAAATGTTAGTTATTATTGTTGTCATAGAAGAAAAAGAGAGGCCGCAAATCTCTCTCAACCATTCCTTCCTCCTCATCCTTTGAGGACCTGGTTTCTTTCTTGGGTCCAAGGTACTTAAATCATTTATGCTTAATTTCTCAGGTTACTGCATTCTTGCCGCTATCAGCCTAGGAATCAATCTCTCTCTGTCCACCTGTCTCTCTCTGTGTCTCTGTCTCTCTCTCTGTCTTTCTCTCCCTCCCTCCCCCATATTTTCTTTGCAGTCAACGGAAGGACAGGAATATACCTGGCTAAAAAGGGGCAAACAGCCCCGCAGCTCACATCCCTTCAGCTGTCCTTGCCACCTCTAAACCTTTCATGTGTACCTTTTATAGATGAAGGCTTGGCCAACTTGGGTGATTTGACTCCAATAAATGGACACTACAAGAGGCAAATACATCTCACATATACTTGCATGGTATGGGTACAAATAAAAATGGAATTTGGCCTTGCTTATGAAAAAGGTTGTTATGTGGAAAATTAGGGTTGAAGACAATCAAGAATTGCAGCAGTAGCATGGTCAGTCTTTGGCCCAGCTGACCTCTCAGTAAGAATGAGGTTTAGGGGCCAAGATGCCTTGATATAAACATTGTGTCCTTCCTGGGCTGCCAGGGAGCTGTTGATAAGAAGCTGTAGATGAGACATGAAAGTCATGAAGAGGATTAGGAAACAGGGAATGTGACGGATTTTTATATGGATTTTTGGAGTTTCTTGAAACAACTTCTAAATGCAGCTCAAATAAGTCTTAGACTTTTGACTGTGAGTGGGTGCTTCTGGGACGTGAGAGAAGTCTTCAAGACAAGAGACTGATCTCAACAATATTTTGGATTTTTAACACAATCAAATTAATCCATATTAAACTCTGTTGCCCCTACCCCCATTGCTTTAGTGAGGGCAAGGGGTTTTTCAGCTGCAAAGATGTCCAAATGAGGGTAAGGTAAAGATGTGGTAACAAACTGCAGTCTCAGTTTGATTTATCCCTCTTTGGTCATAAGACCTGGAATCAATGCGCATCGGAGGTTGTAAGTAAAAAGCTTTGAGAAATGGAGTTACAAGAACTCTAACTCTACCATATCTTGAACTCAAGCCAATGAGCAGCCAGAAGACACCTTTAAGCAGAACTGGAAGGCATGGAAAGTCTTTAACAAGGGTGTCTTCCCTTTCTGTCTTCTTTTTAGAACCAGTCTACGTGCCATTCCTGATCGTTGGCTCCATCTTCATCGCCTTCATTATCCTGGGCTCCTTAGTAGCTATTTACTGTTGCACCTGCTTAAGACCTAAACAAACATCTCAGCAGCCCATTCGTTTCTCACTTCGAAGCTATCAGAATGAGACCCTACCCATGATTCTGACCTCCACTAACCTCAGGACGCCGTCAAGGCAGTCCAGCACTGCGACCAGCTCGAGCTCCAATGGAGGCTCCATTCGAAGGTTTTCTTTCGCCAGAGCCGAGTCCGGTTGTTTGGTGCCCTCACCTCCCCCACCTTACACATCAGGCTGTTTACAGACAGGTCATTCAATCCGCCTGACCCAACCATCTGGATTCCTGGTGTCACCGCAGTATTTTGCTTATCCCCTCCAGCAGGAGCCAACACTTCCTGGGAAAAACTGCTCGGACTTCAGCCCAAGTTGATAGGAATAATGCAGCTGAGAGAAAGACAAGTGGAGTGTGTTTTGAGTTATGTTCATGTTAATACTTAGATGATGTTCTGGGGCATCAGAACAGATCATCATGGAGAAATATTTCTTTTCTAGAAGTAATATGTTCTCTCATTTGGATCGCACAAAATGGATGTTTTAGGTAATTGCTTTTTTCCTTTTTTTTTTTTAAAGGTGACCATTACATTTTAATTTGCTATCTTTACTCGTAATTTCAGCAATTAGAAGTTTAAACCAGTTTCTGTTGAAAACATTTCATTGGTCAGCTCAAAACATTAGTTGTATATAAGATATTAGAAGTTACTCTTTTAAGCCCAAGTGGTTAATTTAATTATAATGAAAAAAGGAAGTACCTGATTCTAGTTATCAGAAATTCATTGAAAAAAAAAACCTTAATCACTTCTTAATAAACTAAGAGAACCCTGAGCATCTTGGACAGTATTTAAGTATGTTGAGATAATTATTGTATTAATAATCACACAACTCAAAATACATACTTTTCAGAAGGCAAGACAATATGAAAAAAATTTAGTAAGTAATTTTCATTGTTAGGTAAATCCTAACTAAACTTTCTTCCTAGGAATATTTATTGTGAACTTTTGTTCAGTGATATTTAGTATACAAATGAAAGTTGGACAATTGAATCTTAAAGTTTTATTTGTAAAATTAGTTATGTAAAAATGTCAAGATATTTGTAATTTAATGTATTTACACATTGACAATACTAATTATTTAGTTATCACACTGAATTTTTATGTTAATAAAAGCTGTGGTTAAAATTCCCGTTATTGTTAATCTGTGCCATATAGCTAAGACCAAGTGGCCTTTGAGCTAAGACCAGTATATTTTTGTACACATCCTGTTGTGAGATGCAGCAAAGTGATTTGCTTTTGTGAAAACTTTTTAGTTTTTAATCAAAGCACCTCGTTTTATAGGAGACCTATGTAAACCACTTGATAGTCAGTAAAAGAGACATACATATATTAATGAATTTAGAAATCTAGTAGTATCTAACATTGAATTTAAATTGCTTTAAAAAGCAATCTCTTGTATCTGATTATAAAAAGTATGCAGGCTATAAGCATATTTTCAGCATTTACTATATGCTAGGCACTGTGCACCTAAAAAAGGTGAAGAAAGTTAGCAAAAATGTTATGTATTATCATGTCTTCCTTTCTTTTACGACAGTCACTTATAGACTTATAGACAGTCACTTATCAGAGATAGACCCTTATGATTATCTAAAAGCAACATGGTTTCTATATGTCCCCAATTTATTTTTAAAATGTACAGTTGAAACTTGTGCTAGTGATAATGGCTTGTACTAGTGACACAGGTTGTAACTATTTTCATAAAGAGTCTTTTTCATACAATGACTACGTCACTACAAGTGAAACATATGTGTTGAGGTTTTTCTAGTATCGATTGTGGAGGATGCAAGTAAATATCAAACAGTTCCTTTACTCAGGAAACCTGTTCACTGGCTGACTTATCTAAATCTTGGTATATCCCCAGATGATAAGTATAAACATTTGCTATGACTTAAAGGTTCAGCCTTGGCCTATGAAACAGCACAACTAACAGACTTACAGCGATCAAACTGCAACTTCAGCATTGTCAGCAGTACATTTTAGCCAATGAGCTTATTGGCTATAAATAATTGAAAGATTTTATTTTTTTAATAACTTATTAGTTAAAATTGTACTATACCTTCTCTTTTTATTTCTCTAATAAATTCATGGGAAACCTGTTTAAAACAAATCTATTGATGAGAGGAATTTAATAGGGTTTCTGAAGTTAATTTATTATAAATCTTTAAAACCTCAACCTTACAAGTCTTTCTAAGCACTTATTTCCACTTTAAAGTGGTCATTAACTTCCAACATAGTCACACTCTTCAGCACTGCTGATAATGTACACTTAGAAAGATAGCTTCAAGAATAAGGAGTTTCCTGTACATAGCATTGTGAAAGCAGTCCAGAATGATTAAGTTGCATAATACACATCCATAGAAAATATACACCATTTGTATGAGTTTATTATAAACCTAGAGAGAAAAGGGACCTATGGGAGATCCAGGGCAATCCCTTCATTTCATTGATGAATAAACAAAGGCCCTGAAAGAGGAAGCAACTTGTCCAATGCTTAAGCAGTAGATACACTATTGCCACTTTTCCCACACCATTTAAAATGGCAATTTCAGAATAATTTCATCATATTTTCACATGAACTCAATTAACATTTCTTAATCCAGTGTGTGGTATAAGCCTACAATAAAGTACCCCTCTATGCCCTGGATTTGTTTGTATAGATTAGATGTTATAGTGAGGCAAGTGTAGGAATATAGTGACGTAACATAGAAAGTCTATAAAATAAACAATGTTCTTGCTGTCTGCTGAGCATCAGTGTTACGGTGATGCACAGGAATGTCATGTTTTCAGACAACAGGACAAAAGGGTTCTGTGACATTTAATGCATTTTTAGCAATTGCCCCATGATGTAAGAGGGCATTCCTCTGGTGTCTTTCAGTGATTTGTGTTGCCTGCAGCCTGCTGATTATATCCAGTAGAATAAGAGGCAAGGTAGTCCCCTTTCCCAAATGACTACATAACTAGATGATTAGGTATAAATTGCACTTGATTATTGTTTTAGTTAAACTATCAATGTTCATCTGCATTAAACAATTTTTTGTGGATAATGTGAATTCTACATTTCAAAAAATTGGCACATATCTGACCTTATTTCCTGGGGGTGGGGTGGGGACTTTTTTGCTGACCTACTTTTCAGGCAATCTATTAGAAGGAAAAGTTATGATCAATTCATATGATGCTAACAAAAAACAGATTTCTTTGATAGAGAGTTCTCTATAATAAACAGGGAAAATTGCCTTGACTCTTTAGAAATAATTAATCCTTGGCTATTGACTAAATGGGGCAGTGAGGTGGTAAAGTGGATAGAGTGCCAGGTCTGGAGTCAAGAAGACTCATCTTCCTGAGTGCAAATCTGGCACCAGACAGTAACCATGTGACCCTGGGCAAACCACTTAACCCTGTTTCCCTCAGTTTTCTCATCTGTAAAATGAGCTGGAAAAGGAAATGGCAAACCACTCCAGTATCTTTGCCAAGAAAACCCCAAATAGCGTCATGAGGACATGACTGAAAAACAACCAAACAACAAATTGACAGAACATTTAAGATAACTGATTAGCTTCCCTTTAAACCCAACAAACCTACCACTACATCAATGTGTACTTGGGAATGGCAAACTTATTTTATTATTGGCTTAAAAGAAAATAATTAAGCAGATTTGCTAAATAGCTAGGTGGGACAGCAGATGGAGGATGTGGAGTCAGGGAGATCTGAGTTTTAAATTTAGTCTCACACCCTGGGGCAAGACACAACTTCTGTATGCCTCAGTTTCCTCATTTATAAAATGATATACAAAGAGATATTTGTGAAGTACTTTGCAAACCTAAAAGTGTTATATAAATTGTAGTTATTATTATAAAATCATCCATATAATACATTCCAAAGGCAAACATAAATAATTTAATTGTTTTTTTTTGGATAATCTATTTTACTGTGTGGGTAATCCCATTAGTGTTGGTGAAAAGCTTTTAAATTGTCTGAATGGATGACATTCTTGGGGGTTTTCCCTACTTTTTTTCCTCTTCTGCTGGGGGAATTTCTTTTTAACCAACAGTATATCTAAAATTTGAAATTTGTAGACAATTATTCCTATTTTTAATTAAGGAATTTCCATAAATGAAGGTGGGATTAAACTCAATTAAGATGTATCCAAGACTGTTTAATTTACTTTTGAAAGCTCACAGTAGAAAGTGGTGGACTTTTGTATTGAAAACTTGGGTTTAAAAGCCAGCTTTGGTACCACCTGGCAAGTCATCTGACCTCTCTGGTCCTCAATTTCCTAATCAGTAAAATAAGAGGGTGGTACTAGATTACCTCCAAGGTCCCTTCTAGTTTAAAAAAAATTATACATATATATATATTATATATGTATATATATATAAATCCTATGACCTGAGGTAGAATTAGTACCATAAAAACATCCTTGAATGTGTTATGCATAGTAAAACTATAGTAATTTGGGACTCACAACTTAGGAATTTGTGATGGTTGTCCTGGGATGGACTGAAATTTACTGTCATACTATCTGAATAAAGAATTTACTTAGAGCATTCATAGTGAAAAAAGACTCTGGGGATATGCCTAACCTAAATAAAAGAAACTGTTATCATGCTATTTATCTGCATATAATTGCTGCTAATTGCAATTAATTATCTGGCCTGACAAAAATTCTGTTGAAACTCTAGTTGTTGTATATTCTTGAAAGTAATAAAATGAAATTTCGTAAATATTCTGTATTCAGTATTTTCCACACCTTCTGACTAGTAACTCTTCCAATTAGTCCAAGTTGATGATGTATTGTTCTTCCAATTAAGATGAGATGGTTTGTGTTTTTAAAAATAGAGAAATATGAGGTCAGAAATGCTGAGTACACAGAAAAGTAAACCACACTTGTGGGCAAAGGATTTCAAAATTCTATTATAATATATATCTTAAAGTAGACAGGACAAGTACAATGTGTATTAATTTCAAGTGTTCACTTAAATCTGCTAATATTTCAGGAATAATCTAAGAGTAAACATTTTCTATATAATCCCCACGTGTCTTTTTAAAATCTGTAGATACTTATAATGGGTAGGAAAGGAAAGGAGAGAAATTGGATATTATATTGCCAAAAACCAAACCTGCCACCTCACTTTGATGCGGTCTAAAGTTTTTTTTTTCCCACTCAAAGTTCCATTTTCCCAATTGTGCCCATGTTCACTTAGTCCAATTCAGTAGTTTACCAAATCATAAGTTCAGCTTTTTCTAAAAAAGAAAGAAAAAGATCAGACTCCTTTCTACAGTTCAGCTTCCTTTTTTTTTAACCAAGAAGCAACTGTATTTGCCAAAGGTATGACCCCCTACCCTTAATTAATTTCTAGTGTTTTACCTTGATCCAATTCTTATCCTTCTCTCCAAATTTCACTTGAGCTTTAAAACTTGTCACGGTTTCCTATTAATCCTGAAAGAAGTCGACTTTGTGTTTGTGTGTGTGTGTGTGTGTGTGTGTGTGTGTGTGTGTGTGTGTGACAGAAACAGATAGACACAGAGGCAGATACACACACAGAGACACTCAGAGAAATCAAGAGACACACAAAGGGAGACTCCTAATTCTTTTGATGCAGATTGGTAATAGGTGAACTAAATGAGTGATTTCTCAAAAAAAAAAGTTCATGCAACATGAATGGACTTAGCTTGAACTAATTATCTATATTACAGAGTTGCTCTTTAATTGTTATAGCTAATAGGAATGCTGAGATTAAAATTGATTTTGGTGAAAACAAAGCTGAAGAATATTGAGTAGCATTGAATATCAATTAACAATAAAACAATTTTCTCTTTCTCTTCTTTCCATACAAGTAAAACACATAGTTCCAAAGCAGAGTGAAAGTAAACTCAATTGTCATTATGTTTCACTTCATCAGTTTAAAAGGAGGGAATGTTTTGTGGATTGTAGGTTTCAAAAAGCAAATTATTTTCCAAAGCAATATCATGTACAATGTTTTAGTTTTTGTACATCATGCAGGTTGAAAGAAACTCAAACAACCATTTGGTAATTTTTTGGACCAGTATTGAAAACATGAAGACTTTTCTTTATGTAATGACATATTTTATTTCATTTTTAATAACAATTAAAAGACAATGCATTTAAAATTTGCAGGTCAAAACATGCACGTTCACAAAATGCCAGTGACATGTAACACTGCACAGAACTGAACATTACTAAATTTTAGTAACTATTTATAAAACACAGTGCATTTAATGTCAAGTTAAAACAAACCTGAGAAAACTACCATAGACATGGAGTCAAACAACTATCCGCTCATGCAACTGTGAAGGTCCCTCAACAGCTTCTGCAGTAGCAGTGTGGTGCAGTCTGACAATCCTACCTCCTCTTTAATGCAAACTATAGTTTTGTCTTGTCGCTGCTTTTAATGTAGCACTTTTCACTTAATATACATTGAAATACTTAAGTCAAAAATGAAGCTCAAGGTAGGAAAAAAATGCACTGCTAACTGTATTTATGGCTTCTATTCTAGAACAACAAAACACAAACATAATCTTTTTATATATTCTGGTCACATTTTTACAACAAGAGATTCACTTATAGAAAGTCAGAATTAGGAATAAGCAGATATGAAAATCCAATCTTCAGAATGCTACCATATTTCCTACTTAAAAGGTTTGTTTGCCAAGAAACTTTAAAATGCAAAATTCTGTCCATCAATCCAAATAAATGATTTAGTTAAATATGCTGAAATTTGTTTGAAAAGAATCTACTCCTCTAGAGAGTTCAAACTGAGGACCAATCCATTTGCCTACCGAACATTAACCCTTGGATATACTATGATATGACTTTGGAAGGCAGAAAGAAATATCAAGATTTATAGCAAAAGCCATGCATTTTCTCAGGCCATTTTAAAATATTAATTCATGCAGACAAATCATAAACTCATCAAAAGCACAGCTGCTTTTACATAGAAAATGAATTGAGATTTTAAAAGGGAAAAATTCATTTCCTTTCCTTTAAAATTTAACATACATTCCAATTTTATGATGTCCAAGGTTAATTAAAATTCAACAAAGTAGAAGTTTCATAAATGATATTTAGTTATTTATATGAGAAAAATTCACAATATGGTAACCTTTCACAGGTATGGTAGAAATTTTCATTATCATCATCTCTTTTATTAGGCACGTAATCACGGGTGGTATTATATGCTTTACAAAGAGAACCGCACAAACCTGGTCCCTCTGGTGTGCATGTGTATGTGTATGTGTATGTGTAGGTGTGTGTGTGTGTGTGTGTGTGTGTGTGCACGCGTGTGTATATTTATCAGTTATGTGGGGGGACAATTTTTTAGAAACTGATTATTCCTAAGCCTACTGATTCATTTGTAGAAAGACTTCTTAAATGAGAACTGCCACAGGGCAATTTTACATACAGACAAAAATCATTGAGGATTACCTAGCTATGCAATAATTATGACATGGTTCTAAGCATTTCACAACTGTTTGTAAGAAATCAATGATTTATAGCTGGCATTGTTTATGAAAGGGGATTTTAAATGCAAAGTTATTATTAAGCACTGCACATTATGCAGAATTTCACAATACCAAGTTCAAAAATTGTAATCTGTTTCACAATAAGATTTAATGTTCAATAACTGACCATTTTTTCTCACTTGAAATTAGCAGGAGTCACTGGCTTAGCTTAATAAGCATACACAAAATGCATGAAACTAACTCTATTGAGCAGGGGACATGTTAAAGTGTGTTGCACATCTGACCTAATTTGCAATAGGTGAAGTTTGCCTAAAGTCTTTTTTCTCAACTAAAATATCTAGACCATTTCCACATTTTTTTTTTTAAAACTAGCTTCCTGAGAAACACCATTAGGCTGTTAACAATTTTTTTTTTAAGAAAATAGCAACTACTTGGTGCAAATATACAATCAAAACCCTGATACAGCTAGATAAGTTGAAATTTCCACATGAACTCAAATTTATAAGTGGTAGTTCTTGTGAGGCAATGTTTCCTTTGTGCCTAATAGTAAAAACCAACAGGGGATGTCTGATTTCCAAGACAGACATTCTGCCTTAGAACAGGTTACAAAGAGAGGAAGGTAGAATCAGTGTACCTCACCTCTACTAATCCTATGAAAACTTTTTTTTCTTATGAAGAAGGTAACAAGGAGTCTTAAAAGTAGCTGTGATTTGCTCTAACAGGGTAAAGACCCTATGATTAAATAGCAGATTTTAAGTTTTTCTAAGATTTGATTTCATGAAAATGGAGATGGCTTTTTTTTTTTGGTTAAAATGTTCTTTTATGGAATAGAAATGTGAATATTACTGATAACAGAAATTTATATAGTACTTTCAAGTTTACAAAATGCTTTATACTCATTTCATAATATCCTACCAACCATATGAAATAGGTACTACGGGGATTATAGTCTTCATTCTACAGATGAGGTAAATGAGACTCAGAGAGGTAAATTACCTTGGCCACCCTAAGTGTCAGTGGCGGAATTTGAATTGTTTTCTTTTCTTTAAATCCAGTACCCTATCCTCTAAGCCAGACTGTAACTCCATTGCTAGTAGAAATGGAGTCATGATAAATTAATGTTTGTTTGTGTAAATTTGAAGACAATCATTTATATAGGTATATTCTATTAAATGTTAATGAATTTCACCAAAGTAAATCATGGATCAATAATTTAAGTATTACCTTCTTCAGGCCAGGAAATTCAATTCTATCCCATTGATAAATTTTGGAAGTTAAGGCCTTGGGAAGAGTGAGATTGATGAGGGGCAGGAAATAGAAGTAGAATTCTCTTTTTGAAAGTCCTATTTTTTTTTTTGCAGATGGGATATATTTACTTCTTTTTGAATATTTGTGGTTCTATCTCAACTATCTTTACTTGGATAGAACATAAATACATATATGGACCCAGGGAAGGGATGACTAAAGACAAATTTAAAAGAAGGAATAAATATTTTTAGACATTATACATTTTAAACTTTAAAGATGACATAATTCATAAAATAGCTCTATCATCCAACATTCAACTCTTCAATGATCTTTCTGGATTATGATTCCTTAAATCTTTATCTCTGCATATGGATTTGGAAGTGAGCAGACCCTGGACTAAAACTAAGTTGAATGTGTGACATCTTTTTGTATGTACAAATTTGTAAGAGAGAAAGGAAGGGGAATTTACTTGGCAAAGGAGTAAGTAGAGAATAGCTACGGATACAGTGAGTGAAATGATTCTTTTGCCATAGAACCAAAGAAGTCCAAAAATGAAAGGGACCTTAGATGGCCTAAATTTGAATTTAGAATGATGTACACTTATGAAACTCAAGGGTTGATTTAGTAAACTATCCTTTCTTAAAAACTGAAGGCTTACAAAATGATTAATATGTATTTTATATTAGAAAAAAAATTAAAAAAAAAACCAACAAAAGGGTTTGCTTTGCTTTGCTTAAGAAAAAAGAAACACGTTTCATCATCTCTTAGGCATCTATTGTCCACCGAAAGGCAAATCTGCTACTCACCAAAAGGCAACATGTGTTTCAATCTACTATACATATCTGAAAATTGGAATTCTCTTTATCCAAGATAAAAGTAATATGTTTAAAATGGGAATACAAATTTGCTTATGCTTTATCAAGCATATTTTGTCACTTGCTTTTAGTAGCAAAATCAGCATTTTTAATAGATAGTTCAGAAGTGTCAAATGAAGTAAACATTCATTTAACAAACATATCAATACAACCTATTTATAATAAGAAGCACTCCTCATTTCCAAGCAATGGGCTTGGGTAAAATGGGCAATTTTTTTTTGCAAGTTGAAAATGTGTTTTTTCAATTAGCATGTGATTCATTTTAGTTAAAAGAAATGTGGTAGCTACCTCTGACAACTGAACTGCAAACTAATTACTCATTCTTAAATATAGATTACATAAGGCTTGGCTGAATAAGACAGCGGTAACCTCAAAGGGGAACTGGAAGGTAAAACTAAAGTACGATATAAAAGCAAATGCATTTATCTGATGTGGTATTCCAAATATTTGAATGGAAACTTTGGAAATCTTATATAAATATGCAAATGTATTTTTCTCAAGTGGAAAAAAAAAGCTCCTCTTAGGACTTTACAATACCATGTCAGGCCACAAAATTTAGAGCACATAGAAAACATGGAAATACATTAGAACTGGCTAATAGATATAAACACAACATTAGAAAATTACCGTCACAACTAAGAGAGTAGCCATATTGAAATGTACCTCTCTGACACTGACAGATAAATGAGACAAGGAAGAAAGAAGCATTCGTAAGGCTAAAGGTGCAAAACGTTACAGATTTTAGTAGCAAACGCCATAGACGAAACCTGAATTTGACTCATTTTTGCAAACTGATCATCTTATAGATAAAAAGTCAGGCATGCAGTTCTGACAAAATGACAAGAAGGAAACTTCCTTTGACATTTCTGTGCAAATGGCTACTGAAAGAGAAATACATTTATTGAACTTCTTTGGCAAACATTTATTAGGACGGTTTTGACGACTAACAACAATTGATGCTTTGCTTAGACATTTTGCTCTGGAAGGTGAGTCCGCCCCTTAAAAATGCTGGTTTTCAGCTCATTTTGAACATGAGTCCTGTTACCAGTCCCTCTACATAATGCCATTTCACATTTTTTCATAAATGGTAAAGATCTGTCATCATATGATATATTCAGTAATCTCAGCATTAGCTTTATCCCAAGGTGTGGAGTAAGAACAACACTGAAAGAGCCTCATTTTAAGTAAGCAGTCTGGCAGGACACAAGGTCATTTTCAACTTCTGTTTACAAAGATTAAGCACATACTTGTTTATAAAACTTTGAAAGAGATGTTGTTACAGTATAGTCGCACAGTGCTTATGTCTACAGAATAGATGAATCAGAACTTCACGCAATGACATCAGCACAGATCTTTTTTGTAACTTCCTGGACTGGCGTTATTTAGCCGATTCCAGTAAAGACCTAGTAGGTTGTCTTTCAGAAGTAAGTATCTGAGCCCACTTCTTAAGCAAAGTCCCTTTCACCATTCATCTGGTCTTTGTTTTGTGGTGTCATAAGCTCTAATCACTTCAGACTGTGAAACTATTCCATTTTCATCTTGAGAGAAAGCATATCCATCTAGAGATACAAAAGAAAATAGAAATTATTTATAATGAGCATCTGGAAGTAGACTAGGAGGAATTCTTGTCATTTGAGAGTTTTGAATATTCACATATTGTGGGTTCCATTCCAACTATACATGTATAGGTGATCATACTTTGCTTTTACTACGTTTCATGGTGGTACAGACAAATAGGTCATACTCCTATTCCCCTTTGGCCCTCCTCCCCTTGGGTATCGGCCACCTCCTCTCTCAGCTTGGTTCTGCCACTGAGGATGTGCTCTTTGGTCAACATGTTGGGAAATCCAAGGGCAGGATCAACATGGGGCAGTGTCTCTAGGTTTCCCTACTCTCAGAGCTCTCTAGAATGCATTCTCCATTTATGTCAAAAGTCTCCTATATTTTAAAATGTAGTTAAAAAAAAGTTACAGTACACATAAATAAAAAAAAGATATGCAAATAACACCAAGCTAATAAAAAAAACTAAGCATTAACAATATGAATGAGAAATTTACTTTGGGTCTGATGATACAGGAAAGGTTTTAAATAATAATGCTTATTTTTAGATCCTTATAATACTAGAGGTAGAAGTATCTAACCAATTTCATAAGTGTTTGCATATTTATGACTACTTTTAGTGAAAAAAGAAAAATAGATTATATTTTGTTTAATGCAAGAACCCCACTCCTTTTGCAAAACAGACCAAGTAAAAAAATTATCTCTTATAAAAGATAACGTTCATTGTCCAAAATACTTACTTTACCATATCCCGTCACATCTTACCATTGCAACCTTTCTGAAATGTGGCAAAGGATCACGAAACACAACATTTTTTTGCTTGTTTTGTTGATTTCTTACTTTTTGTAGCTATATCATAAAGATAAATTTAGACTGCTGGGCTAAAGGAATTTTCTTCTGATATGTTAATTGTGTGCTTTATTTTGCAATGACATCATATTTTTTTTTTTGTACCAGGCAATGATTTTTATATTGTGATAACACCACAGAAACCGTATTTCAAAAATATTTATGAATCATGCCAATGTATTTTTTTTTTAAGGAAAAGTACTAATTAAAGATAAACACTTACGGAGTAGGTTTTGTTGCAAAGATTCAGAACGGTACAAGTTCACATGATTTTTCTTAAAGACATTCTTCAAAAGTTGTGCTCTTTCTGTTAGACTACCAAGAAAGTGCAAACATGTGAAACACAGAATTATATATAATAAAATATGCAAATGATATACGAGCTTAACCTAGGGGCCAGTAGAATAAATAGAGAAACTGTAAACAAAGTATTTCTTTATGAAATTTGTAATCTATTGGCTTTGCTTTTTTTAAAAATATGATTCATGCAACCCCAGTTTGTATTATACACCTCACCATAAGCTCTGTTTTCATAGTTGAAGGAGAACACTGTACCTAATAATTCAGTCAAAAGAAATGTTTCTTTTTAATGTCCTGTATTTACTTAACGTAAGTAAATGAGGACAGAAGTGCCAGGGATTAAAAAAAAAGATGATTTTAAGTGTTTCTGCTTAATTTAATAATTATGGCTCAAGATATGCCTGCAAAGACTTCTTAAATCAAATTGCACTACATCAGGTACAATGAGTCACTTGGAAAGCCTGAGTGAAAAATCAGTTTTACTGAGAGATAATAATATTGTATATTGTAATATTATTATAACATTCTAATATTGTATTACAATATTATAATTATACAATTATAATATAATATTACAATAATATTGTAACCAATTGTTTTATCCTTCTATGGCATTTATTCATTTTATATTTTAGCATCACAAAACCATGGAACATTTTCTACTGTGGGTATTATCTCAGGAGAGGAATAAGGATGAATCAGTTCCATGCACATTTTAAGTTACGTCAGTTATGCTGGCATACTATAGGATCATTCATTGACTAAGATTTGGGAAGAAATTTGGAGGTCAGTTAGTCCAGTCTCTTCAATTTATAAATGAGAAAACAGTCAAGATGCCTGCATATCACTTACAGATGAAGAATTCAGATACTGTTAATTGAGTTATTAGATTCAAAATGTATTCTACGATAGATAATATTCTAAATATATCATGTTGGCTGGGGGCAAAAAAACCCTTTTAATTATAAACATGTTTTTTCATATTGTCTCTTAAGGTACAAAATTATGTTTTGGGAAATAAAAAAAATCCCTGAGGATGTTACACTTACATAAAGAAGGGAAATTAACACTATGTAAATACTGTACATAGCTCTCTAGTCAGAATAATTCAAATACTACTGGGATATAGTGACAGAAAATGTGTTTATAATTTTATTTTTAAAATGTGAAGCTCAAACTCTTTTTAGAAATAATTATACAATATAACACAGCAAGGGAAATATTTATTTTTAATAGATTTTCCTACTAGTCTTTCTGACAAAAGTAAATTCATACAATTAATCAGGTAATTATTGAAAGCATGCCTCAAGGAATATTTCTTGATTTAAAAATCACTCACATTATTTTGTTGACTAAGATAACCAACATACCCTAACTTTACAATGAAGCCAGCCCTCCCTTGTTTGATAAGGAAAATTGACTCTAATTGATAGATATGGAAAAATATGGATCAGAATGAATGAAAACAGGGAATCAAATGTTTTTCAAGAAATTCAAAACTGTTATACAGTTTCCTTTCTCTGACAGAACTGACATGATTATAGAGATAAATTTTACCACTTAAAATGATATTGCTATTTTAGAGGCTTTGATTATTTAAAAGGTAGTTTTTTCCTCTGATCTCCCCAGTTGATTCTGACCCTTTTCCTTAGACTATCCATGGTTCTTTGTGTTTTAACTTAAATGGATTTTTTATGAAGTAGTATTTCATATTCATTCTCAGTTTGGCTTATTCTCCTATTAGACTCTAAGTTCCTCAAGAGCAGGATGCATTATGTCTCTCTAGGGGTTAGAACAGGGGTGGGGAACCAGCAGCCTTGAGGTCACATGTAGTCCTCTAGGTCCTCAAGTAAGGCCCTTTGACTGAATCCAAACTTCACAGAACAAATCCCCATTCAGTCAAAGAGCCACATTTGAGGACCCAGAGGGCCACATGTGGCCTCGAGGTCACAGGTTCCCCACTCTTGGGCTAGAATGTTGTACGTGTGGTAGGCACATAATAGATGTTTATTCCTTGTAGATGCTTTAGGTAGATCTGTGATTTCAGTGATATGAGTAGTCCTTCTACCAGTGTAAATTACTGCTTTTTCTGTGCCTTCTCCTCCTCTGCAATTGGGATCCATGTTTCTTTGTAAATATTCTATAGTGGATAGAATTATTTATGTCTGTATCAAGATTATCTTTGATGAAAACATTAGAAGGGAATAGGCAGGCTTTCATGAATGAGTTTCTAATTCAAACCTCCATCTTCATAGTCACATAACAGACTGAAAGGTATAGAAAATATGTATTTTGGTATATAACCTGAAATTATATTTATAGTGATCTGTCTTACAATATTTGGTGCAAACAATGCAAGGTCATATAACTAAGTAGTCAATGTTTCTCACTGTCCTTTGAGTACACGATAAGCCTAACTCCTCCAACTCCTTTATTTGTCTATCCATGGAAAATACTTAAACCTCCCATTTAGCTACAACATCTTTAGGTTTTCTGACTTTATTTACTGTGAATTTACAGAGAGTTTCAATACGGATATAGCTCAGTTCTTTCAGCAATGTGTTTTTCACATTTTACAAAACAATGGCAAATTAAAAATGTAAAGTTAAATGACTAATTGTAATAGTCTAATTCTACTACTTGGGCAGCTAGGTGGCATAGTGGATAGAGCTCTGGGCTTGGAATCAGGAAGACTCATCTTTATGAATTCAAATCTGACCTCAGACATTATCTATGTGACCCTGGGCAAGTCACTTAACCCTATTTGCCTCACTTCCTCATTTGTAAAATGGGCTGGACCTGGTAAATCACTCTAGTATCTCTGCCAAGAGAACCCCAAAAAGTGGGACATGACTGAAAAAGACCGAACAATAACAAAAATTCTACTGGTTGGATAACCCAATAACTGAGGAAGCTTTAGTACCCCTCTATCCTTCCTTCTAACTTACCCACACACTCCATCATTACTGCAGATGTGTAAAGGAGCACAGAGTTAAAGGCCACTTTGCATTTTTATAATTTTGCTGAAGGGTGTCCAATCTTCTGGTGATGAATCTCACCATTCTTAACAAGGCTGGTTATTACATAGCTGATACAGCCTGTTGCTATATCTATTTTTGAAGTCTTTCCAACTAAGTAGAATCTCTCAATGACTCTCATCATTATTGAGACCCAGTGCTACTATCACATTACAATGAAGCCCTGGAGTAAGGCTTCTATGGAGGCTCCAATTATATTGTTATAAACTAGAGTTATATTTTGCCCCAATTCTTTTAGAAATCAAAATAAATTATATCTATATCATGAATGTTGAAAGTAGGGGCCATTGGAGAATGCAAATCTTCTAATTAGGCATATCATCAATTGTAATGAATAAAACAAAATGTCCATAGGATAGTACTGAAGTTTTGGAGATTATAGTTATCTTTTAAACATATTGGAGAAGGAAATGGCAAACCACTCCAGTATCTTTGTCACGAAAACCTCAAATGGGGCCATGAAGAGTCAGACGTGACTGAAATAACTGAACAACAATAACAAAAACATATTTCAAAAGTGCTGAGTGTTAAAGTCCTTCTTAGTTAAAACAAATAGAAAATTCCACGTTGTTATTGGGAATACTTATGCAGACTTCATGCATAACCACATTAGTTCTGCAGATAGTAGCAAAATTTGTGTTTTGCAATGGAATAAACAGATACGGAGAAGAAGAAGGTGCCATTTTTACATAGTCACTTTTCTAACTATAACTACTCTTTAAATGATATAACATTACAGGCTTGAGTACCCTGTGGGATCCTAAAATATGTAACCGCTTTGAGGAAATAGGCAGCTTTAGCAGCAGGTGGTCTAATTTTGTTAGCAGAACCACTGGCAATTGGGGTGGTTGGAAGCTCTGGCATTTTATGCTGAAGTGACTAGACAATAACAAGGTAGGGCAATTTCAAATATATCATGCTACAACTTCCTTATCAAAAATATTTCTAGAAGGTTTCATACCATTTTCCCTATGTATATAATGTCCTAATGTGAAAATATAAATGTGTTTAGATGGTGTATGTGAAAATTAACCTATATATCATAGATCTCTAAATAGGAGACAGTCATTTTCATTTGTACAGGTTTGTAGCTTCACAGCGGAAAACTGCATCTAACCAACTGTTTATAACGAGGTAATGTTCCACGTTAGCTGAGTAATGTTAAACGTTGGCCTGAAGGGCTGTCTAATGTTCAATGAAAAAAGAAAACACCCAACCTGTTCCCTTTCCCTGAGGTTCAAGCAATTTAATTTGCCAGTTCAATCAGAAGAGATGCAATCACAAAATAGCAGGTGCTTTTACCCTTTAAGAGTGTGTTTTGGTTTAAAAGCAACTCCTCAGGCTAATGTGGAACATAAACATATTGTTGAACATTAGCTAGAACATATGTGTGTACACATACATACACAGAAATGGTACTTTGTCATGTAAAATATCAAACATTGATATGCATGCCTTTTTGTTCCGTCTCGATTTAATAGTTAATTCTTTACCATAGCATATAAATATAAATGCCATGCACAGGAGGGAGCATAGTAAACATTATATGATGAGGAATGGTATTTCTCTAGTATTTCACCTATAGTGAACCTTTCAACTTAGAATTTATATGCCTTTCAACAAGAACTCTGTTATATTTAAAAAATGCTCTTCAGTGCCATGGATATTTATGGTTACCAATATTTACTGTAAAGTAATAACTTCTACTCTACTGAAAATATGTGATACATATAAAGGAACAAATAAAAATTCTGTGTTTTTGCTGCAAAAACCCACCACAGAAAATGAAGAAAAATTTTCTCTACCTACCTCATCATAAATCTACTTCATATCACATTTATTCTCTTTCTCAACATTAGGCTATGTTAGATTTTGTATCATATCCTAGAGCCCTATGTAGTATTGTGGTTAGGTGATGTCACACAAAATTATGAAATTCAATTAAAAGTTCGGCTCCAACTGCCACTTAAACAGATGAATTATTTCTATAATCATTAAAATAGAGCAGCACAGAATATTTAGTGAAAAGTGAGGGCATAGACATATCATTTGAAAAGCAATACTTTTTTAGATATCCCAGCAATAGGTAATACAGTACAGCTAATAATTCATTATCTGCTAACTCATATTTTGTTATTTAGTGTATTTGTAAACTTAAATATTTTTTATTAAGTTCAGTTGGCAAGTTATTTTGTTCAACTTATTAAAACTAACCTCCAACATGTAAGTGATGACCACGTCTATATCTCTTTTACATCAAATTCTGGAATCGTGGTATTTCAGGCGATTGCTGTCCATAATTAGTTCTGTGATGATATCCAGTTGGCTTAAACTAGACCCAGATGGTAGTAGTGAGTTGGTACAGGAATAGCCAGGGGTATGACAGCACAATGGTTGTGGATTAACTCTTGGTGAAATAATTCTAAGATTTAACTAACCTTAGTCCCACATATCTATCTTCCACTTTGCTATCACTTCAAATTATATGTCTGCTAGGCCAGGAGCTTATGAGATAGACACAGAATATCATATTTTTGTTGACACACTTCTGACATTAAAAAAAAAAACCTGTAAAATTTAAAATGGGGCTTGGGGGGACAGGTCAAATGTCATTGTGAGGCAAAGCAAGTAATAAATTCACCCCCTTTTCAAAATTCTCTTACAAAGTTCTTTTTGTAAAAACATCTTAGGATAATTCCATGCCAGCTTAGGTTACTTAAAGATTATTTTAATAGCTTTAATTATATACACATAGGACTGATGACCAAACTCTGATTTATGTCCACAATAAAGAATAAAAACTGGCAAACTCGGTAATTAGGTTTCCATTTACAATTCTAATAAAATAATTTGTTTATTTTAATTAATTGATGTTTTGCCTTGATTAAAGTCATTAATGTTCAGAAGTAAAGGAGAATTTGCTGAAAGTTTTATACACACTGACAATTAAAAGCAGAATCTAGGTTGAGTTGACACATTGTGTTGACTGAGTGTGAAAATGACAGTTGTATCTTGAAATGTTACCACAACTCTGAGAAATCTAAGAGAAGTCAGTAGATGTTTAGTCTGTCTAGAATTACAAATCATATTTTATATACCCATGACATTATCTGATGAATAAACTGTTATCTGAGAACTCATCTCTTAGATTAAATATTAGAGGGAAGAGCCCACGTCCGTCTAGTTTGTTTGGAATATCACCTAAAAGTAGGCTCAACAGAATTAACATAGGTCCTAACTATGATATTTGGTGAATAATTGCTAATTTAACAAAATTAACATTATATCCAGACAGCAGAGAAAAATCTATGAAAATCCAAAAGATGAATTAAATCGAACTATGGCATGCCAATTCAACATCTATGCTGAATAACTTTATTCATTGCTTAATTCATTACTCTTGTGTCCCTCTGGTATCTCTTTCACAGCTGTTCCGTCTTTATGTCCTTCATATTTCAAATTCCTCCTTTTCTTCTTGGTTTCTCCTATTTCTTTCCTTCCTTCTACCTCCTTATTTCAGAGGACTAAAGAATATTAGGGTTGGAAGGGAAATTAGAGATTACCTAGTCTGATCTACTATCCAACACAGGAATCACCTTTATGACATCCTTGAGTTGGTAATTATCTAGACTCTGAATACAGGCAGTGGTGGGTAGCTCAATTTTTCAGGAAGCAGCTCATTCCACTGATGGATAACTCTAACTGGGAGAAAGGTCCTCATGTTGGGTTGAAATGTGTCCCTCTACCTTCTATCCATTGTTCCTTGTTCTCCCCTCTGTAAGAACACAAAACATACTTCCACCCTCTTTCATATGACAGTTATGAAGATATCTATCATACTTCATTCCTCAAACCCCTTCAGGTTCTTTTAACAGTTATGTATGATCTAATTTCCAGGTGTTTCATCATTCTAATTTCCTAACTTCTGGGTGCATATGCTCTAATTTGTCAATATTTCTCTTAAAATACCATTTTTAGAAGTGGCCATAGTACATTGGATGTGGTCTGACCAGTGGGGCTATTATATTCAGTAACCTGACATTCTATTTCTATTAATGTAGTTAAATCTATCACATTATTGTCTCATCCTGAGCTTGTACCTGTTTAGTATTCCCAAGTTTTTTTTTAAATGTAAACTGTTGTGAATTCAGGTCTCTAGCATTTTTATAATTACTCTTTTGAGCTTAAGAGCCTGATTTTATATTTATACTTATTAAATTTCATCTCGCTATTACAGCCCAACTTTCCAGTCTGTCAGATTCCTTTTAGGTCTAGATTTAATCATCCTTCATATCATTTATTCCTCCTATTTCTCCATCACCTGTACATTTGACACAGCATGCCTTTTTGTCCTTATAATAATGACTCAAACTTACATAGTACTTAAAGTTTATTTTTACCAAGTGCTTCTCTAAGTCATTATTAAAATGACTAAAAAGGATCAACCAAAGATTGACTCCTATGGCATGCTATTATACACTTCCTGCCAGGTTGACATCAATCAGTTAATCAGTATCTAACCTTTTATCCAACCAGTTTTGAATCCCTTTAATTGTGTTTCTATTCCATGCACATATTTTGCTTAAAAGGATATTTTGGCAGACTTTGTCAATGCCTTGATGAAAATAAGATACCTTATGGAATTCCTTTAATATTCCTTTAATATGCTATCTTAGTAACCCTTAAAAAAATTCCTTTAATATGCTATCTTAGTAACCCTTAAAAAAAGGAAGTTGTTTGGCATAACTCATTTTTCATGAATCCATATTAGTGTCAACTGATTGCTTCATTTTCTCCCCAAGTCTTCACATACTATTTGGTTTAATGATCTGGTGTCAGTAGAAAGCTTATTGTAGTAAGCAGAATTCCCTTTATTTGAAAAGCACATAGAAATATATTGTACAGAATTGTCCATTTTGGAAAATGGGACATGTGCTCAATTTCAGTCTTTGACATCATTCTTATGGGCAATTATCTTAAAAAGATGATTGACATTGTTTTTTTGATCACGTTACCAAGTTATTTTAAACCCCTTGATATAACAGTTGGTTCTAGTGATTTTTTCTTCCAATTTCTTTTTGACTTTCCATCTGATCCTTCTCTTTCTTTTTTCCCTAGCTCCTTTCCCTCCTCTCCTTCTCCCTACTTCTTTGTTTTCTTTAGGGAGAATATGTTGTTCAGGTTTGCCATCATCATAGTGGCAGTAGAAGCTGTAGATCAAATACTCCTTTTTGGTAGGGAAGTGTTTAGCCATTAATTTAATCAATTTTCCCTTTTCTTTTTAGTGGAAATTTAGACCACTTTTTGGCAGATGGGTCAGTGATGCGGCTCCTGAGAGTTTAATGCCAAATCTACTTTCCCTTTGTCACACCTTTATTTAGTGGTCAACTTAATATTCCAATTTCTCTAAATGATTGCTCTATGACAAAACTCTAAGTTAAATAGCATTCACATGAGTCAGTAACTTCTAAAACCAAGAGACTTACTTAATGGATGAGGCCCATCATTATTACCAATATCTGCCATTTAATTTTGTTAATAAATAATATTATTCACAATTCTATGAGACAGAGTACCTACCAGCTCCTCAGGAAAAAAGGAGCACCAAGAGGTCAAATGCCTTGCCCATTGTCACAGAACTAGAGAGTATGGAAGATGGGAATATCATCCTGAAATCTGTAAATGATTAGGCTAAAGAATGGACCAGTGCTTTCATTATAGGATAGGAAACTTGTTGTACCAGTGTGGGCCAGCATCTTCTAAGAATTTCAGAGTCTTTGGGAGTTGTCTAGAGCCCTAAGAATTTAAGTGCCTTGAATTCTTAAATCTAAGACTTATTGTGCCAAACCAAATTAATTAATTTAGACTAATTGGGACTTTTGGGAGATGGGACCTGGGATTTCACTGGTCCTGGGAACTTCCCAGGAGGAAACTTCTTCTTTCAATGTGGATCAGCACAAATTATGAAAATTCAAGTTTTAGAGAACTGCCAGGGACATTGCAAAGTCCCTAGCGGCTTACTCAAGGTCACACATCCAGAACAAGTCAGAAGTGGAACTCAAGTGCTCCTGATGCTAAGTCCTAATTAAAACAAATACACAGTAGGTCTTTTGTGTTGCTGTTAAATACTTATGTTAAATATTAATTTTGTTTATATATACATTCTATTTTGGTTACCTTTTAAGCTTAGTGCCATGATTACATTGCATCATAATTTCCTATGATGTTAGGCATCAGAGAATTACAAATAGATGTGTAAAAGAAAAAAGCACACTTGAAGAATTTTTACCTTTTTCCATGCACAACTGCCCCTGGATCTTGGGATTTTGCCTCCAGCTCCTGAACTTCATCTACCAGTGTTTTAAAAGTGGCCCTCTTGATTCTGTTAAAAAAAAAGATTCCCATGAAAATTCCCTTGAAAATGTCAAAACATAAAAACTAGCTATTCAGTTTAATACCATGATAATAATTTATAAGTACAATGATCACCTTAGAAAGATCAGCAATTATATAAACAATCTCAGCTCTGCTCCTTTTAAATCTTAAAATAATCATGCAAATTGCTTACAGAAAAAATATTTTTAGCTTAACATGAAAACATTGATAAATATTAAATAAATATACAAAGTCAATGTCAGGTGAAACATTTATATTATGAGAGCATTTAATATTCTAAATGAATACAATGAAAAGAAATTGACAAGCCTTCAGGCAAGCAAGAAAATCTCCCTTCACCCTTCTAAATATTATCATCAGAAACTTTATGCATTCAAAGGGAATGAAATTCTTGCATCAATCTCCCTTATATCTGGGATAGTTTGAGTAAAAACCTCCAAGTAATTCTCCTCCTCGGTGCAGTGTTTCCCAATGTTAATATGGACTTTCTGCCGTAGTTCAGTTTTTCTACTAAACGGGTGGCATGTGTTCAGCCGATGGTCGACCCTTTCTTCTCTTAATTTTCTTTTTCCTAATCTCATAATACTACTAAACCTTGTGAACTGCTGAAAAATAAGCTCTGAAGATGACCTCACATTTAGAGAAAAAGGTCAGTCATACAGAGGTAGGCTCGTATCTATAATCACATACAATGAAGACAGATAAACTTACACTTTGTATACAATGTCAAGAAGCAAAGATGTCACAGGAATAAATAATAGTCCCATCCAGAAGACTCCAGAACTAAAGAGCATGGCTGCCTGAATAAATAAAAACAAATAAACTTTTAAAATAATTTGAAAAGCTTTGAATATTATTGAATTTGTAAAAAAAATTCTGACCACCATTTCGGATTGACAATCATTTGCATAATTATGTAAAATGTTTTGATTTAGGAACCAGATTTGTGAAAATTTTAATGTATTAAATCTTCAGAGTACCTTTCTTTCTACTCTATTCTAATGGTATTAAAGTTTTGCTGTGTAAATTTCTTTTAATAGAGTTTTCTCTCTCTGTTGATCGTGAACATTAGAGGGAGATAATAAACTTGACATTTCTACATGCCTTTTCAATGGCTTGGAATATCATGCCCTGTACTTCTCAAGCAAGAGTCCACATACAACCCAGACTAGGCCTGAATAATATTTTCCTTAAACTCTAAAACCTAAAAAAAAAAACCTCAACAGAAAATCTTGTACTTTCCAACACCTTTTAATGAAATTATCAAATAAAAATAAACTCTAACAAAAATAAATAAAACTTAATTTCAAAATCCCATCACTATAGCATTTAGCTAAATTATATAATATCATAATTATGTAACATAATTTCCCTACAGCATAGGAAAAATAGAGATACTACTAGCAATAAGTATTTGACTGGTTCTGGAGAGAAATCAGTTTTCTTCTCTTCAAATTAATTATAAAACTTGCTTCAACACACCTGTTATGGCTGAGCCAATGCCAAAGTAAATAACTTGCATGTAAAATGAGAACAAATTGTATTAAAATAAACAACCTGCCTTTGGATCACATGCAAAGTATCTATATCAGAAATAATATAGTTCCAAAGAAAATGATTCTGTTATTAATAAATTATTGTTAGTTGCCTGCAATTATACTACAAAAATGGCTTTGTAATATAATTAGATTACACAGATTAAAAATAACAGTGCCACACAATGGCACCAGAAAATTCTTACTTCATTTCTTAGAGTCTGATTACTTCTAAAAAGCAAAATTTGTGGATTCTAATGGAAACCATTTAAGAAAAATACTGTTATACTTTCTCTAAAAAGTAGCCAAGTAACATTTAAGGAACGAAAAAAGGAAAAGAAACCTCTTACGTTGCAGACAATTGAGGAAAAGTTCAAGAATTTAGTTTTTATGGGCTGTTGCTCCACCATCATACATATCATTATTTTCTCTTCATATATGGAAAACTTCTATTCAGAAATTTGGAAAGACAACTCCTATGAAGGGTCTAGTTGCTTTTCACAGTTTCTATTAATACTGATACATAGTCATAGTCAAGCATCCAATTTAGTTTTAAGAAGTATTATTTTTCATTGCCTACATCACAGATTCAGCACACACATAAGCAGCTCTGGGAGAGCAGTCCTGAAAATACTCCTTTAAAAAATAAAGTCAAAATCATTACAAAATGGTCCCCCAAACAAACCAATTCTGCAAATAAAATTAAACAGTAATCCGTGGATTTCATAGAACAGCACCCATATACTTCTGAAACCAAAGAGAAGAAAAATATTCACATAAAAGTCACTTTATTTTATAAGCAAAACATGATCTTGGACATGTTTGCTGACATTCTCAATTGTTAAAACCAACACTAACTGTGTAATAGGAAATGTCTATCAAGGCTGGGGGTGGTGGGGTGGTGGGGTGTTGGTGGTTTGTTCCTCGGAAGCTTTATAGTAAGATAACTGTAGAATGGCCATTTTTTTCACATATATATGTATGTATACATATATATATGTAAAAGGCAAGATAATTCTAGGTGTTTTAATCTAAAATATCAGGTTTGCCTGGCTTCATTTCTAATGTTTTTATTTTCCTGGGTAAGACAGGAAAGGTTTATTTTCCACCTCTGCCACCTTGCACTAAATGTCTGCTGGTGAAATAGCAGAAGTAGTGATGTAGGTCTTAGGATGTTAATTCTGACCATTGTAATGCTAACTATAAATGAAGGAACAACTGTCGCCCAGTATTCACAGCCTCCCCAGCCTTTGGCTTTACAAATGAACAACAAGAATTCAGGAAAAAAAGTTTTTTTCTGTGTCATATTTGAAAGCCTGTCAGATTTTTTTTCTTTCGCAGAGTTAATCCAAACCTAAAAGATTTAAAGCCGACATTCGCATTAAAGACAGAGAGCCTCTTTGTATTTTTTGGAAAAAAATAAAATCCCACAGAGGTATTTCCTTCCTTTCTGCACAAGAAAGCTCCCCCTCACTTTCTGTAGAAACCATTTTTGTCTCTAACTTTTCACATCTCTCCACACACAGGCAGGTCATCTGGGAAATGGCAAACCAATCCCTTTCAGACAATGGTATAACAGGAGCAGCCTGTTCTGGGGATGGACTCTGGCTCCCTCTGTTCGAAGTTTACAAATTGTTCCTAATGCGTGAGGTTTGTGGTCTATGCCAAGTTTGCCCCTACCCCCACCCCGGCCTCGAGGCCTTGTGAAACCAAATGGAATCTGCCACAAAAGTGGCTCCCGGGGGACTTCAGAAAGAATCAGAAAATCAGGGTTGCAAAGCCTGGTAAATTGGAGGCCCAACAAGCCCAGAAGGGAAAACAAATAACCTCTTGTCTCTGCAGAGTGACAAGGACTCAAAATTATACAAATGGGACTTCAAAAATAAATGCAGAGTGTCTCAAAACTCAAGTTATGTCAAAGAATTATTCTGCAAAATCTCTGTGTGAACTTGTTGAGAAAGGACTTTTTAGAATCCATGTACTCCTGGCCTCTATCTAAGCAAACAGTGGCAATCCTGACTGAGATACCATTAAAGGGAAACAGACCTCTAGTATTAGGGAACCAAGAGCTAGTTGTTTCACAAATTTTTCAGAACTGTTCAAGGGCACTTGAACAAGAGTGAAACATCTCTCTTTCTTTTCTCATTTCTCCCTTCTTACTCCCACCACCCCCACTTCCTATCTCTTATCTGAGCACCCCAGAGCAGTCAAATCCTCTTCATTTTTCTAAAATCTCCGTTTTCTTATTTTAAGCTAAATAACAATAGCAAAGTAGTTTACATTATTATCATCTAATTTCACCCTCAATACCACTCTGTGACATACAGGTGCTATTGTTTTCTCCATTTTACAGCTAAAGAAACTGAGGCAAGGAGAGCTTAAATGACTTCTCTGCCCAATGGGACACAACTCTTAAGTGTCTGATTTGAACTTAGGTCTCCCAAACCCAAAGTCCAGTGCTCTATGCATTATGTCCTGCTGTCTTCAAGTCAAATGTAACCTCATTCAATTCAGACACCTTATAGGTTTAACCATGATTTTTTGCATGATATGAAAACAAGAAAAACGTGAGGGACAGACCACTTTTTCTAAAATTTTCCATCTATTTATGACACTGTCATGAACTTTAAAAGAAAATAGTAATATTCAGGGAACTGGAAGTTATCAAATATTAGTCACTGACTATACTAAGCTAAAAAGAGGTGACATTCAAGAAAAAACAATAATAAAAGAACAACTAGCTGCATTCAATGAGTTTAAACTATGAGGTCTTGATGAATTAAATCCCTGGGTACTCAAAAAATTGGCAGATGTGATTTGCTGGGTCCCTGTTAGTGATATTTGAAAGGATAGAATAACAGTAGAATTAATTGCAGAAGGACAAACATTGACTTGAATTTTTTTAAAGAAAGAAAATAGATCTTAAAAACTGTAGACTACTCATTGACTTGAAATCCGAGCAAAATTCTTGACCTTATTTTTAAAGGATATGACTAGTGAACATCTAGAATAGGAAGCAGTGTAATGAGCTTAGCACAGTTGCCTGGCACATAGTAAGCACTTTATGAATGTTAGTTGCCATTTTCATCATTTTCGTCATTTTTATCGTCATCATCATCATGATCATCATCATCAAAAAGAGCCAATATAGCTACTTTAAGGGGAGCTGGTGAAGTGGAAAGAGTGCTGATCCTGGAGTCAGGAGGATTAGAGTTCAAATCTGGCCTCAGTCACTGTGTACCCCTGGGCAAGTCACTTACCCCTGTTTGTCTCAGTTTCCTCATCTGTAAAATGAGCTGGAG
The DNA here is from genome assembly GCF_900497805.2 of Vombatus ursinus. Classification (NCBI taxonomy): domain Eukaryota; kingdom Metazoa; phylum Chordata; class Mammalia; order Diprotodontia; family Vombatidae; genus Vombatus; species Vombatus ursinus. Next base: position 51,298,846 of record NW_020954596.1, read on the forward strand.
AAGGAAACGGCAAAACTCTAGTATCTTTGCCAAGAAAACCCCAAACAAGGCCTTGAAGAAAATGATTAAACAGCAACAAAAATGGCTTCATCAGGAATGTATCTTGCCTAAGAAACCCAATTCCCTCTTTTTTTTTCGTATAGGACTATTAGTTCTGGGCAATGCTGTAGCTAGAATTTACCTACATTGTAGCAAAGATTTGACAAAGTCTTTCATGCTTTTCTTGTGGAAATGAGGAAGTTATATGAGCTAGAAAATGATATAATTAGGTGGACTTGGAACTCATTGAATAGTGTATTTCAAAGAATTCTGAGAAAGAATTGGTAGGATTCCACAATCTCAAAGGTTGCATACTAATCAAAGTTGCAGATGATAGCTTGAAGGGGATAGCTAACATGTCAGAAAACAGTTAATAATCCAAAAGATTTTGACATGGTAGAATGTTGAAGTGAATTGATATTTAATAGTAATAAATACAACAAATTGATATTTAATAGTAATAAATACAACTTCTTGTACCCAAGCGCAAAATATTAACTTTATAGTCATGACTAGACAACAATTCATCTGAAAAAGGTTTTAGTGGACTGCAAGCTCAATGAGTGATATGGCCACCAAAAATAAATGTAGTCTTGGGATATATTAAAAAATTCAGAGGCAAGTAGGTAGAGTACTGGCCCTGGAGTCAGGAAGACCTGAATTCAAATCTGGCCTCAGACGCATAATACCAGTTGTGTGACTCTGGGCAAGTCACTTAACTCCAATTGCCTAACCAAGAAAAAAAAAAAAGAAATTCATAGCGTTCAGGACTCTGGAAGTGAGAGTTTCATTGTATTCTACCTTGATGAGACATCTGAAGTATGTGTTCATTTTTGGGAAATCATATTTTAGGAAGGGCCTTAAAAAGCCAGACACTGTCCAGAAGAGGACAACAAAGGTGGCCTTGAAATCACGCCATGGGAAAATCGGTGAAAAGAACTGGGGATGTTTAATCTGCAGAAAAGAAGGGCTAAGGAGAAGATCATGGCTGTTTCTAAGTAGTTGAAGGGCTTTCATGTGGAAGAAGGAATAGACATTTTGTTTGGCTTCAGAGGGCAGAACTAGAACAATGACTGAAATTTGCAAAGGAGCACATTTTGGCTTGATGTAAGAAAAAGTTCCTAACAATTAGGCACACCAATGCAGAATGGACTCCTTTAGGAAGTGGTGAGTGGTCCTTCACTGGAGATCTCCAAGCAAAGGATAGTCGACCACTTGTCAGGTCTATTGTAGATAGGATTCTCATTCAGATATGAGTTGAACTAGGAGGCCTCTGAAGTCTTGCGCAACTCTGTGACAATTTCAGGAACCTTCACTTCATTCATTCTTTCTTTATTTAGGGCTGATTCCAGTAAATAGGAAATGAATTTATTGCAGGACACTTTTAAAATACAGCTTCTTAAAATAAAAAACTATCAGGAACTTTCATGATACATTTCTTTACTGCCCTTTTGAGATAAAGATGGTATCCTAACCTTACTGTCAATGTGTCATAAGTTCACTTGAAAATGTTCCTGACTACTCTGAAGGATATTCATATAGTGTGAGCTTCCCTATTTGAGGAACATAGTTTTGGGAATGACTTTAGTTTGAGCCTGAAGAACCATGAGATTTAGTGCTTTCTCAGGAGTATTTGCTCTCAGCCACAGATCACGAGAGGACCACTCAATAACAGTAAAATCTTTTCTAAAATCCCATACTCAAGAAAACATTCTGTTTTTGGCAATGGTTTCTTCATACCGTACTGTATCAAGCATAGTGAAATACCTGGATGCTTGAGGCATTCACCTGTTTCTCCTTTTTTTTTTACTTTTAGAAAGTGATGATAACTAGAGTACCCCTGAAGATCTGGAGATTTTTCTAGGTAATCAAGGTGGTAAGAAGAAAGCCAAAAGATGTCAATATTGAAATAGCCCTGTTCTTCCTGTCTATGAATTCTTACAGGGCTGGTATCAGGTATAAAAGGGTTTTTTTTTGACTGTTCTTTTAAGGTTGTGACTCATTTTAAGGCTATTATCAATGAAGTCCACATGCAATTTGCTGGCATGAAGAGCTTCAGAGACGATACTCACACTAGCTAACATATATATATATATATATATATGTGTACATACATATATATATGTGTGTGTTAAAATTTGAAAATTGCATGATTTCATTTGATTTACATTGTTTCATCTAATCCTCAAAACTACTGGAATTATCATGCCCCTTTTTATGAATGAGGAAACAGGTTCAAAGAGGTGAGATGAATTGACCGTGATCATATAGCTAGGAAACATTGGAGAGAGGATGCAAATTCACACATGTGCTGATTCACATTCCAGTGTTCTCTTCACTAGACCAAGCTCTCAGACATATTGAAGTGATCTCTGAAATCCAAAATATTCTCGTTTTCCAAAGCTAATGGCCAGATTGCTCCAGACAACTTTCATTTCCCTTTGTCCTCTAATCTCTGACATGTTGGGCCCAGAAGGCATATTTTGTGAGAATACTCTTTTTCTCAGACTCATTTACTTTTTCCATATAGCTCTGAACCTTTCCTATCTTCCCAAATGAAACATTAGGTAGGTGATCCTTATTCTAACATAATCCCATCAAAACATGAACCTACTGTTTCATGCATACATTCATCTTTTTTTTCCCCCCTTAGGCAGTTGGGGTTAAGTGACTTGCCCAGGGTCACACAGCTAGTAAGTGTCAAGTGTTTGGTCTGAGGCTGGATTTGAACTCAGGTTCTCCTGACTTCAGGGCCAGTGCTCTATCCACTGCACCACCTAGCTGCCCCATACATTTATCTTTTATTCATTCACTCACTTACTTCTTTATTGGGAGGCAATTGGGGTTAAGTCACTTGCCCAGGGTCACACAGCTAGTAAGTGTCTGAGGCCTTAATTGAACTCAGGTCCTCCTGACTCCAGGGCTGGTGCTCTATCCACTGGGCCACCTAGCTGCTCAGTACATTCATTAACTTATAGCTGTTCAGGGAATGAGTACTGGTCTAAGAGTCAGGAGACGAGTTCTAGCCATGACTATTGTAATTTGCTTGTGTGACAGTGGAATAATAATAGTAATAACTATATTTATATAGTGCTTGAAGGTTTTCAAAGTGCTTTAGAAATTTAATCTCATTTTATCCTGACAACAATTCTGAGAAAGAGGTATATTATTATCCCTGATTTATATATGAGGAAACTGAGGCAGATAGAGATTTAGTGATTTGTCCAGAATCATAAAGCTAAGTATCTGAGGCAGGATCTGAACTCAGGTTTTTCTGATTCCAGGTACAATGCTATACCACTTCATCATTTTGTGTCTCAGTTTCCTCATTTGTAAAGTGAGGGACTTAGACTAGAATATCTTTAAGTCCCCTTTTAATATCAACATATTTAGTATTCAATTACTGTAAAACACATTAAATATTTATCTGTATCATTATTTGACTTAAACATTCTGTGGACAAGAATCATTTTTGCTAAATTTTGTCTTTCAGAAGTGTGGTATCAAGTCATTGACCCTTGTTTTCCTTGAATGTGTGAAGGTCTGGTAGACTGGACAGGAAGAAGGCAAAGGATCTTGGGAATGTCCTTATGTAAAAAAATATCTACTCCACAATTTCAGAAAAATTAAATAGTCCTATGACAGTAATTCCAATATTGGTGTGAATTACCCCTAAACAAACAAACAAATAAAATCTAATATCTACACCATAGTAGCATAGCGGTAAAGAAATAGATATATGATTTATGTATGTGTGGGAGAGAGTTGGGGAGAAGAGGCAATTTTGGAGTAGGGAGCATTTTAGGGAGGGTGGGCCTGAATAAGAAATCTGAGGATAGGGCTGTGAATAGCCCAAGGGGGAGCATGAAATCAAAGGGATGCTTTTTTTTTCTGGGAGAAAAGATACTAGGATGTATAAGAGAAGTACAGAAGTGGAATTTTAAGGAGCCAGGACCAAATTTTGCTTCCTTTTCAATTTTTTTTGGACTAGGGACTTGAGTGATATGTCAGACTTAGGCATTAAGAATATCCCTTTAGCAGCTGTGTGGGGATGGAATTCAGAGAGGACAGATTAGAAGCAGAGAGACCAATTAAGATGCTCTTGCAATAATCCAGGAAAAGAGGTGATGAGAGTTTGAGCCAGGGATCTGGCTGTATAAGTGAAGAAGAAGGGTCTGAGATGAGAAATATTGTAGAGGGAGAATCATCAAAACTTGTAAATTGATTAGATATAAGGTGTGAGGGAAAGAAAAGAGTTTGGGATGATTTGCCAGATGGGTGGGTGACTAGGAAGGAGGGTGACTAGGAAGTCAACAGAAATAGGGAAGTTAGGAAGAGACCTGGATTTTGGACATAGATGAATTTGAGGTATGTGTGGTCATCCATTTAATCAATAAATAAGTATTCATTAAGCACCTACCATGTGCCAGGCACTGTGCTAAGCACAAGTGCTGAGGATACAATGAAAGGAAAAAAAAAGATTTGGTTAAAGGCAAAAGAAGAGGGATTTGTATTTTCAGGAAGGGCTGCCCCTTTCTCTAAGGCTTGAGAAAAGGAGCATGACTGAGGTTATGATGTGAAGCATACCAATTTTTTAAAAATGAAGAATGAGGTAAGGATTTATGTTACAAAGGAAGGAAGAGGTCAGTGCCCTTCCTAAAATGTGATGCTCAGAAATAAACATAATGCTCCAAATGCCCTTTGACCAGGGCAGAATAAAGTGAGATTATATTCTTTCTGCATACTCTGTTTGTATTAATGCAGATAAAGATAGATAGTATATACACAATGGGTGTTAGCAGATCCCTGGTATAAATGAATGCACGACCTAGTCAGACATTTTCTAACAGTGTTTTACTATATCAAAGATTTATGGGGGCAGCTAGGTGATGCAGTGGATAGAGCACCGGCCCTGAAGTCAGGAGGACCTGAGTTCAAATCTGGCCTCAGACCAAACACTTGACACTTACTAGCTGTGTGACCCTGGGCAAGTCACTTAACCCCAATTGCCAAAAAAAAAAAAAAAAGATTTATGATTGGACACCAGCAGGCTGCAGTTTGTATTCTCTGACTCATCTGACACTAAATCTCTGTTTGCTTCACTTTCCTCAACTGTAAAATGGGGACAATAATAGCACCCACCTCCTTGGGGTTGCTGTAAGGATTAAATGAGATAATAATTATAAAGCACTTAGCACTGTGCCTGGCAAACAGTAGGCACTACATAAATGGTAGTTATTATTAGCTATTATTTATTTAAATTTTTAAAAAGCATTTTTATTTAAAATTTTGAGTCCTAAATTCTCTGCATCCTTCCTTCCCTCCCCTCAGCTGGTAAGCACATATAGGTTATATATATGCAATTATGTAAAACATTTTAATATTAATCATTTTGTTCAAGACTTGAATAAAAGAAAAAGAATGAAAGGGAAAAATAGCATGCTTCAGTCCCTATTCAAATAAAATCAGTTCTTTCTCTGGAGGCAGATAGTATTCTTCATCATTAGTCCTTTGGCATTGTCTTGGATCATTATATTGCTGAGCAGAGCTAAGTCATTCACTGTTCTTCATTGAACAATATTGCTGTTACTGTGTACAATGTTCTCCTAGTTCTGTTCACTTCACTATGCACCAGTTCATGTAAGTCTTCCCAGGTTTTTCTGAAATCCTCCTGCTTGTCATTTCTTATAGCACAATAATATTCCATTACAATCATATACCACCGCTTGTTTAGCTATTCCCCTACAGATAGGCTCCCTTTGATTTCCAATTCTTAGCAACCATAAAAAGAGCTGCTCTAAATATTTTTGTACAAATAGGTTCTTTCCCCTTTTTTTAGAAATGTCTTTGGGATACAGACCTAGCAGTGGTATTGCTGGATCAAAAGGTATGCACAGTTTTATAGCCCTTTGGGCATAGTTCCAAATTGTTCTCCAGAATGGTTGGATCAGTTCACAACTCCACCAACGTTTTAGCTATTATTTTGATTTTAGTCAGCAGAAGCCTTTTGTTCAGGTCAAAAAGGTTTAGTTTGAAATGAAATATGTGTATCAGTTCAATAAACATTTATTAAGCACTTATTAGCTTCAAGACACTAGATACAAGAATTTATCAATCACTTACTATAGGCTAGGTATGGTGCTAAGTGCCTTATAAATATGATCTCATTTGATACTCACAAGAACCCTGGTCGGTGCTATTATCATCTTAATTTTACAGATGAGGAAACTGAGGCAAATAGAAACTAAGTGATTTGCCCAGGTCATATAGCTAGTGAGAGTCCACAGCCAAATTGGAACTCACATCTTCCTAACTTCAGGCATGGTGTTCTATGTACTGTGCCACTCTAGATGCAGAAGAAATTACTAGTTGAAAAGAAGAAACTACTTTTAACTGGTGAGGTGGTGATGATGGTCGAGAATTGGGCATTGTTAGAGAAGACACTATTGCACTGGTTCTTTAATGAAGGGAGATGCTTCAAGAGGAAAGAAATGGGCAGGGTGTGGATGGAAGCTCTTTCCAGGCACTAGGGATGGCATGAAGCGGGAGGAGGACAAGAAATATCCATTCATCCCTCCTAGTGGATCAGAGGTCTAATACTCTGTACCTGTACATACAGTCCAAGTTGAATATACAATGGAGAACTGGGGAGCTGAAGGAGTTTTGTTAAAGGTCAGCTTTTGAAAAGAATGGAACACTATTGGAGAAGGCTTTATTCTCCCCACTGTTCTGGAGCAAGGTTTTCTACCACGAAATCATGAAAGGAGCTCCTTGCTAACTGTTTTGTGGTCTATTATTTTGTCCATTTTCCTCAAGCAATTCTTCCTAAATTGATGATCTGTAAGGGTGTTTTGGTCCACAAACATACAGTAATTTTACTTTTTCTGTGTCTGCAAAATTTTTGATTTCTTCATTATATTATCCTACCACTTTCTGGGCATCCATTTTAGGCATGTTTAGGAAGCCAACTTTTATGTTTCAAAGTTTTTCTCACTTTGCTTCTGGGAGCTCATTAATCTTAAAGGTTTTTTTTTTTTTAAATTGAAGCTAACCATAATGTCAATGACTTTTATCACCTAGAATGGAATCTTCAAGTACCACCCATTTACTCGTCATGACTGTATTTAAAGATGGCACCTCACTTCCTACGTGGGTGAATGCCATATTGTTATGCAAATTCTGTTGTAGATATTGCTTTGCATTCCAACTTCATACTGAATCTTGGCTCAAAGCCATTAGGGATCAGTTGAAATATTAGATGCTTTGGGCAAAAGACAAATCACTGTAGGCACTCTAATGCTTATGTGTTCCAACTTTGTCACTGACCATCAGTGTGACTTTAGGTGATTCATTTAACTGCTTTTAGTTTGCTCATTATTAGAATGGGGCCAATACCTCCTATCTCACCCTCTCTCTAAGGACCATTATCAGGATCAAATACTATGGAAGTGAGAGCCCTCTGAAACGGAAGATGCCTTTATGCGCCAAGACCCTACCAGTTATTTCTTAGCTGCCTTACAATTAATACTGTGTTAATAAAATCAGATCCCATGAGAAATGCTTTCATCAGTCCTCACTTAGAGAGTAGAGGGGCTATAATAATCTGTTCTCTCACTGCTTCTTTCTTTTTCTCTAAAATTCAAGACATGGAATTTTCACATGGAAATTCCTACTTTTTAATGACTTGCGGCACATTTAGTATAGCTATGGTAGAAAGGGCCAAAGTACAGGGTAGGGATGACTAAGTTTAAGGACTTGCTGAGACATGGGACACTGTAGAGGTTTGAAAGCTATAAGAAACATGGCACACATGGGTTTTCTGGCTATAAATCTTCCACTTTCCAAAAATGTCAGTTTTCTACTTATATCTTGGCCCAAAGTAGTTACATTTAGAAGTCTTTTTGGTTTCCAGCCTGGACACAAGATGAAGCTTTGTTTTGGACACCTCTGAATTAACTGAAAGTCAGCTGTACTACTTGTGGTAACAAAGATCTAAAAAAACCAAAATGGCTACCTGTCCCTTAGGGGATAGCAGAACAAATTGTGGCATATGAATGCAATAGAATACCACTGTACTATAAAGAACATGGAGAATAGAGAAAAACATTAGAAGAACTGTATGAAGTGATATGTAGAATAAAAAGCAGAACACAAGGACTACAATGATGTAAATTTAAAAAAAAAATACCCCAAAAGACAGCTGAACTAAAATTAATTGCAATGATAAAAATTCTGGTCCCAGGAAACAGAAGAAGAAACTAATTTCCTTCCTCTTGGTAGAGACATTGAAGAAAACAGGAGTGGGGTGTTGCATGTGCTGCCAGACATAGTGATTCTGTTAGTTGCTTTTACTTAACTGGTTTTCTTTGTTACAAGGGAGAATAACAGTAAAAATACCAGGAAACGACTGCGATACAAAAAATAGAGGCATTAATAAAACTTAATAAAATACAGTTAAAAATGTTGAATTCAGAGTGGTCATCACATCATTTTATTCTTTCCTTAAAATCCTTCCTATGTTGGCATCATGTTTGTATTTACTGTCAGATACCAAAATTTCTATTATTTGGACCTATGTTTGAAACCACTTCTGCAAGGTTCTCCTTAATGATGATGCTAAATTCTCCATAAGAACATTGGCATTTAGCATGGGACAGATTCCAATAAAGTTTTAAAAAGTGAGCTTTAGTCATTGTGTTAGCTTCTTTGCTGAAAGCTGCAATTGAGTATAATTGTAATGTTTTACTTGTTTTCCTTAATTATGATGAAAAGCTGTTTTCATTGTTCTAAGGTTACTTTGTATAGAACAAGTGATACACTGTGGATGAGGGAGAGCTGGTTCTTTTGAACAGTGAGTGTGGAAAATAACCATAGCTTCAGGAAGGCTAAACAAGTTATGATACATGATTGTGATGGGATATTTTTATGCTGTAAGAATTGATGTACATGATAAAATCAGAAAACAAAGGGATAGGGGACGTAGACTGGACTTATTATTTCTTTTTTTAAAATTTATTTTTAATTTATGGAATAAAATAAGCATTTCCATAATAGTACAATAAAAAAAGATGATTGTACATGAAACTGCAAATCTATTATGTACAATTTGCTGTTCCTTTTAAATATATAATAAAATTATCATGCAAATTACTTTTTTTTCTTCCCACCTAGATTAAGATTTAGGAGGGTGGGGAGACAATAGAAGGGAGATACTTTTAGAGGGGTGTGTAGATTAAGATTAGGAGGGTGGAGGGAAAGACATGGGAAGGACTCTAAGAGGTGTAGGTAAAATAAGGAATAGGAGGGTAAGGGGGAGAAGATAAGGTAACAAGGATTGGGTAAAAAGAGAGGCTGAGAAGGAAAATAGTAAAAATAAGATGGAGGGAAATTCACAAATAGTAATTATTATTGCAGATCTCTTTGTGGAGGCAAAGAACTGGAAATTGCAGGGATACCCATCAACTGGGAAATGGCTGAACAAACTGTGGTATATGATTGTGGAACTACGATTTCACTGGTATTGGGAATTCCCAAGTTTTCTGATTTTATCACATACATCAATTCTTATAGCATAAGAATATTCCATCACAATTGTGAAACTTCCTCTACCAAAGCATCTTTTTTTTTACAATTTATTGAAAATTTTAAAGCAGAATCTGGAAAAAAAAATCCAACAATTTTAATGGAAAGAAAAACAATACAATATTTAAAATTGAATGCTATGAAATTGTAATGATTAAAAATAGCCCCAAAAGAAGCGATATAAGAAGGCAACTTCCTTCATTTTTTTTTTTTTGTACAAGTGGGAGACTATGGGTTTGAAATACTACAGACAATCTCATATTCCACCCCCCCAATGTACTGGTTGGTTATGCACAAATTTTTTTTTCTTTTTTATTCTTTGTTATAAGGAATGCCTCTTTGGGAGGGAAAGAGAGAAGGAAATATGCTGGGAAATTTAAGTGATATAAAAACAAAAGATCAATGAACATTTTATTATTATTATTATTAATAGCTAGCATTTATATAGCACTTTAAGGTTTACAAAGTCCTCTGTATCTGTTATCTCATTTAAAATACCAAACAAACACGGAATGTGTGGAACCTTCTTTCCTATTGAGACCTAAAATTTATTTTCCTCCCATTTTCATTTTCCACAATTGACAATGTCATTGGCATCCATGCAATTAAGGTTAATGTCGATTCTGGGGAATGGAGATTATGAGCAGACATTATCACAGCAGGGCCTGGTCTAGATCTGTTTATATAGTGATATTTCACAAAATTAGAATCAGGATTAGAATCCAATATTTCAGAGTAATTTTAATCTGAAGTTATAATGGCTATAGAATTACACAAGCAAGATAATGTGAGAACTTCACTCTCATCTCTTTTTACATTAAAAAAAATCTGTCTATTCCTTTCTCGATCTGCCTTATTAAAAAAAAAAGTCTTATCAGTGCTTTTGATAACATTGTTTTCATTTCCCATGCCACTCTGCTAATACAGCTGTCCTTTGTAGTAAGTTAGGTAAAAGAAACTGCCAACATTGACCGTGCCTGACAGCCTCATTCCACACTTGTAGTCTACCATCTCTCTCTGACAAGGAGAGAAGTATGTTCCAAGATGGAGAGTCAAGATGGGTCACTGTATGGATCTGAGTTCTGATGATGTTTTCTCTACCTAATTGTGACCATTATTCTCCTTGTTTATTTCACTCTGTGTAGATTCCTATCATCTTCCCAAGTGTCTACATTCTCCTTTGTCTTTTCTTATGGTACAAAAATTCCATTATATTCCACATGCTACAATTTATTTAGCCATTCCCATATTGATAGTTACCCACTTAGCTTCCAGTTTTTTGTTACCCCAAAGAGTGCTGTTAGGGATATGTTCTATGTGGGATCTTCCTTTGTCATAGACCTGCTTGGAGTAAAAGGCCTCGTTCAGGCATTGCTAGGTCAGGGGGTATTAATAGTCTAGTCACTCTTCTCATATATTCACTATACTTTACCACATCTCCAAATGACCTTATTCTCTCCTTAATTCTCTAGGTTTATCATGCTTTCCTAGAAGTATGGTCATACCCCAGAGCTCACTTTTTAGAAGTAGCCCAAGTTTCTTAGAGAATTTGGACTTGGATACAGAGATAGATTTGGATGATATGCCAAGAGTGTCTGAATTCAGCACTTTCAACTATAGAAAGGTTCCAGGCTTATAAAGTTAGTCTCATTAGAAAGGCCGGAACTTTGCACTGCCTATGATGCAAGTAAGTACAAAACAGTGGGGAAAGGATTGGATGGATAGGTTGCTAATAAATGCCAATATGTACACACAAATTTATTTGGTTACCAAACATATTACCATCATATCTTGATCAGAGATGAAAGAAATCTCCACTTGCACTGCCTGAATCATAAATACTTCAGCAAATGTAAATCAAATATCCATTCATAGTACTAGTGATGTATTCAATTTAGGTTGGTTGCTATTTTTGTAGATCCTGTTTTATAGATGAGAAACCAGGACTGTGAGCATTTAGTGCCTGGCTCAAAACCATGAAACCAGAAAGTCTCAGAGCCAGAATTTGAACTCAAATCTCCTGGCTCCAGCCCTCTTTCTCTTGCACCATTGCTGGCACAAATGAATACACAATAAACTCCCAGGGTTATTAGATATTGGTAATATTCAGAAAATGGCTTCTGAAACTAAATCACTACTTTCTCTCTTTCTTCCTCTCCCACATCTGGTTAAGACACGAGATCAATCAATCAATCAACACTTATTAATGAAATGACTAAAATATGGACAGTGCAAGAAAGAAAAAGAGAACCTGGGGACATAGATCATACAGAAATTGAATAATCTTCCTATAAATAAATGAAATCTTTTTTATATTTTAAAGCTCAGTATTGACATTTCCTGAGTCACAACAAACAGCTTTGGAGGAAATGACATGGGACCTGTATGTATGCTACCAAAGTAGTATAAACACCCAGAAATAAAATGCTCCTTTTGTGTTATCAAGATTAGGCACCATTAACACAAGAATCAGGAAGAAAATAGACATAATCATGACAAAGAAAAAATGTAAAATTTGTGAACAAGTTAATGAAAAAATATGAAATCGAATATTTTGCCAGAAGAAATAAATTTTGCATTATTCTATAATCTTGTGCTAAACTACTTGATACATTTAACAAATTATTCATAGGAAAGATGAATTTGTTTATATCTCACAGTATTAGGTGAAATGAAGATTTTAAATCATTACTCTAATATCATTATAGGAAGGTAGTAAAAATTTACATACTAAGAACTTCCACAAGATTAGAGAAGTGTTATGCATTTTAAAAATTTTGTGGTGTATTTGTTGTTTTATCTCTATAAAACTTATGAACTTAATAAAATTTTATTTTGTTCTTGTTGAGTCAGGTCAGTTGTGTCTTACTCTTCATGATCTCATTTGGGATTTTCTTGGGAAAGATATTGGAGCAATTTGCCCTTTTCTTCTCCAGCTCATTTTGACAGATGAGGAACTGAGGCAAACAGGGTTAAGTGACCTGCCCAGAGTCATACAGCTAATAAGTGTCTGAGGCCAGATTTGAACTCATGATTCTTCCTGATTCCAAGCCCAGTACTCTATCCATTGTACCACCTAGCTGCCTATAAAACTCTATAATAGCTGTTATTTGAGGGAAAATTGGCCAGTCTGTAAAATAAGATGGTAAAAATAACTATACCACACATTGGAAACAGAAATTGGTGGACAATGGTAGACACCTTGTTTTCGTGTAGTTATTCTACTGATGACAGAGAAAGGGCAGCAAATAGAATTGTTCTGAATCAAAAGAAACCCAATTTCTTTGGGTAAGCAAAACACTCAATAAAATAGCTTATTTTTTTTTTGAGTATAAAAGGCAACTTGATGTGACAAAAGAGATGAAAAGTAGCCACTGATTTCTAATAGGGCTACACTTGATTTATGATCACAAACTAGAATATCAGGTTGGGTGGATTCAGAAGAAAGAATGTGGCACTTGGAGTCAGGAGATCTGGATTCGAATTCTAGCTCTTGAGCAAGTCACAAATTTTTAAAGTCTCAATTTCCTGTTCTGTAATGAGGGAATGATAATACTTGCATGACCTACTTTCATGGGGTTGTTGTAAGGAAAGCACTTTGTAAACCTTTCTTACAATATTAATGTGAGTTATTATTATTACTACTTGGTTCCTTACGGCTAAAATAATACTTGATTTATTGAAGCAAATGTCATGATGACATTTCTGATTCTTCTTTGAACATTTTTGGAGGGTTTAGAGATCTCTGAAAACAAATTGTGCCAATCTATGGGGAAGGATTTCTACACTTGCAGTGATAGAGAAATCATTCTTCAAAAGAGCTACCCTCTGACTTACCGAGTCTAATGGGTCCCACCTGCCCTATATTTTCCTGCGATCAAGACCATTCTTTATGACCCTATTTCAAACTTAACTTGCTATGTGACTTTAGCTAAGACACAGAATCTCTTTTTCTTATTTTAATATATCCATCTTTACAATAAATATGCCATCATTACTGAGAGCATTTAGGATTCCCGTGCAATAGCTAAAGGGAAAATTATAGAGTAGGGTGAAAGAGTTGATGTATTCACAAAACAGTGTTACCTCTCTTGCCAAGTCGAGTAAGAAATTGCTTGCTGATTTCCCCTTTCTGCTGTGACCTAAACTTCTGATTTATGATAATAGATGACACCCGTTTCCTCCATTTTACTTAGCACTCCTGCAGGACTACAGGATTATTACTACAAAATGTATTCCAGAAGTACATAGGGATGGTGCTACCTGAGTAACTCGGTGTGTCTGAATAGTTGTCTCAAATATTAGGGATGCAAGGACCAACATCAATGAAAGCTTTTTATTAGACTGACTCACAACCTTTGGTTCACTGGAGAATATCTGCCAGGGTTTATGAGAGCTGCTGTCTCAAGGCTTCTTGTCTAAGCATGATAACCTTGGATGAAATTCCATCATATCATGACCTCACCCCACCCCCATCTCTCAAAAGGACTAATTTTATGGCCAATAAATTATTCAATGCTTTCTAAATTATAAATGCCAATATATGAAAAGGGGTATTTTAACTAGGACATTCCTCACATGAAAAGTAATTTATTATGTTGGATAACATAGACAGCAGCAAAATTTAAGAAAATAATACTGCTAATATAGTTTATTAATACCTTTCCTATAGGGGTGACACTAAAGAGTTCAACAAAGAGTTTTATTGTTTTTCAGAGAGACTCTACAAACCTCAATCAAGTGATCTGAAATTCTGTAAAACACATGCTCGTTCCTTAACTTCAATTTCCTTCAGTAGTTTTATAGATCCCTTAGGCCAGACAGAGCAGAAACAGATGGCGCTCTGGAGAACTTTACAGTGCATGCCTGCAATACCACAATAAATTTAAAAGTTTTGCAGATAGTGAGCTTCTGGTACTAATCCTGATATGAAATGGTTCTGAGTGTACTACGGTGTTTTCAAATTTTTTAATCTGTTTGCTAATCACATCAGCTAAAATATTTTCAAAACTCGATCTCAAAATTCAAAAACCTTGGCAATATCATTCTGACAAGTCAGAAAAGCAGGCCGGCATCTGTTTATATACCATTGTGCTTTTCCCTAAGGCCTACCTTGCCCCATAAATTGTTCTACTGGTGTGAAAAAATACAAGTCAGGTCTGAAAAAAAAAAGGTCTCCTCTTAAATCACAACCATATTTGGCAGAGAAAAAGAGGACAACTGCATATTTAAAGGAGTAGCAAAGCATGCCACACTATTTTTTCTTTATTATTTTTCTTCCCTAAATGATTTTCTCATTGTTACACTGTCTACCTAAGTTTTACTGATATCATGACAATTCTTTTGAAAAAGTTGAATATTTCAATTATTTATGGTTCTTCCATAAATTAGTACATTCATGTACTAAGGGTAGTCATACATGGAGGTTCTCTGTAAGATAAATTTAACATCAACTTTAAGGAATGTGTTTTCCAAATGGAGATTGTGTCAAATACTCCCTTCCCTCCAAATTCATATGTGGACTGAGTACCAACATATGGTTGAGGTCAAAGTAATCGAAATATGCAAGAAAACAACAACAAAAACAACAAAATGCCACCTTAACTATCCAGAAATGGTTTTCTGGAGACTTCAAGAATCCAAAAGGATGCCCAATCTAGAAGGGGGAAACACCTCCTTTCTAGTGGCAAAGAACCTCCAAATTTGGATATACCTGCCTGGATGGTTGGCAGCATCTCTGAAAGGCCTATTTCCCTCACCTTTACCTCTCTAAAATGGAGACGCTTGGAAGAAGTGACAAAAAAGATGAAGGGGAAATCAAGTAGAGAGTAAGAGGGGAGAGTGTAGTAGACACTAAAATGTCAGGAGTTAGTGTGGCACTATACAATGATTAGAAGAAACAATGGTGGGGGGAGGACAAGCAATAGTTACTCTAAATTCAGGAAAATAGAGATAGAAGAGGTAAGAGACAGAAGCTTTGAACTAGTGAATATCCACTTAAACTGGAATAAAACACTTGCATGTATTTGAATGTGGAGAAGAAGGGGAAGGTAAGGGAAGATCATCTATATTTTAGCAGTCCTTGAAGGTCTGTCCTAAGTGGTAAATCCTCTGTTCACTTAAAAATTCTTTTACAAAGACATCCTGTGGATGATGCTGGATAGTTGAGGGTTTTTTTATAAATTAGAACTTTTTTTTTTTAAGAGATGATGGGATTCATGCTAATCATGGTTCTGAAAAGAGATAATGGGTCAGAGAAATGATTCCATGGTTGAAGGTCAAACTCAAATTGGGAGATAGGGAATCCTGGGTCCTGACACTTCGGGATTGGTGAGGACAATGATGGTAAGACTCACAGTTTTTAGGAAAAGTGAGGGTTCATAAGATAAATAAATAAGCCTTTCAGGCTGGGATTAACTCAAAGAAGCTTTCCAGGGGCTGACTATCTAGATAAAGGAGAAGCTAATTCTGAGTAATTCTGTCAGCAGAATATGGGGGCTGTAGAAAGTCATGAACTGGAGTTTGGCTGTTCAAAAGGAAAGCAGTTTCAACCAGGGAAAAAGAAGTAGACCTAGGCATCAGCCATAAAGGATCTTGCCTCCATCACCTCCAAAGGTGATGAGTAAAAATACTTTCAGTCTTAAGGTTGAAAATAAGAGTGAATCAGGAAGAAAAAATGCAAGTGATTCTAAAAGTTTGAATTATGTTTAAGTGTGCATCAAGCTGACTTATGTAATATGAGCTATATTTGCATTTTACCTAATTTGTGCTTTGAGATTTTCCTGCACCATAGCAAAGGAACTTGTGTAACTTAAAGGGCAGATTAAGATAATTCAAACTTCTACTTAATGCAAGAATCCTTTTTTTTTGTGTGTGAGGCAATTGGGGTTAAGTGACTTGCCTAGGGTCACACAGCTAGTAAGTGTCAAGTGTCTGGTCTGAGACTGGATTTGAACTCAGGTCCTCCTGACATCAGGGCTGGGGCTCTATTCACTGCACCACCTAGCTGCCCCTCAGGAATCCTTTCTACATCATTCCTGACTGACTGTCAATAGCCTTGTCTCTATAGGAGTACTTCTAATGATAGGATACTCACCATCTTATGCACTAGCCTACTCTGTTTGTTAGAAGGCTCCTTTTTATACTTGGTTACAATTTGCCTTTCTTGTTTTGCCCCCTAGAGCAAGGGTTCTTAGCCTTTTTTTTTGTATCATGGACTCCTTTAGCAGTTTGATGAAGTCTATGGACCCCTTCTCAGAATAATATTTAAAAATGCACAAAATTGCATACATAAGATTACAAAAGAGGCCAACTATATTGAAATAATTATATATATAGATATATATATATATACACATATATAGATATATATGTATATATTTAAAAACAAAGTTCATGGAGCCCAGGTTTAGAACTCATATTCTAGAGAAGGGGTGGGGAACCTGTGGCCTCAAGGTCCTCAAATGTGGCCCTTTGACATAAGTTCTGTGAAGTTTGGATTCAGTCAAAGGGCCACACTTGAGGACCTAGAGGGCTACATGTGGTCTTGAGGCTGCAGGTTCCCCACCCCTGCTCTAGAGTAACTTAGACTGAATTTATCCTCATGGCTACTGTTTTCAAATATTTAAAGACAGCTACTGTGTCATCTTTCCCCTTTAGGCTCATCTTCTCCTTGGCTATCTATCCTTGGGCTCTTCAACCAAGCACTGCAGGAGATGGTTTACAGAGTCATGAAAAACCATTGG
The DNA here is from genome assembly GCF_900497805.2 of Vombatus ursinus. Classification (NCBI taxonomy): domain Eukaryota; kingdom Metazoa; phylum Chordata; class Mammalia; order Diprotodontia; family Vombatidae; genus Vombatus; species Vombatus ursinus. The sequence goes on from NW_020954596.1 coordinate 51,316,212, forward strand.
ACGAAGTCTACTTTTTCAATGTCTCTCTTAAAATTTGGTGTCCAAAAATGAGCAGAACAGGTTCCAGGTATTGTCTGACAAAGGGTAAGTAAAGTGAGATGATTAATTTCCATAATTGGAGTATTAGAATTCTATTAATGCCAACTAAGGTTTCATTCAGTTTCATTTGTGTTTAGAAGCCTCACTATACTGCTGGTCCATGTAAAGTCTCAGAAATATGAAAACCACCAGATCTATTTTCAGAGCAACTGTTTCCAAGCCCATCCCTGGGGCAAGGATTATGATCCTAGAAGTACAGTTTTAGGAAGAAACTTCCTCCCACCTCAAATTATTTCCTTCCTTCCATTGCCTCCAAAGGTGGTAGTAGCGAAAAATAAGCCAAGTGAAAGGGAAACTAGCCAAGGGCACTCTGTTTGTGGGCTGCCATGTTTTATTACAGATATGATGTATAATATGTCAAACACTGAGTATGAGGATTCATATTTCATTCAACATTACAATTTCAAATAATGCTGATGATGAGAATTTCCTCCAATCAATACGGTATTGCTATAAAATTAACAGGTGAATAGCACTGTTTTTTTTTCTTTTAAGGTGGCAGATAAATTTGTTCTACATGGTGTATAGGTATCCATGTGTATATACAAATGCTTCATTTGTAATTCCAATAAGATTTGGTACAGATAAAATATACTAGTAGCCTATCTATTCTTTCTGTTAACATTACTTGGTTTTACATAAGTAAAAAATGAGTTATATTCAAGCAGAGTGCTGATGTGGTGTAGTGGGTACAGAATGTGGCTCACAGTTAGGACAATTTGGGTTCTAGTTCCTCCTGTGACTAGCTGGGTGGCCCCAGGAATATGTCAATGCTTCAGGCAATTTCCTAACACTATGAGGCGCAAAGAAGGTGCTGATTTATTATAACACCTATCATACTAGCTACGAAGTGATACACATAAGACATTTACTAGACGATTTGAGATATTCTTTCTTGAGTGTAAAGTGATTTGCATAATGGCATGTTAATAGAGACTTCCATTTCTTACTACTTCTAGAACTATCCCAGCTATTTAATGACTGTAGTAAAAGAGCAGGGAGTAATAAAATAACAAAAGAAAATAAAGTCCTGTTAGCACTTAGCAACACATATGAAGCTGACTGAAATATGATGTTGTAATATTCATTTCACTATGAATTGTAAATAGCGATACCACAGGTCTCAAGAGATAAGATACAAACTCAAATTTTCTAAAACGTGGGGTGCATTTGAGGGGAGGAGGGATAAGACACTGTAAATAGGTAATGGTATGGATTTTTTTTTAGTACAACTCCCACATATTTATAACCCTAACCCTAAATATATCCCACGTTTTCAACAAAAACAAAATTCCAATCAAAGTAAAAAATACATCTAAATGAGCACAGCAAATTTATTCCAATGGGTATGTGTTGGGGAGGTGGGGTTAATAAGAGTGCACCATTACTGGGTAGGCAGTGAACCAAGACATAGATGACAGTGGATGATTTGCATCATGACTTTCTCTCCTTCCCACATTCCAGGGTGGCTCCATGCAGATGGAAGGTCCAATCTCTTCCTCACTCCATTGGACACCAAGCAAATATACCCCACCTCAGTCCTGCTAAACAGACCCATGGAAGTTCCCTGAAAGGCAGGGTTCCACATTCTATGGGCACCTCTTACTCAAGCCTGAGCCAGGGGTGTCAGACTGCCTAGGGTTTGATTAAGTCTGCTAATAATAATTCTCAGGAAGGAGGGCAGGGTAACAACCTCATACGTTTGCTCCACCTATGGTTCCAGCTACTGGGGCATGTCTTAGTGCAGAGATTTAGACACTTAAGAGGCCATCGCCTTTTCTTTTGAGAGAAGGCTTGGTATGGCAGAGTTGAAGGACCTGGGATGAGATCCTGGCTTTTCTCTATTTGCTACCAGAATAGACATTATCATCTAACAGAATTTCTATTCCTACCCATATTAATTCCAGTTTTGCTCATAAACAAGCCGCAGTGAAAAGACCTCTGGATTTGGAGTCAAGAGAAATTGGTTCAAATTTTCCCTCTTTTGTTAACTACCCAGGTGGCTTTGGACAAGTCACTTAAATGTACTATCTGCAAAATGAAAGCATTAAACAGCCCCTTCCAGCTCTCAGTCTAGGATTTGATGAAGCTGCATTTGTCTCATTTAAACTATGTCCTTGTATGTACCTTAAGAGTAACTGATGCTTAATAAACATGGAATGGAACTCAATTGTCCTGGGTGCCCAAACCATGTAAAATGGTATTCAATTAAAAAAAAAAAGAAAAGAGATTAAGAGAAAAAGAACTAAGATAAAATGACTGTCATGAAGGGGAGAAGAGGAGAAGTTAGGTCAATCATAGAATCCATATTAAGCAGAAATAAAGAATAGCATTGAACTTTTTAAAGGATGTCACTAGATAAACATAGTCTTTGATTTGATTAATGTAGTAGGAAAGAAGACTAGGGTTGAGAGGGGAAATCCTTATTCTTTTTTTCTTAAAATATAGAACTTATAAACTTCTGCAGGGTTTTTAAACTGGGAATCTGGGAACTTTAAAAATTTTTATATATTTGCTATTTGCTATTTAAAATTTGATAACTATTTTAAAATGGCGTTCTCTGTAAATCTACATGTTTTATCTTATGCATTTAAAAACATTATTCCAAGACAGGAGCAATAGGTTTCACTAGCCTGCCAAAGTGGTTCTATCATACAAAAAAAGGTTAAGAACCTTTGTCCTAAAGTTTGAATAGTCACATGCTTAAAAAAAAAAGCTTTCACTTTAGGTGGAAGTGAATGTTTCTTAATATGTCTGGTTTCATTGTAACACTATCAAAACCTACCCCCTAATAAACTTAACCACGAGTTTTTTTAAGTGCCTGCTTTCTGCTAATTTATAAAAAGCAGAATCCTGTCAGATAAAATTTCATGAAAATGATCTATAAACCAGACTGTCAAAAGTGAAAGGTACTCAGGGCAGTACTTATGGACAACAAATACAGCAAAACCACTGGAAAGGTTTCCCGTTACTGCAGCAACTGAAAGCATGGTAACACAGCTCACGTTACGTGGATTTGCAAGTTACTGTGAGGTCACAGGAAATCCTGAAATGTTTTCCACATTTTCTTTCATACATTTTATGTCAAATTTCCTGCAACTGAAATCATAAACCATCATCCTGCTGGAACTTCTTCTGAAAGAAAGGAGATCTTCTGACACTCCCTCCCAAACACCTAATAACTCAGTTCCTACTCCTGTAATAAGACACTGAAAGACAGGATTGAAAATGGACTATGATAAGGCTGAAATGTCAAATGTGCTGAATCTTTCCTAATGAAAACCAAACTGATATCATTAAGACCATTATAAAAACTACATTTAATGGGCCAGTGAATGCCTTTTTCTAGAAAGAGTAACAGCACACATTATTATTTTTAGTTAAGTATATGTATATACTCAATATTCCTCCAATTTCAGATTCAAGATGTATAATTGGCTTTAACTGCACATTTTATTGTATAATCTGTGTGTGAGCAAGTACATAAATGTATATACAATGTTTCCAGTTCCTTACAAAGTACTTTTTATTATTCCTCAAATGATTATGAGAGGATAAATAGAGCATGTGAAACTTGGAAAAGTAAGTGTTCTTACAAGATTTATCACTTATAACTACAGAATTCAAAAGCAGTTCAGGCCAATGAAAAAATGATGCTAAAATGTGAATATTTCAGAAGTAAAATAAAAACTGTGGGTCATCATTTATGGACAAGAATGTTTAGCATACATTACCTCTCCCGACATATCAGGTGCCATAGGAACAGCAGGCCATAAAGATGAGTAGATTCCAAAAAACACCACCCAGAGTGCAATGCTGCCCCAGATTGCTATATGGCTGAACTGTAGGGGGAGGGAGGAAAGGGGAGAAAAAGAGGGTGTTGAAGTTAATACACTTTTTTAAAAAAAGTGTTGGATTATTATTTCAAGGAAAAGATGCAGATGTAACTTTTGTAAATCCCTTCTAGCTCCTGATTTTACCCCAAAAGGATTATTTTCAATATTTTGAAAATAATCTTTTTTTTTCTCCCTAAGGGTTATATGGCTATGCAGTCTCTCACCAAATGCCATTCTCCACTCCAACCCCACAGTCACAATATATACACTACTAGAGTTATAAACTAAATGAGAAACTTGTGTGTGCATAGTAAATGGAAGCCAAAGGAAAAATGTCATTTCACATAAACCACTAAGCTCTAGAGAAAAAGTCTCAGTTGGATTAATCAAAAATGCTGCAGAATAAAGAGAACCCTAGTGCGTATGTGATCAGAAGTCATCTCTGTAATATATTCAAATGAGGTCACACCCTACCAGCTTTTAACCTCGGAATCAACTTAAGAATCTGCAGTTTTGTTTCAATTCATCATTAAATCTTTGTGTTTTCTTCTCTACAACATCTTTTGAATTTACTCCTTTTGCTGCCCCCTAAATGTCCCTTGTACATTTAAGAATTGCTCCTTTTATATGACCTATCAAATAAAATGTTAACTCTGTTGTACATTGCACCAGCCTCATTTCTTAAAACTTAAGATAAATTGTCAGCTCCATCCAAGCAAACTTAGTTGCTCGTCTCTTTGCTTTGCATATACCATCCCCTTCCTCTAGCTGCCCTACTCTAATCTGGAATTTTATCTTTGGATGAATTCATGTCATTGCCTTCAAAATTTTATTCAAAAATACCTCTTCAAAGAAGCTTTTCACTGATTAACGTAATATCGCTACAAGCATACCCTTTCATTCTATATCAATCTTGCATTTACAGATTTGGTGTGGGCTGTATTCATGTATACTCAACAACATTTTGCTGGATGGGTTTCTGGCTTACACTTTCCCTTGGGCATGTTAAACAACTAAAAGTTTTGACTGAAATTTATTAAAAAGCTTTCTCTTACACTTCAGCTTCTTTGTACAAATTCCTGAATCAGGCCTGTAGGACTTGACTAGAGAATAATAAGACCTTGGTGAGCCTTGACCCATGTTTTCTGTTTTTTTTTGAGAGGCAGCATAGGACTGACTGGAATTTAGGCAGTGTGGGCTCGAGTGTCTGATCTGCCACTAACTAGCTGTGTAGTCAAGAGAATCTAAAGTTCTTTGAAGTCAGGGACTATTTAGTTTTTGGTCTTTGCATCCCTAGTACCCAGGCACAGTGTGGCACATAGCAGATGCTCAATAAAAAACTTTTTTAATTGATCCATGGCTATATTAAGACATAATAATAATTGCTCAAATGTAAACATGTTGCTTTATGATTTCCAAAATATTTCACTGAGCTTCCATTTCCTCACTTGTAAAATGGGTTTTACATCCTTCACAATTCTAGAAGTCTGAGATTCCTGGATTTTTGCATCCTTATACCACACCCCACATAACAATGTGCAATGCCAATGGCAGTGAAGTTGCCAGTCAGTGCTTATGACTGACTACTTAGGGCTCCACACAAACTTGTAAAATAGTCAGAATCTTAGAATTTAAATGTCAACTAATCTATGATGATGAACATTACCATCATACTTTATTTGGCTGTTGTGAGTACCAAATGTGAGAATGTGTATAGAGTGTTTTATAATCCCAAAACAATATAAAAATGTGAGAAGTGATTATCATCATCATCATCATCATCATCATCATCTCTCTCTCTCTCTCTCTCTATATATAAATGTATATACATATATACATACACACATACATATAGGTAGGTAGACAGATAGAGGTAGAACTGGTTTGTCATTATCCACAAGCAGACTGTTCAAATTATGATTCAAACCATTTGATCAATGTTTATTTCTAACTTCTTGTTGATTTAGAACCTTTGTTAATATATTCAGTTCCAGCAAAGGCAAATTCCCACTTGTAGCTTACACCCCTGCCATGATGGGAAAGAAGGAAAAAAAAACTATTAAAACCAAAACTTTCAGTTATTTTGCTTGTGCTGGGAAAAGCTGGAAAGCTAAGAGGCTTGAGGAATGGAGTGAGGTCTCCATCAATTGCTTTGCCTTAGACTGAGAGCTGATGTAGTCTGTCTCCAGCATGTAACAGAATTGATTTTGGGGCAGGAGGGAAAGAATATGGGGACTCAGGATTTCTTTACTCTCCCTGAGTTGGTTTGTTTAAAGTGGAGCTTCAAAAGATGGAAAGAGCATTGAACTTAAGTCTGAAGACATGAGTCTTAGTCCCAGATCTGTCACCAGCCTTGAGACCTTGGGCAGATCCTTTCAGTATACTCATCCATAAAACAAGGGCAGTAATATTTGTACTGCTTATAGAATGGGGTTGCTGTAAGAAAAAAGTTGTATAGTGGGAAGGCATTAAATGTGATCTATTGTTATTTGTTTTGCAGCATTATGAATTTCCAAGTTGGACATAATCATATTTACTTTAAAAAGACCAAACCAACTAGAATTCTTTTGGATTATTTGCTGTTTTGAATTATCCATCCTACTCCTTGTATTAATTAGCATGGGTATTTGAGAATGAACTGTATATAGACGCTTATCTAAGAATCTAATGGTAACTTGCTGGATTCAATTATAGAGTTTCAACTATAACAAAGATATCATTTGACATTTATATTTCTATGGCTCTGGAAAATCACAAGTTGAGATACAAATTACCCTACTATGAGAGGTTAAGTGCCAACATCGTCAAATCTAACTAAGAATTCAAAACTCTCAACCAAAGCATGGAAGTTACTAAGTTCTTGAAGACTATTTTAGTGGAGTATAAGTTTTGGCAGAGCCTATAAAAAGCTGGAAAGACTGTCCACAGTGACTGAAAATTACCCAAAGAAAAGGTTCTTTACCAGAAGGCTAACCAACAAGTAATGAACTGTGCCCAAAGCAATTCATGAAACCAGTTACTGAGGCCTGAGGGAATTTTCAGCTACATTATTTGAAGGAGTATCCACATTGATAAAAATCACAGATCTTTGGAAGTACTCAACAGCCAATGCTAGGTAATGCCTAAAATAAGGAAGAAAACCCAGCAAATTCATAAATGGTGCATGAGTCATCCCCTCTTTCACTTATTTTTTTTCTCTTCTGCCACCCCAACTTCTTTTAAGTTCCAACTAAAATCCTGCCTTCTACAGGAAGCCTTCCCCAATCCCTCAATTCCAACACTCTTCCTCACTTACTCATTTATTAATCCTGCATATAGTTTGCTTTGTATATATTAGTTTGCATGTTGCCTTCTTCATTAGATTGCAAACTCCTTGAGGACAAGGCCTGTCTTTTGTCTATTTTTGCACCCCAGTACTTTAACACAGTGCCTGGCACACAGTAGGTGCTTAATACATGTTGATTGATTATATGTTTACATTTCTGTTTACTAAACTAATTGCTTATTTAAGTAGAGCTTCTTGCTTTCATTATTTTAAATAGTGAAATATAAAGATTAGCTTGCTTGTAATGAAATGAGATGTGAAAAACCAAACATTTGTGAAATTTAGATGTAATTAAATTTAAAGATTTAGTTAAATTAAAGCTTTAAAAATGTGGATAATAATCATGACACTCTTTCTTAACTACTTTTATGAACATGAGCAAATAGGCACAATGAGAAAATTTGCTAATTATTTTCACTGCTGCTATTACCTGGTATTAAACTTTTAGACACATTCCAAAAGCAAGAATAATAGTGTGATGAGGGACTTTGTGAACATTATCATAAATTATACACAGACACACATATTTATATTTGGCATCTGAGTGTCAGTATAGTAAAATCGAGAGGCATTGATCACATACTATCATAGCCATTATCTTTCCTGACTTTAAAAATATTATTGACATCTTATATTACCTTTATTTTATAATAGACTCCCTTTCTTCCCCTCTCCAGAGACCCAATGCTTATAACAAAGAAAAAAATCAGCTCTGCAAAACTAACCAAGAAGTCAACGAAATCTATATGTTGTGTTCCATAACTATAATGTCTCACCTCTGCAAAGGGGGGAGAGAAGTACATTTTTCTTTTTTTTTTTTTTTCATCCCTTCTTCAGGGCAAACATTGGTTATTTTAATCACCAAGATCAGTGTTCAGTTTTTTTGGTTTTTTTTTTTTTTTGTTCTTTCCTTTTACTTCTGTGGATACTTGCTTCCTGGCTTCTGCTTATTTAATTTTGTATCACTTCATATGCTTTCACTGCTTCTCTGTATTCTTCATAGTCATCATTTGTAACTGTACAGTAATATTACATTATATGTATGTACCACAATTTATTTAGCTATTTCCTAAATGATGAGCACATACTTTATTTCCAACTTTTTGTTGCTATCAGAAAGTACTGTTAGGAATACTTGGGTGTATATGGGGCATTTCTTTCTGTCCCTGAACTCCTTATATACCCAGCAGTGAGATTTCAGGGTCAAAGGGAACAACCATTTTAATTGCTTAAAAGAACAATAACACAGTTTCAAATTGCTTTCAAGAATGGTTGGGTCATTTCATAGCTCCAGCAACAGTGTATTATTGTCCTTCTTTCCTCTCCAGGCTCAACTCTTGACTCCCTGGGCTTCTTTCTCCACTATGACAGAGCATCCTTCTTACCCTAGAATATCACTCTGCTCCAGCAGCCACCTGAATGTGGAAGATAACTCAAGCCCTGACTGATTGGTTTTTTCCCAGAACTAGTATTTAAAGGAAAGTGCCCAGGCCAGTTATGTCTTTAATTCTTTGCAGGTTCCATTCTTGATTTGTTGGACTTTTTCCATCACACTCCACTCCACACTCCTGCAGGTACCATCTTCCTCTCCCCCTCCCCCTTTCCCTCCCCCTTTTCAGGTTTCTTTTATTTGTTGTCCTCTCCCATTAGAATATGAGTTCCTTGAAGGCAAGGACTTCATTTCTTTTTGCTTGTATGTGTATGACTACTGCTTAGAACCATATCTGGCACACATTAAATGCCTCTTAGGGCAGCTAGGTGGGACACCGGGTAGAGTGCTGGGCCTGGAGTCATAAAAGGCTCATCTTCCTGAGCTGAAATCCAGCCTCAGACATTTACTAGCTGTGTGACCCTGGGCAAATCATTTAACCCTGTTTGCCTCAGTTTCCTCATCTGCAAAATGAGCTGGAGAAGGAAATGGCAAACCATTCCATTATCTTTGCCAAGAAAACCCCAAATACAGTCACAAAGAGTTGTATATAACTGAAATGATTCAACAACAATAACAACAGCCACAAAAAAATGCTTGTTAACTTGATTTGACTTGACTCATGCAACCTCTTCAGTATAAAGCATTGTCATCTTTTGTCATCTTTGGCAATTTTTTGGATGTGTAGTGAAATCTCAGAGTGGTTTTGATGTGCATTTCTGGCTTATTCTTCTGAATTTCACTATAAATTCAAACGTAATTCTATAATAGGAGATTGTATGAATAACTTCTATTGTAGGAATAATGTTTTACGGAACTTTTCTTTTTAAATGTAATGCACAAATAAAATTATTTAATTATAGAAAATAATCTCATGAGCGAGGCTAATATGAAAAGCACATATAAACATTACTGGAACTGTTTCTTTCTTTTTTTTTAAATCACTGTTTCTTTAAAAAAAAAAAGCCCTTTCTGCAGTAAAACCCCCCAAAATTCTTAGCAATGAGTTATGCTTTTAGAAATTGGGGATGACTGCTCCAGACATCTTTAGGAACCTGAATGCTTACTCTTCTGTCACTGACTGACTTGAAAAAGCTCTTTTTTCCCAAAGGAAAAAAAAGAACATCAATTATGAAAAGTAAAATGTAACTTCCCATTGGTATGAGAAAGGCATGAGGCTTTAATGTTGCTAGAGAAGCCATTTTAAAGTTTGAATTTTCATAAAGTAGAATATTTCAAACACTTAAGAGATGAAGATGTTCCCTTCCACTGTACAAATAACAACCTGCCCATACCATCTCATCAATCTGGTCCCTGCCCTTCATAAATTCCCAAAAGATTATCTCTTGATTCAATTTATAATACTACGAGACATTCTCCAACAATTAGATGGTTAAAAGACATGAACAGGCAATTTTCAAAAAGAAGAAATCCAAGCTATCAATAATCACATTAAAATGCTCTAAATCACTAATAATAATAGAAATGGAAATCAAAGCCACTTTGTGGTTCTACCTATCAGATTGGCAAAGAGGATAAAAGGGAAAAATCACAGCAACAAGTCATTTCCTGTCTCATAAGACATAGCCAATGCCATTTTTGTAACGATCAGTGTTTGCCACCTCTAACATCTTCTGACTCTTCTGGAAAAAAAAAAAACAACAACAAACTTTGGTACTTTCAATAGACATTTCTGCCCTTTGGTATCTTCTCTTTCTTACTCCTGAACTCTGGTTTTCAACATATTTTTTTACTTTCTTCTTCTATGACTATATTTCTATTTAACTCATTAAATATCAATGAACACATTCACTTATTTTAAATGATGCTGTCTTTGCATAATTTCTCTACTTCATCATCCTTTGCTACAGATGTTGACACTCATCATAATTATCTTCATTATTATAGGTATGCTATTTAAAAATGTGTGACCAATGTAATCCATATTGTATGTTTTAAAATAGATACAAATTGAAAAAAAATCAATTAAGAGATACTGCAGGAGATGATTTTAACCTAACTTTGAAGTTTTTGTAAGTGAAGTGAATTATCTGATTAAAAAGGAAATTAAGCATAAGAACTATATGTGTGACTTCATTGGTATGAGAAACTGTCTACTTGTGCAGTTCAGTATCTTTCCTAGAAATCACAGTCTTAGCGAGTTGCTCAGAGTACTAAAAAGCTCAACAACTTGCCCAGGATCACATAACCACTATGTGTCAGAAGTGGGATTTAAGCTTGGATCTTCTTAGCTCCAAGACTGGCTCTCCAGTCACTGTGCCAAGCTTTCCAGATACTATGAGACTAAGAAATTAAATTTTACAAATATATTTTAATCTTTCTAAAACTGGAATGAAACTCAAGAAATAAATATATTTAATGGCAGACAAGAATATTTTCTGAAGCAGCATCTAAATCACATACAGAGTAAATTCTAATATTTGAATGAAATGTCTGATCTGAAACTATAGTCATTAACTAAAGTTGTTAAATCTTTCAGAAAAAATGCATTGAAAAGAAGATTACTTGGAACTAAAAATGAATAAAAGTATTTATTATAGATATTAATGATAATGAAATGTTGTCATTGGTCAGAAATAATCAACAAGAGTTGAAATGGGCATTCTGTTTATATAAGATAAGATATTTAGTCCTTATTTATGCAAAGTTTTAAAAGTCTTTATAAAAGTAAAATTTCCACCACCTCTCAGTCATCTAACATCCCATTATACAACAGTACCTTGTTACATGAGAAAAACAGTGATGTAACAAGATTATAAGTACATTGTATTTCTGGTCAGTAAATTATAGAAATAAATAATTTGATGATAATAAAAAGTATAACAGAAAACTTCAAGACTGCAAACTCATAATAAGCAGGGACCGTCTCTACTGGGTATAGGTTGGAATGGATGGTCTCTGAGGTCCTCTACCATGCTTAAATTCTGTGACCTGACCTGCCGTTGTTATATACAGTGTTTGAGAGCAGTAATGCAAGAATGATGATTGCCATGGGGTTCAATGGAAAGTACAATGGATTTGAACCAGAAGACCTGGGTTTTAATGCTGAACCTGCCATTTAATGCCCATCTGATCCTGAACAAATCTCCTAATTTCTCTTGGCCTCAATTTCCATTTTTGTCAAAAGAGGGAGCTGGACCAGGTAATCCCCAAGATTATTTTCAATTATAAATCCTATGACCCTAAAATGCTTCAGAAATAACTTTTGATTTTCCCTACATAACAAACGTACACACAATTATTAGGAAAGGCATATTTGTAGAGACAAGCATGGCATAATGGATAGAGAGCTGATATCAGAGTAATGAAGACCTGGGTTCAAAGCCTGGCCCTGTCACATTGTTGCTATCATCTTTGAAAAATTACATACTCTCTATGTACTGCAGAAAACTTAATTGAAGAGCAGATGCCAATAGGAATTGGTAGAAGTTTTGTCACGAAGATTTCCCTATATCAAACAACAGGTCTAGTCTTAAGACAATTATATAAAATTATTGCTATTTTAAAAATGTATCATTTCCCCCAGGCATATGTATTTACATGGAGTTCAGATTTTTAGCAAGCTCCACACTGACAATGAACTCTTAGGTAAGCAGAAGGGACCTCTGTGCACTAAAGAAAATAATTACGACGAGGCCTATGAGCTTTACTCAATTGAAAAGGGAAGGGATCATGTTCAAATCCTTATCAATAAAACTGCATATAAAATAATGTAGCAGGGTAGAGGTAGTGAAGAACCAGACATAATTGAGAAATGATTGCTAATCAAGAGGAAAAAAAGAAAAACTATTAAAAAGCAAGAAACTTCAGTGGTACAACGATTTAGATAGTTCAGCAAACAGCCCCACAGATACTTTTAATATCCCTAAGGGCATCAGTGTAATAGTACAGTGATCAAAGTTCAAATTGTTGACTAATTCATTAAGAAAGGGTTCTTTTTGAGCATTCTGTTTAAAAAGACAGTAATATATATTTTTTAGGAACATATTTTATAACAAATGAGTAAAAATTTGGATCCATAGGTGTGTGAGCCTCTATTATCTGGAAAATTCACATATTTGGAATATCTGGTTCTTAATTTTTATCTAAACTTGGTATTTCCCTCAGCCAGTAGCACATAGCTCATGTTGAATAAATGTTTGTTGAATGAATTATGCTGGACAATATAGACATTTCTGCATGTGCACATTATAACTACATTTTCCCATCATTCTTTAATATAAGGACACTTTATGTTTTTGGAAATCACATAATTAGAAATGAAAAAGAAAAAATGGTAGCTATCAACACATACCATAAAGTGCATACAGCTTTTTGTCTTAATGTAAAATGTCCTTACCAAAGTCCAATATGATGTCTCCAATCCAGCTTTCAAACACACAGTGATCACTACAAACTAAAACAAAAAGTTAAACTGGTTATTTCATTTCACTGCCATGACTGTTTTATGATATAATAAAAAATTTTCAAAATGCTAGCTATTATTCAGTTCATCATAGGAACAGCTGGTTACTTGTCACTCATCTTATAGATTTTAAAGCTGAATAGGATCCTAGAGCTCATTTTATCCAACCCCTTAATTTTAAACGTGAGGAAGCAAAAGGTCTTATAAGTGACTTGACCAAATTCATTGCATCACAGCAAACTCTCAGAATTTTTCTAGGTTTGTCCTTAGACAAAAGATCTATCATACAATAAATGTCCAGACTCAGACCCAAAGCAATGCTAGTGAAAACACCTGCCATGGCTTTTGTTGGCACCATTTTAGTTATGGAAGTATACCTCCATGCCACAGTTAGGTATTAGAATAAGACTTTAGGGAAGCTAAAGTTAGAGTAAGATTTTTTTAAAGATCTAAAAATTGTGTAACAGTAGAGAATTCATATTATTATTTTGTATTTGAAAGGCAACTTGGTTTAATAGAAAAGGCATTGGGCATGAAATCTGGAGAGATCTGCATTCAAATCCTAAATGTCTCCTTTTCTAGTCATATGACCGTGGATAAATCACAACCTTCTCTCAAACTTAGCTTCCCCCTACATAAGATGAGTATGACACTACTTATAAAACTTTCTCCTCAAAAAGTCTCAAAGAATCACAGATTTAGAATCGGAAGGAACTTCAAAGATATATTTTGTAGATGAAACAGGCCTAATGAGGCTAAATGGCTTGCTTGAAGTCACAAAGGCAGTAGGTAGGAGGGGCTGCATTCAAACCCAGGTCCTTGGACCCTATATTCAACATTCTCTTTCTTCCAGCACCTAGCTTAATTGTGGAAAAAGTCCTTTGTAATCATTCAAGTGGTATAAAAATCTTAAAGTACTGCATAAATCGTAAGGAACTATAAAATATTTGTTATTGTTTAAAAGAATGTTAATTTATTAAAATTCAAAATATAACAATTTTATTTTTAAAAATCCCAGTGACTTGAAGACCTAACAAAAATCATGAATTTATACATTTATTTTTAAAATTTATACATTTAAAAATAAAAATTAGGTGGATAAAGAATAAAGAAATGTTTTTATTTATAAAAAGGAACAAAAATGTTTAGACTCACAGTGTAAACAACATTTCCCAAGAACAAATAATCAGAAGTTTTTCCATTTCCAAATACGGTACCTGAAAGAAAATAATTTTTTTTAAAAAGCAATTTTTACTTTTTTCAACACTTTTTTATTCCTCAGAACATATACTAATATAAGAATATTACAATTATGTGTATAGCCAAATTTATTAAGTACATACTATCTGCAGGAAGATACTGTGTTACACACTGTGGGAGAAACTTTAGAGAAGGTATAGTCATTAGGCTTATAGACTTTACAATAAATATCTCATATTATACTCAACAAGAGGTAGACAGATATACATGTGGTAAATAATGTTAGATATATGGGCTAATGTCTAATTAACTCACCATTACTAATCTCCAAATTTGAACTTATTGCTAGTATGCTTCTGGACCCATTAAATTATGTACACCAATGGAAAAGCAAACGTAAGTGAGCAATCAGATTCAAGATATGTGTACTCAATGGACTTAATTTGATCAAAGTGGCCATATTTCTGACCAGGCAGAAATTCCTATGCATTAATATATCATTGATATGAAAGATGAACAGGAGGCAATTAAGATAACTACTATAATGGTTCAGGCTGATAGTTATGACGGCATGTGCTCTGGGCCCTTGTGCCAAAGTCTCCGAAGGGTTTATTTTCTCAAATGCTTTTTATTGTTTTGTGAGATAAGTGTAATGATCTAAGTTCACCCATACCCTCCATAATGTTTTATAAATGAACTTAAATTCTCAAATGATTTTGGCTATCATGTCACTCTACTTGGTGAGGAAATTGTGCTGTTTTGCTGAAGCGGATTCTGGGATCTTTTAGTTTCCTTGGTTTGCTGATTGTTTCTCACTGGTGGAGACTTTTCTAAGATTCAATATGTTTAATTTTGTTATTTTTCACTGTTGATAGCCTGTATAATCAGGTCAGGTTCAAATTGTGGTAATTATAAGTGTTTCCTCATCTCATCCTTTTCTTCTGTAAGGTGCCTTTCTTTATTTGGACATTTTGCTTATGAAAGAGACAAAAACAATGACAGTTATTTGGGAAAAAACAAGTTCTCGGGGAAAAAAAGTGCTTACTAAAGTCAAAGATAGCCAAAGTTTCTTATTTCCTAGCAACTCTTTTTTGGAACTATTATTGTATTTGAAAATATTATTTTGGAACATTTTGGAATTAAGATTTTGAAGTTGATATCTAGGAAATCCTCATAACTTTTAGGGAGAGTAGTATAATTGTATGTGGCCTATTTATGCTGTGTCTCACAGAAATAGGAATTTTGATTTCTTACCCTATAACAGAGGTATGTCACTTCAAATACAGAGACCTTGCTTTGAGGCAGGAATCAATCAGTGACTAAAGAAGCAAAGCAGGGGAAGGTATACTGCCCCTCACATCCTGAAATCAGCCAAGCCCAGCTGAGTGTAGGGCTTAGAACTAATTCGAACCCTATGCTGCTCAAAAGGAGATCAGCTTGAGTGGATGTCTCAAAGAAAGACAGCCTAAGAGTTGAGAGAAGAACTTAGATCCTGCCTTCTCCCTACCTCCCCTCACTGTACTGAATAGAGGAAGCCAGAATTTTGAATCTGTAGTTGAGAGGTGAGCTCTCTGGGAGAAGCAAAGTCTTGTCTGCCTTATGCTTTACTTCCACCTAAGGTCAGAGAGAGGGGAGGCTCCTCAGAGGTGTGTCCGTCCTGACCTTTATTGCCACCTATGGTTTGAGACAGGGAATCCCTTCAGAGCCCATTCAAGAAAGTAGACACGAACACCTTTGAAGATCCCAGGTATGCCTTTGCTGAAAGAATATGATACAGATTTTAGAGTCTAGTCAAGGAACATCTCCCTTGGAGTAACTAGAGGAGAGGTGACTTAGCCTAGCAGGTGACTTTTGATACAAATGATTCGTTAAGATGATAAAGGACTCTAAAACCTTCAGTTCAGAGGCATGACTCGTCCCTGGCAAATGAGTTATCCTACTTACGTGCCTGCTTACTAGGTTTTTGGGAGTTTGTATCTAAGCTTCTGTACTGACATTGTGTGCATTGGTAAGAGTCTGTAACCCATAGAGATTGACTGTTTTGATTATCCTTAACTTTGCATTTTGTGTAGTAAATGTTTCTCGTCTAAGAGTTAATGGTATTATCTTGCCTAATCTGTTGTGTGTAGTGGGGGCATAGCTTCCCCATACCAGGGTGACCCTTAGAAACCTGTGAGTTAAGTAGTATGACCATCTCAGAACTGTTCCTCCTTGGCCCCTCACCTCCTTTCCAGGACAAATACAGGTAGGGGAGCACAAGCCCCAGCCCAGAGAGAGTCTAGAGAGGAGGAGTGCACTATCTTCTAATTTGGTATTTTCCATTGTCTCAATCCAGACAATGATTTTCACTGTATAAACAACTGATTCTAAAATGACTGCTTTGTCTCCATTGAATAGTTTCCTGTTAATGAATTTCATTCATTTCTATGATGCTTTCATTTTTCATTCACTGACACACCCAGTGGCTTCTGATTGTCATCTATTTTTTAAAAAAAAGAACAATCTGGGGGCAGCTAGGTGGTGCAGTGGATAGAGTATCAGCCCTGAAGACAGGAGGACCCGAGTTCAAATCCGGCCTCAGACCAAACACTTACCACTTACTAGCTGTGTGACCCTGGGCAAGTCATTTAACCCTAATTGCCTTAAAAAAAAAAAGAACAATCTAATGTAAGGTCCCAAAGGACACCAGCTATTTTTGTTTTTCTCTCTGAATCCCTTGTATCTAGCTATAGAGAAGTTGATCAATAAAAGCTTGTTCTGAATGTCAAAGTTTTGACATGCCAAATACTTCACATCAAACACTGAGAAAAAGTTAGTTCTAATCATCTTCTGGAAGAAAATATTCAAGCTCTTAATGCATGAGACTTCTGCCCTTTGGCTTCTTCATTTCTTGATCCCCACCCATATTTTCCACTAACTCTGTCCTTCCTTGAGCAAACTTTCTCAATACTGTCAAATTATATGTTCATTTGGTTTGCAGGATCTTGTTAAAGCCTTTAGAGGACTTTTTGGCTTCTTCATCCCCTGGAATGTATGTTGTCATACTACCTACATTTACTATCATGGTATTATATTTGTGTAAGTTCATCATGAGCACTTCTAGGTAACGTATCTAAAAAAATTAGGTTTCTCTTTGCCTCTGGGATCATAATGAAAAAGCTCCTTTATTTGCCTTTTCAACTGTAACCTGCATACACTCCTTCCATTTAGCTATAGTTTCTCTGTGTTCTGTTTTAATTTATTAAAAGAACAACAGTATGGATTGTAAGGGAAACAGAGATGACAGGAGGATATTAACCATTGGTTGGTTGCCTGACCATCCCTTCCAACTGAACCCCATGCATAGGTAAGAGACACAATCTAGGAGGTGTAACCTCCTAGATTGGATGGAGTTGGGAGCAAAAAATAAATTCAGATGTGTATGTCATTTGATTGTTTTTTCAGATTGTCATTGTCTAGTTCACTTTCCTATTTCCTACCCCTTTCAGAACAGAAGGGAAACCCAGAGTTCACTAAACAAGACACACAAGAAGGTATTGAAAAGAGAAAAAAGCTGATTTACTATTGAAAAACTGATGGTAGTTTAATGTTAAGTAACAAAGCTGATTAAGAGGCAGGAAACCATAGACAAAGAGAGATTTTTCACCTGCTTTACTTACTTGATATCCCTAAATTCTAAGTATTAAAATCAATACAAAGGAGTGGGTAGAAACATTTTCAACCGACCAACAAGGATGCTATGAAGGCTGATGACTTTGTATAAACAAATCTATGTAAGTCACACTATCAGAAGGAAGAGCAAATACAGTGAAAACAATCAGTAATTCAAAACTGTTTATTTGTGACTTTGGGATAGACCCAGAGACAGTTCAGATTAATTCCCTGAGATTCTACAGGTAACTTATTAAGCAGATAAAATACAGTTATAGATGATGAAGGGTTGCTAATGTTAATATAGTATTTCTGAATCCTTAGTTTTGAAGTATATAATATGCATACTTATTTACTTCATATAAACAGAGGCTCTAATAAATTAGCATCCCTCCCAAGATTCCCAACATAAAAAGCCTGCCACAGAGATGCCAGCATAACCTATTGCATTCCTGGAGAGCTCCATTCAGAAATGCCTGTGTATTTACTTTTATGGGTGAATGAACTGTACTACAATTCTGTCAACAAAGACAAAATAAAATCACGCCCTTAAAAAAAAGAGGCAGCAAAAGGTCTTAGACCAAAGGATAACCCAATAATTTCAAATTAAAGAAATCTTACTCAAAGCATATATTAATGCAACAGTAACAAAACAATGCCATATTTTCTTAGTGTTTACAGCCTCACAAAAGTCGTGTAGATACAGAACAAATGGAATGCAAATAAGCATTCAACCATACATCATATAGACATAGCATTAAAAACCTTTTGAATTAAAAGAAGTGAAATTCATTTAACTCTCTTTAAGTTTCAAAAACATGAAAAGCTGAGCTTTTGCATACATTAAAACCCCTTTGAAGTCAAAAGAATAATAAGAAAATTTAATGTGTATGCAATTTTAAAATATATACATTACTTTAGGTCAAGAAAAATATAGCAAAATAAGATACTGCAGTAACTTTAACACATATTGACATAGAGTTATTTTTTTTTTAAAGTAAAAAGGCATCTCTTAACATTCATATCCCTTCTACTTACCATACTGGAGGGCTTTTAGTGGAAACCAAAACAGAATAACTGAGTGGAAGAGGCCATTTAAACAATGAACCCAGAAAACCTAAGGGAAAACAAAAATCCATGAGAACCATTTGCGATAAACTAGCTCTATGAACTCTGACCTTTCTTTTTATCTGTGGGCTAGATTCACAAAATGTGTTTCTGTCAGGCCACCACTGTGAACTAATAGAAGTGACAGACACTTTTTGCCTCTTAGCCCTTCATGGGTCATTTATTTATTTTTATGTTTCCAAAAGTGTTTATTCAGTTTCACTTTTAATCTTTTTCTCTTTTTTTGAAAACCTTGAAAGAATATACCAAGTTTGATACTTGTTGAATAAAGACAAATAAAATTTAAAATTAAAACAGACCAAATTCTTTGCATGAGAATTATTTCCATATTTCCAAGAGAACATATACCTTTGAGATTCATTTAATCTTCCCATGCAAGGTTAGAGGTAAGGATTCATAACAAACACAAAATGCTCTATGTTTAAAAAGATCAGTATAAAATTTTGAACTAAAAAAATTGAATATAAAGTTGTACGATCTTATTCAAAAGACTTCCTAAATTTTTTCTTAACACCTGTCAAATGTTAAGTGGAATGCCGCAAGTCATAGATATTAACATTTCATAAAAGTCAAATAACCTACTTAAAGCAATTGCATTCTAAACACCATCACACAACCATCACTGGTGCTTTCTTTGGAATGGATGTGTGAAAGAAAGTTATAGAAAAACGATTTGGAACTCTTGTAGCCTTCTGAATGGTAATTAACTTTTCTTATTTAAAAGTGCTTCTTGCAAATGTAACTTTTGTTGTATAAAATTGGCATGTATTAATAGTTTTAAGCTGTTCAAACAACAGAAATTAAGTTGCCTGCCTCCCAAAATTTTCCACTGTGATCTCAACATCCTTTGTTAGCTTACTCAACTATACTGGATTGTATGATCCAATTTACGCTCCAATACATTACACATTTGAACTTGTGTTACTCATTAACCTTTGTCTCTTCTCCTCGCTATGTCATTACCACAAGTTTTATTTGACAGAAAGCACAGGTGGGTGCAAGAAAAATTAGTTCTACTTTTCCATTTTCCTGACCGATACTTATTGTCACATGCTAATCCTTTAACCTCTGTCATGACCTCATAACCTGTGACCCTTTTTACCATAACAAACGTATGCATCATCATTCAAGGCAACAATGCTCCCACACTCAGGACCCCCATCAACTGCTGTTTATACAACTATGTATTTTGTAGCCATTTGTCTCTGAATTTTCAAACACTTATATGGAATTTAATCGCAGAATTTTCACTGAAATCAATAGAAAATTTTATATCCTACAAAATAAAATGAGACAAAAGTGGGTAGCAAGGTCTAAAACTAAAAACATATTTGCTATTTAAAGAGATGTGTCAATAATATAAATGATTTAGTTGACTTGTATTTTTTGGGGATTTACAAATATCAGTTATTTTTGTTCTAAGAAAAGATAAAGAAGAGAATTTCCCCAAAAGTGAGTCTCTTAAATTCCAACTATCTGCTATTAAATATTCTAGATCCTTTCTTAGTACTTAAACAAAGATAAATATATGAAATTAATTAAGCCAATGTAGTTTTTACATTTCTCATATAATATTGTAAAGTTTTGCAAATACTTACGTTGCTAAGTAATATTGTGAAGCACACAAAAAGGCATGCTTTATTTCATTGCTTGTTTAAAAAACTAATTACTTACAACCAAATATAGGGCAAGTTGGTATATTATTTATTTAGTCACCAATCTGATATATGGAATATCTACAAATAATCTGATTTTAGCTTTTCTTTACTATACGAAGCCAATTCCTAATTTTGCCAGTGGAGGAAATTAGAATATAGAAATCTTTCTAATATTTATATGTTATCACCAAAAGAGAGTCACAATTTTGTCTTTGAAGCAAGTAATAATGGAAATGTGGAAAAATATAATTGACAATCCGGTAGTTGGATATAAAAGAAATCCATGATATATTTATATGCTGTTTTAAAATGTGTTGCATCTCATATATAACCTATATCAAATTGGTTTCCTTCTCAATGATGGGGGAAGGAAGGGGAGAGGGAAAGGAGGGAGGAAGGAATTTGGAACTCACAATTTAAAAAAAAAAACAAATGTTAAAAAATTTTACACGTAATTGGAAAAATAAAATATTTGGAAAAAGAAAAAAATAAAATGTGCTACATCTGATCCTTATCTAGTGGCATGTAAACTATGATTCCTTTTCCCTTTAGTCCATAGCACTGTTTGTTGTGTGATATTAGAAACATCATGACATTTATTTTTCGGAGACCTCCCTGAATTAGACAATGCTGAAAAGTATCACATGGTTGGTGAAAAGACAGGCACCACTTATATTGGCAGATCTCACTAATCACTAGGATCACGTTTAAATACACACATACATAGAAGTAGCTATAAAATCAAGAGATAAATTAAAAGTACACTAAATTACACATGCAATAACTTTGTAAGAATTCACAAAATTCAGTGTATCTGTAATGATAATAATGACTAAACTCATAAATGTTAAAATTTCAATAGGACATGATCTTTTTTTTTTATAGCATATATTCTTTTCCCATCTCTATGGAACCTACATATGTGGGGAGGGAAAACCAACACTGATGAAGGTAATGATGAATATAAAACACTTAGAGAAGAGAACAAGGCAGCAAGTCATGAAGCCTATAATTTTGAAAGATGAGAACAGTATCTAGGCTAGAACTAGGCAAATAACTAGCACTCAAGAACTTTGTTATCTGAAGAGAGAGCAAAAGTTTGTGCTTCCTGTATGACATAGTGCAAAAACTCCAACATGTGATTATAGACTGTAATATTGCACATATGCTAATTTCACAGGCAGACAACATGGTAGAATGGATAAAGCAATGGTCTTACAGACAGGAAGGGCTCAGTCTGGCCTGGACACTGGCTGTATGACTCTGAATGGGTCCCTTAATCTCTCAGGGTTCTAGGCAATACTCTGAGGCTGTCAGTTGAAGGTGAGAAATGACCTGCAATGGCAGAATTAGTTTCCTCATATGGGAGCAACCTATATCAATGACATCTCTGGTCTAGTTCATGTCCTCTATCTAATTTAACATCTACTTTTGTAGCTTGGAAAAGTTGAATGTCATTATCTCTTTGTTCTTCCTCAAAGTCAAATATTTAAAGCCATAAATATGACCTGAAATTAAAATTAAAATGACATAATTTTGTATGACCCAAAATTAATGGAGAATGATAGAAAGCTCCACCCCCTACAAACATAATGACAGCCCTCATTGTCCTTTGCTTCACTTTTCCACAGAGGTCAGTAATCCATTTCCACACAATGTCGCAAGAATACAAGACCAGAAGACCAAGGGGACAATCACTTCTGACTACCCAAGACAGCTTCATTACCAGCTAGTAAAAACCAAACACTGTTGGGTAGCAGTTGTACTTTAAAAAAAACCCAAAAAACCCTGCCAATGTATTATCTTAAATACATATGTGTGTGTGTGTGTGTGTGTGTATGTACATATACACACATGCATATACACATGCATGCAATATATCTGTATATATACATGTATATGTGCACATAAGTGTGTACACACATGTATGTATATTTATATGACTTACAATCATCATGAAAGGTAACTTATTATTACTCTAAGAGTAATCTCATCCTTTGAAGGCGTATACCAAATGGGAATCTAGATATTATCTGAATCATAAAACAAATTGTATCATGAGCCCAATTGAATTTTCCCCCTACCTTTGTGTTGAAATCCAATGCATTCTGAGAAGTTTTGTATAATTCCGGATACTTCAGCATATTCTCTTTTCGACAAGATCTCTCAAATATCCCAAGAGTAAGTGGAGGCATTGCTGTAAACATCTAAGCCAGACAAAACATAAGTTTTTAAAGTTTTAAGTGTGAGACATCATTAGCAAGCAGCCAAATGAAGAAATATTCATCACAAGTTAATAGCAATTGTAAGCAGCCTACATAGCAAGCTTACCACATTGTAAAGGCCTATACACCAGCGTTCAAAGAGAATTTGTCCAGAAAAGCCATTTACAAAGGCAAACCAGATCTGAAAAAGACAAAACATAAAAATATACATTTGTCAGTTGGTTAGATATTTAAGATACCTTACATAAGGCCACTGAGATTATATTTAAAATTTTATAGCTCTTCTCAACTAGATTTCAAAATAGTATTTCTATTATGACTTTATCTTTCTGCTTAAATGAATGCATTCAGAAGGCATTTGCTATTTAGGTCAACATTTGTCTAACCTAATTAGTTCTGTTGACTACAGCCTGATATTATGTTGTGTACAGATGGGTAAGAAATAATTTTGTACTGATAACCTCAATATTGGCTTTTTAAAATAAATTTAAATAAAATAAAAACTTGTTTCTAAAAGGTACTCTAAAATTTAAGTATATGTAGAAATACATATGCATATATGTATATTCATAAGAGGTTTTTAGGTACTTCAGGTACCTTGTGTTAATTTATTTTAATAACATGCCCCACACTTTTTGTAGTGATGAAATTACACTTCACAAAATTTTTATACATTAACACAAACTTTTAGAAAATTATAAATCAGAATACAGAATTAAAACTCAAGTTCTTAACTTTTTTTTAAACTAAAATTTCATACTTTAGTAAGAAAAATTCATCTTAGATGCTAGGGCATAATGTTCTCCTAGCAGCACTGAAATTTGTAATTATCCTCTAACTTGGATCACTGACTTTGGGATGTTGATGTCTAAAGCAGAAAAAAAATGAAAATTTTCCCTTCAAAATATTCAAGTCAAATGGAAAAAAAAATTATATAGTGAAAAAGAAGAAGTTAATTTTTTTAAAACAGGAAGGCGTTAAATAGTGTTCTATGTTCATAAATGCTTTCTTACAACAGTGAAAATAGAGTAGGAATATAATTTAAAATCAACTTTATCTGAAACAGTAGAGAGGTTGGCTCAGCAATAAGATTACATAAAAAACAAAACCAAAACCTGTTAAAAGAAAGCTGGCCTGACATGCTGGTCAAGTGAATTTTAGAATCAGTGTTGCAGAGACTTTGCTACACTTCACGTTTCATTTAACCTCATTATGGAAGCATGAATTGCTACAAATTCACCATTTATCAATATGTGCCCAGGCTGGCCTCCAGACGAAGAACTCTTGTGCACAAGCTGCTCTTCCTCCTTTTTATCATGTGAGGGAATGAGTGAACATGTATGAAAACAAATGTTGCCCTCGTGAGATGGAAAAGACAACACACACACAAAATAAGTCCAAATTATTTTGGGACTGTGACATAAATGGACAAAAAAAACCAAACCAAACCAAACCATGTACTTTCAAAGCTGAAGCCGAGATCGTAACTGTGCATGTCATTTATTTGTCTAAAAACTCTGAACAGTGTGCCCATAATGGGAATTGGAGAAGTTGCCCATGCAAACTTGAAATATCTTGGCATTTCCACTTGAGCTAAGATTATTCCTCAGGGTTGTGCTTTAAAAAAACATTTTTTTTTGTATAAGTATACGCAAATTGATGAGACAGACTTTAATGCTGTCTATTGTGTTGCACATTTGGCCTTTTGCAAATGTGGATTATGTAAATACATATTTGTGATACCCACTGTGACAGTAATGGTCCCCCTTCAAAGCCACTACAGCCTATTGTATTAATACATACTAAGAAGCTCTTTCAGAGTTCTTTGAGTATCATGGAAATATATACAAGGACTTTAAAAAAACAAACTTTCAATTATAGTCTCAGTAGACTATGGGGAATCTTTCCAAGCTCTTGTGGTGTGAAGAGAACTGATGTCTTTGCATACCAAATTCACTAAACGGACATAATTTAACTTGAGGTTTTTCTTTACAAGTGCACATGATATCTTTAATATTGCATGAGAAATATGCAGTATCAATTTTTGGGGGTGTTGGAGAGAAAGAAAACATTGGAAATGTGAATAGCATCTTCTTGTTTATACAAAAATATCAGTATGGATCAAAAAGGTAGTATAAACAGAAAATGAGAAAAACTTCAACAAAACAAACTACAGAATTATGCATAAATCATTATCATTACTTTAATAATTTTAAACTTTAAAATAAGTTTCAACTTTCAAATTAAACTAACACATCTAAGTTCACACTACATATTAATTACAATTTAAAATGCATCATCTAGTGCCTTGTAGTAGAAGTGTTGAGATACTTAAATTGGTAGTATCAACACATTCTTACCTTTATTATTTTACCTACTAAAAGTTACTGTGAAATGAATTCACTGCCTTCTAAAAAAGCCTTTTAATATTTTAAACCAGAATCATTTTGGAGTTTAGTAAATAAAAGTATAAAATGATATGTAAATAAAAATTTTCATGTAACACCATTGTTATTAGTTATCTGTAAGTTAGGACATTTTGCATCAGCAAAAAATTCTTTTTCTTTAATGTAAGTGGTATTTCAGCCCTGCAAAGTCATCTTTTTGTTATTTTTAATCTTGTGAATATTATGCTATTCAGGATCATAACATTAAGATAGATTAAGGAATAATCTGATACTAAGTAAAAGAATGCCTAACTTCACATAAAAACATTAAAGTTTTGTCTTGAGCTGAACCAAAACCAAGGAATTTCGAATGAGAACATGACTACTCTGAGGGATTCTACGTTATTTACAGCAAACACTCTCTCCAAAGAGGGCCAGTAACTTGAATGAACATATGAGTGCTGGTTTGTAGTTGTTATTTGCAGCTACTTTATATTGAGACTCATGAAAACGAGATCTGGATATTTGATTTCAATTTAAAGGAGCAGAATAGATTATGATAACAAACTACCTGTCCATCCATACCCTTCTCTCCAATATTCCCTCCCACCAAAATAAAGAGGAAGATGGAAAGGATATAAGAAAAGATGGTTATGAAAGTGATTTTGCAAGTTATCCCTACCGCTCAAGACAATTTCTTTATTAGCAAAGAAACTTCAGACCTGCCTCTCTCTGTATTATTTTCTAAATTCCAAGGCACAGCAGAGGCGTGGCAGCAAAAGCCCCACAGACATGTTCCTGATGTAGCATTTCTGCATATTAAACAGCAGCTTACAAATAGTCAATGAGTTCTCTGCTCCCACGCCTGATCAGCACAAAAAACTGAAAGAAAAGATTCAAGACTGGCAGTTGTCCTCACTGGGGACATTCAATGATGTATTTTTGGTCTATTCATTCACAGTATTGACATGAGCCATTAACATCTGCAGAACTTGTTTTAGCTGGCAAAAGTTGGGTATCTGGGAATTGATTTAAAAGGTCAACTTGTTTCCAAGATAGCTGAATTACATTTCTTTAAAATACATTTCCATGAAGTTCTAAAAGAAAAATACCTAAAAATGAGATTTCCCCGAGGTTTA
Organism: Vombatus ursinus; assembly: GCF_900497805.2. NCBI lineage: Eukaryota > Metazoa > Chordata > Mammalia > Diprotodontia > Vombatidae > Vombatus > Vombatus ursinus. The sequence goes on from NW_020954596.1 coordinate 51,342,715, forward strand.
TAACCTGTTTCCTTTTTAGAGTGTAAAGAATTTGATAAGTATTAAAGTATTAAATCTCTCATGATGAACTTTCAAATTCAAAGCCAAATAAAATTGAAGACTAACCAGCTCTGAATCGCGTACCCTCCGGAGTATACAACAGGCCATTCAAACCTAGTTATCATTAATTTAGGTTAAAAATATTTCCTTTTCCCTCCATTAGTCCCCAAATTGTAGTCACTTAATTGTTTAATGTCAAATAATCTAGACCAATATAAAGGATCCAGCCTTGATTCTCATCCTTAATTTTGTTAAATTATATTTTTGTAAACTGATTTATTGTTGGTAGTAGTTATACTCCACACATTCCATGACCTCTACCAGGAGTTTCATAAGAGAAATCCATTAAGAGACATTCTTTCAAAACTTTGGGGTGAGGGAAAGAGAAAAATTAGGAACCTAGAGTCTGCTTTAAAGCATTAAATTATATACTAGTCTAATCCAGTCCAGTCTCCTCCTCCTACATGACTTTGACCTCAGCCCACTGCCCATGAATAGCAACTATCTAAGGTATATACATATGTATGATGAAGTAACTAGATGGGTTGTATGTCTGCTCATATGATACAATTTGGACAAAATTATACACAAACCAAAATTTTCATGAAACACTGTGGCACTTTCAGTGCTCCTAAGTTGCTTGATGTTATGAAAGCCAATCTCTAATACCAAAATTCTTACATGGCTATGAAACTCAGAACATCATGATTTCAGAAGACTAAAAATGGTAAATGACCCAGAAGACAATGGAAAGCTGCACAGTGCTATAAATATAACTTGTAGCAGGGTCCAAACAATGAAGTGTATGTAAGGACTGACACAGAAGTGTTCATTAAGGACATGCATGACTAGCAAAGGAAGCCAAGTAGTTATACAGAGAGTTAGGTACAGCATGTAAAACAGGTCCAAGTGCTATATATTGTTCTGCTTGAAATACTAAAAGAATCAGAGGATGAATGGCCACTAGATTGTTGGGTGACCCTTTGAAGAAAGTCCATGGATAAGAATCTCAAAAGGGTGGGCAGACATGAAGGGGTTGTAATCTATGAGAATGGAGGGAATGCCCAGACTGATGAAATAATAAAACCCATCTAAACAACAAAAATCTAAATATAAAACTTATCTAAAAACTACTTGCTTATCTATTCAACAATTGATTTACTGGGGTGTGTCATGAAAGTGTTCAAAAGAGGTTAATTATGTTGCTTTCCAAATACAGGCCAATACATAGCAGGGAAGAGCAGTAAATAAGTCTGTAAATTACCTTGAATGTCTGTTTAAAACAAGCTAATTATTTGGTTTGTTTACGCCACGTGTTTGCTTTTACTGGCCATTAAATAAGCAGTACTTGTGCTTTTTAAGCGTGTCTGAGTTTTACTGGTTTTACATCTTATGGCAAGTAGTGAACTTCACTTAACATTTTCATACAGTTCAAGGCACAGGATCTTAGGATGACAGGATCACAGATTTAAAGTTGGAAAGGGCCCTAGAGGCTTTCAAGTCCCAGGCCCTCATTTTATAAATGAAGAAACTGAGGCTGGCAGAAGTTAGATAGCTTGCTCAGGGTATTAAGCTAGTGTCCGAGGCAGGATTTTAACTCACCTCTTCCTAACTCCAAACAGAACAAGCTCTCCTCTGCCCCTGTTACCATAGTTTAAACTAATGAACTCATAGCTTTTTCTAAATGAAGTAAAAACAGTTGGATAATTCCTATACCTGCTCATTGGGCATCTCTATTGGGACATTAGTTGGCACATTTTGTATAAAGTATTAAATTGTATTTTCATGTTTTATTTTGTTAGACTGCCCTTTTTCATATTTCCCTCTGCAATGTAGAAATGCAGTCTTTCTAATTCTCTGATGCACAGATCTTGGACCCAATAACATAAATGGCTCTAGGAAAGCCCTTGGCTGATTTATGAGGAGGTGGTAGAATCTGACTCAATACTACCTTAATGGTCGTGGAAGATGGAGGATTTACCCCGAGTTGTAGAGGGCACATGGACATGCCATGCAGAGCTGGAGAGTGAGAACTACGCAAAATATTTACATATTATTTGTTCACATATCACCAATGTCTACACAGGACCAATATGTCTTCTGTTGATAAAAAAATTCAATTTTCATTTTTTAACAAAAGGAAATATGCATTTATATACTACCTATTCTGTGTAGGTAAGCACTGTAATAAGTGCTTTTTGCAAATAATATCTCATTTGATCCATATAAGAACCCTGAAATATTTTTACACTTGCCAGAGGCACATTAGATTTTTAACAATTTTTACTATTTTCTTTTTGTTCAATTGGGATAAGAAAAATTAAGATTTTTTAAAAATAGAATTGAGGTGGTAGTACATTTGGTTTTTAATACTTTTCAAAATTTGGATGTGGATTTTCCTAATTAAAAAGTTACAAGAATGAAGGATCATAAATTTAGAACTGAAAGACACTTTTTTAAAGTCATCTAGTCCATTCCCTTCATTTTTATAGATGAGGAAATATAGGGCCTGATGATGTACAATGACTTGCCTAAAGTCACACAAGTAATAGATTTCAGAGTATTCTCTGGCTCCATACCCTCTGTTCTTTAAACTGTGCCAGTCTGCTTTCCAGTCTTAACAGTTATTAGGCTCTTACCTCAATAATATAGAGCACTATGTTCTTGTAGAAGCAATAGAGGATACATTTGGACACTCGGTTGTAGTTCCAGGCTCCATGGACCATCAGTAAGTTCTTCAGATACTTAAACTGAAATAACAATATGAAAATTATTAATAGGGCCCAGCCCTATAACTGAACTCATCTAACAAGGGTCACCCTTTTCAGCAATAATATCTTACCTGTGCTATGGAGTAATCAGAAGAATTAGCTGCCTGCAGTCCTTCATTGCCACTTATGCCAACACCAACATGTGCTGTCTGTATCATGCTAACATCATTTGCTCCATCCCCAATTGCCAGTGTTATGACTTTAACTTGCTTTTTAACCATCTCTACAACTTCAGATTTTTGAAGAGGCGATACCCTTAAAGTGAAAGTAAAAAGTTAACTCAGACTTTTGAAAAAAAAGAAAAGACATTCTGAAACCAACCACCTTGCTTTAAACAAGGTCAAGAATGTACTATATCTAAATAGATGATGATATGAAGAATCTCTAGGGATAATGCCTTGGGTCTTAAGTTTTATAAGAATTTGACCTTTTTTTAGTGAAATTTTTTTTGAAAATGAAAAATTCAGAGTTTTGAAACATCCCACTTATAAGTGAGCTGGCACTGTATAGGTTCAGGTTTAAAGCTGTGGTCCTTAGGTTGGCTCAGTTTCGAAGTTCTAAAACAGATGGAATGATATCTGCATGAACATGTAGAAGGAGCAACAATGCCAAAACTTAAAATCTGGTGCAGAAATCACCGTTACTTTTAAAAATTGTAGGTGGCTCCACATTTCTGAATCTAATAACAAAGGTTAGAAAAATTGTAGAATGACATTCAAAAGGAAAGCTTTACAAATCCTAACTATGGACACACATAAAATAAAATATTCCTGAATCTTTATAACCTGGTCTAAGGAGATCTATAATATGCATAACAGAACTCACTCAATATTTCACTTTAATTAAAGGTAAGGAATCATCTGACTCTTTGACCTATCCTTAAATACAGTGAAGAATTTGGAAAAATTCCATGTAAGCATAAAAACCAGGAGCCCATTTACAGAACAGCTATTCATTCCCCCTATTTCCCAAAGCTTTTGATTGACAAATTTTGTAAAAAAAAAAAAAAAAAAAGGATTCAAAATCATTGCTAGAGACTTATGTTGGAGGCAGAAGAATTCAACGTTGTTATGAAACATCATTCTGTTTTAACTTTGGGCCTGATCTGAAATTAAATCATTCATCAAAATCATTATAAAATATATTAAGGCTATTTCAGCATAGAAATAACACCCAAGACAATCATAAGAGGGTTCATAGAAAGTGCAGGAGCTTACTTAATTTTGAAATGACAAGCCTATTCTATATTAAGGGATTTCATATGAAAGAAAAAGGGGAGAAGAAATGACTAATTGACTCACAAAAAAGTTAGATGGTGATCAAATGTTACACAAAAACTAACATATAAAGTATTGTGAAAAACAAAAGTCAGAGAATCATTCAGGAGTTAATACAGCATAATTGTTTTTTGAATGGAAAAAATACCCACTTGATTACATGTTATTTGTTATATTCAGAAATGAAGCTGTTTATGACACTCAATGTGGACATAACTGAGAAAAGGAAGCAACTTTTCTGACTTTGTGAGTAAAATAATAGGTCTTGAGTTTGCAGCTAACTGCACCTGCTGCGTGGTAAGGCTGTTGGTTTGTCGCTGTCTCAGGATCTCTAGGCAATGGATATCACCTTTATTTAAAAAAATGGCAAGTTGCCAGGTATACTAAGTTGGGCTGGTAACTGGTACTAATTCCAAAGTTTCCATAATTATGTCAAAGTGTTTGAATTAGTGCTTTTGTTTCCATCCCTTCAATGCGATGATACATGTAAGGGGCTTGGAAAACCTAAATGATGATGATTATAGTCTTCCTACTTGGCTTCTCATTCTTCAATAATCTTTGCATTATGCTGACATTCATTCTCTACAGTGATGCTCTGATATGGAACTAATGTATCAAGCATCTTTAGATAGTGGCAGATTAGCTGCTCTCTAACATGTATTCCATTTTACTGTCACTTAATATTGAATATAGTTCATAGCTAACATGAAACTTCAAGAAGATGGATATGATATTTTATGGCAAGTTTTTGCCTCACTAGTAGGTTGAACTAAGGTGTTGATAAAGAAACCATGAGTGACTTCTTGATCACCATCACTATTCTGAATTTTAAAATCTGATTGTGTGTGTGCGTGCGTGTGTGTGTGTGTGTGTGTGTGTGTGTATGGTCCAAATATGATATGGACATGAACAGAATAAGGGAATGAGTGAGATCCTGAGCACATAATGGACTGATTATATTTTTCCACCATATATTCACTATATATTTTCCCCAACATATTTTTCATTCCTTTTACTTAATTTGCTTCATTTTTGTAACATGATAACTATAAATATGAAAGCCCAGTGGACAAGGTCAAATCTTCTCTAGAGACAAGACATCCTTGACTGCAAGCTGGGAGGAACCTGAATGACCTAATCCAAATTTCTCATATATTGAGGAGGAAACAGAGAACCAGAGGGGAAAACTGAATGGCCCAAAGTCACATGGCGAGGAGGTGGTAGAACCAACTCTGAAACCTGGATTATCTAACCACAAATCAAGTAATCACCACCACCTTGCACCACTTTGGCTGACACCAAATGTGATCTAAAAAGCAAAAACTGAATTATCATGGAGCAGAATGAACGTTTGAAATTCCCTACCAAGTTTTCTTTCTATTTGGGTTTTAGAGTATATTCACATTATAATATATTCCATCTTACTAAGGAACTAAAATACTATGAAAGTATGTCCACAAACTGAAATGGCACATTGAGGAAAACGTGATCAACTATTACTAACAATTTTAAGAAATAGCCAACTCCAAATGGGCTGGTTTTTATCTTCTACCATAATGACTAGCGCCATCTATAAGGAAGAAAGGAAGGAAAGATTTATCAAGCACCTACTATGTGCCAGTCACTGTGCTAAGTGCTTTATAAATATCTTATTTGATCCTCACAACAACCCCATTATTATCTCCATGTTACAGTTGAGGAAACTGAGGCAAATAGTAGTTAAATGACTTGTCCAGGGTCATATAGGTAGTAAGTATTTGAAACCAGATTGAAACTTGGGTCTTCCTGACCCCAGGCCCAATGCTCTATCCAGCTGCATAGCCTAGCTTCCTCTAGGCAGTAATTACTGTTGGGCTTCAAGTTGGCTTCTAGATTGGCAATCAGCTATATTGGCCCAAGAATTCAGCTCCTAATCACACCAGAGTTGAACAGTCTTGGCAGACCAGTTCTTGCTAACCCAACACAAAAGACTGATTTGTGAACAACCCTTGCTGCCACCCACCCCACAGTATTGGATATATATTGCAACAGACTGCCACACAGCTGCCACTGCGTAGGAGTCAGCAGGTGTAAGTCTGCAGAAGGAACTAAGATCAGATGGCTTGCTTGGCATGCAAGGAGCTGTAATGCTCCCAAAATCTGGTTCTCTTTAGATTATGAAAAACCTACAAACTGATATATTTATTGAGCATAAAATTACGTTTGGGCACTTTTGTGAGACATGAAAAGAACAACTACTTGGCCTCAAGAAGTTTGCAATTTAGCTAAAACTAACAGACAAAGCAATTAGAGAACAGTTTGCAATTTGGCAGTAAGGCTTCAGAGAAGACAGGCCAAGCAGTTTGGGTTGAAGACTTAATATTAAAAAGAAGTTTCAGGGAGAAGTAAAACTCTATATTATTTCAATATATAATTGTCAAGTGCATACTTGGAAGCAAGGCAGTGTATGATGCTCGATGAATGCTATTCAACACAGAGATAACAAAATATAACACAATTATAAAACAGGATATGATAAAAGTATAGGGGAGGTAAAAGGACTGTCAGCGATGTGTAAAGAGGAGAAGATCACTTCTGGGGGGACGTCAGGAAAGGGTTAAAATAGGAGGTAGTCTTTGAGCTGAGTAGAATGGGGCATATTTGATTTTTATTTAAAAAATCATCTCACTTTCATTGATGCCTTTTGTTTTTAAATCACATTCATTTTTGAATAAATACTCTCCTCCTTACCCTACTCAGCGATCTATCCTTTGGAACGAAGACTTAAAAAAGAAGGGAAAAGTATAGCCATATTCTACACCCAAAGTCCCCCCACTAACTTCTGCTAAGAGGAAAGGGAGATACATTTTCTTAATTCTTTTCCAGGGGCTAGGCTTAGTCATTATAATTACATATCATCCAATTTCATATTTGTGTTATTTATACTTAAATTGTACTCGTTTTTTCTAGCTCTGTTCTGTTTTTTCTGTATTAGTTCATACAATTCCTCTCATGCTCTTCTTAATTCTTCATATTTATTGATTCTTAGAGTGCAGTAAATATCTTATGACATCCATGAACTACAATTTGTTTGGTCATTCCCCAATTCATGAATTGCCCTTGACCCACTCCAATTCTTTGTCATCACAAAAGGGGCTACTATGAATATCATGGTGTACACAAACCCCAACTTCCTTTTTTTCCCTCTGACTTCTTTGGAAGTATACGCCTTTAAGTCAGACCTCTGGGTCACAAGGTAATACTATTTTAGCCTAAATCCAGACTGGTTTGTAGAAGGTCAATGGTCTAATTCACAGCTTCGCCAAAAGTAGTATATTAGTGAGCCTGTCTTCCAGCAATGGAAGGGGAGAGATTTGATACTTAAAGAAAGGGAGTTTACATTCCAGGTATGAGGCACAGCCTAGATAGAAGGCATAAAGTCAGGAAGGACTAAGACAAGTTTGGAGAATAACTAGTCCAGTTTAGCTGGAGTGTACAGGGCTTGGCAGTTCTTAAAAGATGAGTTCTATTTTGATAAGTATAGGAAAAAGAATAAATTGACCCTTACTTATCACAGGACCAAACTTTTGAAAATAAAGGTTCCAATCATCTCCTGTGTGGGCAATACTTTATCAGATTCTCACCCAGCTTGTTTTTGGGGAAGTGTGTATGTGTTACAAGGGAAAAGGGTTCAGTTTTGTAGTAAGAGGATCTAAGTTAGAATGCCTTTTCTGTCACCCTGACTTTGGGCAAGTTACTTAAACTGACCAGGCCTTAGCTTCCTCGTATATAAAATGATTGTTGCCTATGTGACCTTTGAAGCTCCTTCCAGATCTATGATCTGGGCATTTTCTCTGACTGTTCCCCATTCTTGGAATGCTCTCCCCTCCTCTGCTCTGACCACTGACCTCCCTGGCTTCCTTTAAATTTCAACTAATATCTCATCTTCTACAGGAAACCTTTCCAAACTCCTCTTAATTTCAGTGCTTTCTCTCTTTTAATTATGTCCTATTTATACTGTATATAGCTTGCTTTGCATATACTTGTGTGTAAGTTGTCTCCCCCATTAGATGGTAAACCCCTTGAGGGCAGTGACTGGTTGCTTGTTCTGTTTTTATTTTTTGCTCCTTTTTGTATCCCCAGCACTTAGCACAGTGCCTGGCACATAGCAGGCACTTAAGAAATGTTTACTGAATTGAATTTATTCTAATTGGTTGCCAAATCTCTTCATTTCTGTCATTCTGCCTTATTTCTTGATTTCATTTTTCTTCTTATCCTACTCATTGCTCAAGATTTCATACTTACACATCTATTTGCTCAGCTTCTGATTATATGTAGAGGTTGGGGCAGTGAGGTGGGGCAGTGGAAAGAGCTCCAGGCCTGAAGTCAAGAAGACCCATCTTCCTAGGTTGAAAACTGGCCTCGGATACTCACTAGCTACGTGACTCTGGACAAGTCACTTAACCCTTTTGGCCTCAGTTTCCACATCTGTAAAATGAGCTGCCAAAGGAAACGGCAACCCACTCCAGTATTGCTGCTGAGAAAACTCCCAGGAGGGTCACGATGAGTCAGACATGACTGAAACCACTGAACAACAACATAATGCAGGTATGGTGTTGATACTTTTACAACTAAGACTTCCATTAACATTTCTAGTCCCATTCTTTTTTCTCTTTCAAAAGGTGTCTACCTCTTAAAGCCCTTTCACTAGCAAATATTCAATATAACTTCCTTAACTTCAAAATTCTTCCCAACTCTTGTTCTGATCATAATGTCTCTCTTTCTCCTTTCAATATGTGTGCTTGTTCCTGAGACACTGTCCCACGGCACGCATCTTGGAGCAGCTTCATTACATTTCAAGTTACTTTTTCAAGCTCCTCCGGATTTTCACCTTCCAAAAAAAATCCAATCAAGAGGAAAGAAACAAAAAACAAAATGCTTAAATTTGATCTTTTGACATATATTCATTCCTGACTAAATGTATGCTTCCCACCCATCATAAAATCTGTGTATGTGTTTTCCAGGAAAGGTCTACGTTCACGCTCTGTGTAAGAATGTAAATGATTCACAATTCTGAGCACCATCTCGGTTCCTTTTTCTTCATTGGGAATACCATTAAGAGCCTCTGTGGGCACGACTTCTCATTCAGCTTGCACTTTTAAAGTCCATTTTCTTCCCCTATGGTTCCACAAACAGAGGGTGGTCTTTTGCAATACAACTTGAAAGTACAAAAAGGGCAATATGTTTTTCAGATATTATTTTGGCTTTAGTTCCTGCACATGTTATTCATTATTTTTATTATTTTCTGTGTAGCAACTCTCACTGCTCCTCAAGCACTATGTAGAAGCATTAGGAACATACCATTTCACTGGTAGGAAAAAAGTTAAACGGGGTGAATCACCTGATACCATTTTGAATAAGGTGGTTTTAACGGGATCAGTTAAAATGAATCACCTTTATTGTACTGAATATTTTTAAAAAATCTACAATAAATGGCATCACGAAAAAATAAATAAAAAAAAAGCTCATATAGAGGAATAGTTTCAAGGGCTTTTTTTGAAGGGTGACCAAAATGGATGGAAGAAGAGAATCTAAAGAATTCTGTTTGGTAAGCGGTATTGTATGATTCTTAACATTTCAAAAACATCAGCTCAACAATATGATGTTACCGGAGTGATTTTACACTGTATGAGATGGATTGTTTGGCATACTTCAAATGCTTTTACTGATAAAATGTGATCATTACGTATACTGCAAGGTTTGTTTTTGAAAGATGAAGACCTTGAGATTTCCATAAGAAGACATAAAGGAGATCTGACTACATTTCATTATCCTCAGGTATGAAAATGTAAGAGTGAGAACCACCCTGGTTGTTCAGAGATCAGGAGATTTAGTGTGGAGCCATTGTATTTTTTCTTTTGATAAACTTCCTTAGATTTCCCCTTGTGACTATCAGAATATTCTTCAGTGAGTTATATTTGGCTGACTACATGATGAAATTTGCAAAATGAGAGGAAGAGACTCTTACTATAATAACTAGGTTTTTTTTTACCCAACTTAAGAGAGCTTTTTTCAGATCTTCCTTGACTTTAAAGATAAAATGGGGGCAATTTTAGCTGATATCTGAATATATGATGAAATCTAAAAGCCTCTAAAAGAAATTCTGATTTATTGTAAATGAAAAAAATCTTTCTTAATGTGAGTTGCTCCAAGTGCCACAGTTACATACTAGTGAAAGTCTCAATGATTGTAATTGGATTGTTAGAATAAAAAGCAAAAATGCAATCCCCTACCTCACAATGGTTGTTTTACATAATCTATACAAGTAAAATCCATTCAAATATTGACGAATAAAACTGTAGTTACATGGTTAGGGTAATAAGTGCCTTTTCTTCATATCCTCCAAAGCTAAGACTTGTTAATGTAATATGTCGTCCCAATTATTTAAGATTCCTTACAAGATACAAATTGAGTCTACAGATATGGTAGATTATTATTTCTTCAGAAAACTTCATTTTTGGAAAGAAATTCCTATGTAAAATGTGTTCAAGATACAAAAGTGATGTTTAATTTCAAATATCTTTTTCTAGCTAATAGAAGACCTTGTAGATGAAATGAGCTGTCATATGTAAAGTGCTTTATAAATGTCAGCTAATTGGTAATATTATAGTTACAGTTATAGTTCAAAACATTAATTTAAAGTTAGTGGGAATTTTGGAGAATATTTAGTCCAACTCCTTCATTTTACAGATAAAAAAACTGAGGTCCAGAAATGGTTATGTGACTTACCCAAGGTCACAAAAATACTAAGTAGACAGAATCAGGATGCAAACTCAGAACTTCAATCTGTCAATGTTTCCATTATCTTATTTTGCTTCTCTCCACTGTACTAGCATGATTTGCCCTTTTCCTGTTATGATGGACAGAATGTTGCTTTCAAATAAGATCTGTTTTTAAATTGTGGATTTTTGCATTCATAGGAATGTTCCTTGGCAAATGTGCCTTGTAAGTGGAAAAACATTAATGTGGCAAGGTGGTGGTGGTGTTGTGTGTGTGTGTGTGTGTGTGTGTGCGCGCGCATGTAGGATGTGTGAAAGGTGTGTGTGTGAAGGGTGTAAGTGTATGGTAGAAATCTGAACCTGATAAAATTACCAGAAAGCTCCAGAGAGGGTTTAAGAACCTATAGGTTTTCTAGTGACAGCAGAAGTAGGTTCAAATGAGGTAAAAATTCATTCTTAGTTCAATGGAAGGGGGGACCAATAGCTGAACAGGACACAAGGTATTGTTCCCAAAATTCCAAGGAGGCAATTCCCCATCTGGGGATCTTTGATCACTGACTGTGCTTTGAGTAGCTAGTGTTGCTATCCATTTCACATTAGAATAAGATGCAATAAAATTTTAGAGCTAGAAGGGCACTTAGTGGTCATCTAGTCCTGTAATTTAAAGATGAGGAAATAAAGTCTCGGAAGTGAAGATATCCAGCCAATGTCACACAGATTATTGTTCTTTTTAAAATTATGAGCTTCTAAAAGGTAGGAGCTTTGTGTCTTCAATTTGCTTTGTTTACAGTGAATATGAACACTTAGTAAATACTCTTTGAGGATAATGATGAGTATAGATGCCTACTAATGGAGAATCAATGAATTAACAAATACTGATTCAGTGTTGGCAAGAGTCCAGAACAGAGTGACTAGGAAGAGAAGAGGGAAATAACAAGCATTTATTAAGTACCTTTTATGTGCCACACACTGTGCTAAGTGCTTTACAAATATCTCATTTGATCCTTACAACAACCTTGTGAGATGGGTGCTAATTATTATTATCCCCATTTTACAGTTGAGGAAACAAAGGTAGAAAGAAGTTAAGTAACTTGTCCAGGATCCCAAAGCTAGGAGGAGTTTGAGGCTGGATTTTAACTCATATTTTCCTAATTCCAGGACCAGCACTCTTTCTGCTATGTCACCTAGCTGCCTAGTATACCAAGACAGTAACCAAGAGTATGAATCATCTTTAGATCATGTCACTTAAGGATCAGTTGAAGGAGTTGACATGTTAACTTAGGGTAAAATTCTGATTTTCAAAAAGCAAAAAATGTGATACTGAAAACTATAGGTTGGTGAACTTGATGGTGAGCCATAGCACCCTTTTGGATAGACTGAAGAAATGATGTGTGAACATTTTGAAAAGGATTATTGATAATATTAGGAATCAGCATAAGCCTACTAAAAATAAGCTTATAGAAAACTATATTTATTTATTTATTTTTGAGAGACTTGTAGACTGGAGAATTCAGTAAGTAGAGACAGCACTTATTAAATGCTTACTATGTGTCAGGTACTGTCTTAAGTGCTAGAAATACAAATACAAGAGGAAAAAAAGATAGAATGGTTGAACATTTAACAAAGTCTTTCATGATATCCTTGCAGGCAAGATTGAGAAAATGAGTGGTATAATTATTAATTGGATTCACAGCTGGCTAAAAAAAATTTAAAAGTACAGATTAATAACCGATGTCAATCTGGTGGACAGTCAATGATACACATTGTAGTTTATCAAAATCCTTCATACTTGGCTCTTTCCCTGACAATATTTTTTGTCATGACTAAGGATCATATGAGATATGCTTATCAAATTTATTAATGACAGAAAGCTAAGAGGTATTATTAATGCTCCTGGATGCCACCATCAGGTTCAAAATAAACTCAAAAGGCTGCAATACTAGAAAATAGAAGTTATTTAATACAATAAATGCTAATCCTAAAATTAGGCTCAAAAATAGTAATAAGTTTAGAATGGCAAGGAAAGGTAGTTAACATCAGATTATAATTAAAACCTGTGGGTTTTTAATGCACTGTAAATTTGATATATGTCAACACTATGATCATGGCTACAAATTAAATTCAATTATTTATTACTCACATATGATGTACAAGTGTTTCCTTCCCTCTCCCCAAAAAACCTAATGCAAATCTAGTGCATTAATAGGGTGTAGAACAAAGGATTTAATAATTTCATTGTACTTGGACCACATTAAAGTATTGTGTTGAGTTCAGGATGCCACATTTTAGGTAGGTTTTAGACAAACTAGACTATGACCAAAAGAGAAAGATAAGAATGATGAATTCTTAAAGTAATGTCATATGACAAAAGAATGAAGGAATTTGGGATTATTTTGCTTGGGAATGGGTAAAGAAACATTGTAATAGTTATTTATGAAGAATGGCCATATGGAAAAGGGAATAGCCTTCTATTTGTAATTCCACAGGACAGAATGAAAAACAATGGATGGAAGTTATTTAGAGGTAATTCCATTTTTGACTTGTTCAAAATTTTCCTCCAGTATATTTGAATTCAATCAAATGTGATATTGACTTCCCTGTAACTGGAAGTATTTAAGCAGCTGTTTATCCACCATCTATCAGAGATATTATCATGTGGTATCTATCAATCTATCTATCCATATTTATATATGCATATATATGTCATATATCTTCATTGGGTAGGACCAGATAATTTCTGCAGTTTCTTCCAATATTAAGATTTTATGAAAGGAAAAAAAAATATTGTAAACAAGAGAGAATAGAAGTGACCAAGCAAATTAGAACAGAAACAAGATTAGAGGAAGTAGAACATAGTATTAAAGTTCTGGAAATAGAGTCAAATCACTTCAGTTCAAATTCCTGTTCACTAATTATTTCCTTTGTAACCATGAGCAATTCACGTTAATTTTCTGGGCTTAAGATTCTTCAAATGTAAACTTAGGTCGGGTTGGATAAGATGATGTCTGAGGTTGTGTCATGGAAGCGAAAAGAGGAGAAATTTTCATAAGAAGGTGATTAAAACAAATACCTTGCATATTTTTATAATGTTTTACAGTTTTCAAAATATTTTCACAAACACTGCTGATTGACAGAAAATGACATAGTAAAGGGAGCCCAAAGAGAATGACAAATAAGTAAAGGCCACTAGATCCATAAGTTAGGAGGTGGTTTTATGAAGCGTTATCTCAGGAGTGTGGTAGGAAGGAAACTACTGATGCATGAATGCATAAATGTCAATATATTAGTCTTTTGAGGGAACATAAGCATTAACTTATCCCTTTTCTTGTAAAGGAGTTTACTTTGAAGGAATGCAGCAGCATATTTTCTTTTGGTATAGATACAAAAATGCATACCAATCTCTGGATTGGTATATATGCAAATATGCAACAACGTAAAGTGATTGAACATGTTGACATTGAAATTAGAGATCACTTGAGCATGGGGTGATATTTGGGAAGGTATGGTTAATTTCCTCTCTCAAAGTCCTGTTCTGGCAAATTATATTTTGGAAGGGAGGTTACTTTGAATTCCTAAAATTTATGCTAACATTGAAAGCTCCAGCAGATCCTACAAAGCTGGAGAAGCTTTACAATACAGGCCCAGTGATGGACTGAATGTTTGCCATTCAAGACAATGTCTAGTACTACTAGTACTACTACTGATAAAAATAACTGCTAATACTTATATCATGATTTATGGTTTTACAAAGTATTTTTACATACATTATCTCAACTAGTCTTCACAATATTGCTGTTAAGGAAAGGATCACCACTAATAAGGCAATTACAAATGAGGAAACTGAGGCTCAGAGAAATTAAGAGATTTACCAAAGCTCACATAGCTATTAAGTATTTGATGTGGGAGACTCAGATTTTTATGATTCCAAGTTTTCTATCCACCATGCCATTAGAAGTTCATTACCAGAAGGTTAGTCATGAGGCATTAACATTTTTTGGCCACAGCAACTCTTTAAAATATCTTTTAAGGCATGGGAGTGTGGTGATCTTCATTAGTAGGGTAAGTATCTAGAGAACAGAAACACAAAACTTTGAAGGGTACTGTTTATTTTTCCTTTCAGAACCCTTCAGCCTCCCTAAGAACCTAACAATTCTGATCTATCCTCGAATAAGTCGCCAAAATGATTTTCCTAAAACACAGCTCCTACCATGTCAACCCCCCACTCAATAAACTCCTGTAGCTCCCTATCACTCCTAGGATCAAATACAAAATGCTTTGTTTGGTATCCAAACTGCCCCCATAACCTAGCCCCCATAATCTTGCCAGCCTTCTCCTACCTTACTCTCTGCCATGTACTCTTTGATCCGGTGACACTGGCTTCCTGGCTGTTTCATGAACAAGACACTTAATCTCTTGGTTCTCAGTATTTTCTCTGGCTGTCCCCCATGCCTAGAATGTTCTCCCTCCTCAATTCCTCCACCAGACCTCCCGGGCTTCCTTTAAGTCCCAATTAAAATTAAAATCACATCTTTTACTGGAAGCCTTTCCTCTTGATTTCAGTACCTTCCCTCTCTTAATTATTTCCTATTTATCTTATATATAGGTTGCTTTGTATATATTTGTTTGCGTATTGTTCTCCCCTGTTAGATTGTAAGCTCCTTGAGGGCAGTGACTCTCTTTTGCCACTCTTTGTTTGCTCAGCACTTAGAATAGTGCCTGGCACATAGTAGGCGTGTTTAGTTATTGATTTATATTTAATAACAATAACTAATATTAATATAGCACTTACTGTGTGCTAGGCCCTAGGGAGGACAATGAGAAAAAGCAAGTTTCATACACAAAATAATAAAATATTCATAGCAGCACTTTTTGTAGTGGCAAAAGGCTTGAAACAAAATAGATGTCCATCAGCTCAGAAATAGCTAAATGAGTATGGTTCTTGTAATGGAATATTACTATGTTATAAAAAAATGAAGTCTATGAAGAAGAGAGAAAAGCATGGGGAAACATATCAATTGATGTAAAGTGAAAAAAGCAGAACCAGGAAAACAATATACACAATGACTACAACAATGTAATGACATAAAAAAGGGGAGCTGAATGCTGTGAAATGCTAATGACTACCAAAGAAGAGATGTAAGAATATACCTCCCTCCTTTGGCGAAGTGAGGGTCTATGTACACAGAATGAACACTAACATAATGTCAGATTTGTTTGATGGGTTACTTTTGTTGAACTCTTTTCTTTTCGTCCACTCTCTTTTTCCTTTGTTATAAAAGGATAGTTCTCTGAGATGGTGATTGAGGAGGGATGTTTTGGGAAATACGTAATACAAAAACAAAAATATCGATAAAATTTGTTTTAAAAGTATATTAAGCATCTGCAGTGTGCAAGACTTGCGGATATACAAATGAAAAAATGATACACTCCTTGTCTCCAAGGAGCTTAATTAATCTCTTCTCCCTCAACACAGATGATACTGCTAAATACAGCAGAGGAAAAAAAATGGGGGTCATCCATGTGAGCCCTCTCTTCTTCCAATCACCTCAGCACTCCTGGTAGAATATCCAAATGAAGGTTTCAAATTGGCAGTTGAAAATGTGGGACAGGCATTCAACAGAGAGATTGGGGTGGCTGACTTGTGTGTTTAGGGAAGTCACATGCACAGAAGTAATAATTGAAACCATGACTGCGGTTGAGATCATTAAGGGAGGGAATGTGTATGTGTGTGTACACACATACATATGTGTGTCTGCATGTACATAATGAGGACTAAAAACACAGTTCTCCAGGATATCCATACTTACAGGTGAGAAGGAAATTGGGAGGAAATAGATGAGCTACCATGAAAGAGTAACAAAGAAGGATGAGTTGAGAGGAGGAGAAGGAGAAAATGAATAGAGCAATGTCCTGGAAGGAAGGAGAGCAAGCACACAAGGGTTATGGTGAGGAGGAAGGCCATCACATCCTCATTGTTTGAGAGAAGAGAGGACAGGTGAGCACTAGAGATTCTCAAGTATGGAAA
The DNA here is from genome assembly GCF_900497805.2 of Vombatus ursinus. Taxonomy (NCBI): domain Eukaryota; kingdom Metazoa; phylum Chordata; class Mammalia; order Diprotodontia; family Vombatidae; genus Vombatus; species Vombatus ursinus. The sequence continues at coordinate 51,359,585 of NW_020954596.1, forward strand.
AAAGAAGGTTGAAGGAGTTCACTGTGAATGGCTTCAGTCTTCTAGGTTAAGTAGGAGGAAAAATCAACCTCTAAAAAAAAAAAAGAGATTAGAGGTAGAGTCATAGGCCCAAGGAACAAGGTTTGGAAAGTTGCTGCAAAATACATGATCAAAACTGAATGAAATATTTGCTATATAATAGTGAGAGCCCACTAAGGTTGGATAGAATGATTTGGTAGCATATAGCATGGTTTCTTGATTTCCTCCAGTACTATTTGGTAGGTAGGGAGTTGTTTTTCGCCCTTCATTTTTGTAGAGGACCAATGCCATCACAGAGTGATATCTTGACTTATGTGTTAATGGGATTTAAGTAAGGCAGAGTTGGACAAAACTTTCAGCCTCACTCTCTCTCATTGGAAATCCAATGGTAAGACAAAAGTCAAGATGATTGGCGATGGCCTGGGATACAGTGGACAACCTTGGCGTCTTCAATATCTGAACTAACTCAAAGCATCCCATAGCACCTACTTCAGCCACCTCCATGGCTGTTGGAATAATTTGTTTTCATCTGCTCATTCTGCTGGGGAAAGTATTCACAGGCTTGGGGCAGACCTCTCCCTAATGGATGTGAGGTGTCGGTTATCCTCAACCTGGTTTAACCTATCTACTGTGACAGTTTTACCAGGGTGTGATCATTGTACATGATTAAGCTTCTTGTAACTACAAGCGAGAGTAGGAAGTGCAGGTAGATAGTGGGGATGATCCAGGGTTGGGAATTGGCAGGGTTAGGTCAAGATTATAACAAGAGAATTATTTAAGAGTGGAGGACAGAACCCTGCTGAAATGTCTATACACTTGTGTCAACACTGTGGAAGAGGAGAAATCAAGTCAAAAAAGGATTAACAGACTGGGAGAATTAAGAAAGAGGAGATCATGTTGAAGATGATGGGTTATTCAGGAAAAATAAGACAGTGGGGAGTACAGGACCTAATCATATTTAACTCATGCCAAGAACAATACCCATAGAACTCCTTTATAATGCTGGGCATTGGGGATGGGACTAACACCTTCATATTGTAGACTCTGTATCCTATCAAAATCACACCACTGCTTGGACTGGTGCTGGACAAGATTTAACATCTAATGTCTGCATCTGTATAAAAATAACAACGGAAATGATTAAAAAGTCTACCTTCTTCTATGTGTAGACAGTTTACAACAAGTCCTCTTAATGAGTATTAGGCTGTAAGGTAGCCATAGAATTTCTCAATGGAGTTGGAATAGCGAATGAATCCAATGGAGCAGGAACAGCTGGCTACTATATTGAAGGAAAATCTGGCCATTTTGTATAGCTATAAACTTATCTGGGTTTAGTCACAGGCGTCTATGAGGGAAATACCTGCTTAACGTTCTCAACTTTATTCATACTTTTCTGGTAAGCAAGTATGAGTTTGGGATTCATTAGCAGTTTGTTAAGTCTTTCCCAAGCCAAACATCTGCTTGGCATTCATAGTGTTTGCAGCTCTTCTGGAAATGAAATGTCTGCTGAACATTTATCAGCTATATTTGACTCTCCTTTAAGTGGAATATTTTTAGAGGAATCCTTCCTTAGAACTAAAGAGAAATCCTAAGGGTTCCAAAAACTGAACCTAATTGGACCTTTTATTTAGGGTTCTTCTCACATCATGGCAGAAAATACACAAAGTGGCTCTCCACTTTTCTGCTTGCAGGACCCCCTTAGTAAACCAAGGTGAAAGGTTCTGATTGGTATGTCAGTCCCAAGTGACAGCAGTTACTAAAATTGAGTCTCTTTACAGAGTGAAGGAAAAAAAAAACAGCCTGGAAGGGGATTAAACTTTGATTAGCAATGTTGCAAGTAGGGAAAAATGCTTACTTCAATTTAACTTCTCTTTTTGAGAAGACATGGATACATAAATTATGTAGAAGAACAGTGATTACCAGACAGTCTAAAAGCTGGAGGCTGTAAGCCAATTTTCAACCAACTGTCACAGAACATAAGTTTCAAAGTATGGTTAAACTAAACTGACAACTGTAGGAAAAAATAACTGTAGGAAAAAATGTAAAATAATTTTCAAGGCAGGCCTACCAGGACTGATGAGGACCTTGGAATCCACAAGCTATTTAATGTAGACAATTTTCACCATTTTATTCCCACCCTTTCAAGCGGGGAGTGTTCAAAGCAGCATTACAAATGGTTATTGAAAAAAAGCTGACCCAAGAAGGAGAGAAACCAACTTCACCCCCAAAAAGTACCTAAATAAAAATAATGCTCAGTCAAGATACATTGTACTCTGGCCTTAAGATGATAAAGAATAGAAAGCTAGAGACGGAATGGACTTTACAAATGATATAGTACAAGGACCTCATTTGGAAGAGGATGACCAGAGAGGTGAAGGGATTTGCATAAAGTTGCACAGATTTTTGTTGCTCAGTCATTTTTCAGTTGTGTGTGACCCTATTTGGGGTTTTCTTGGCAAAAATAATGGAGCAGGTTGCCATTTTCTTTTTCAGTTCATTTTACACATGAGGAAACCGAGGCAAACAGGGTTATGACATGCCCAGGGTCACACAACTAATAAGTTTCTGAGGCCAGATTTGAATTCAGGAAGATGAGTCTTCCTGGCTCCAGGCCTGGCATTCTATCCACTGTGCCATCCAGCTATCCTTACCTGGCAGAGAGAGACTGAGGCTTAGAGCCCCTCAAGCCAAGGCTCTTTTTTACTAAGTCACTTACAGTTTTTAGCATATCGAGCTCCCTGAACCTCTAGACTAGTTCTGGCAATGAAAAAGTCAAAATCTTCACTAAGTAACAGATTCCACCTACATTCAATTCATTGAATTCTAACTGAATTCAATTCAATAAACATAAGTACCAACTTTGTGTAATACACTGTGCTCAGCACCAGTGATAAAAAATGAGAGAAGGCACATTGTCTGCTCTCAGCAAGCTTGCCATCTAGTTAGGGGAATACGACAAATATGCATGAAGAAATTTCAGTGAAGTAAAAACAAAATATATCAGTTAAAATTTTATTTAGGGAGGAAAAAGAAAAAAGTATCTGGAATGCAGTAAATGATTTCACTGGGCTTCTATTATTCTGTACATTTCCCTAAATCTCTGGCTTCTTATTGAGTAGCTTAGGGCTTTATAATCCTTGCTTTGTTTGAGTGATAATTGTAATAATAACCACTACAATGGATCCCATAATAAAATTTTGAATTACAATAATAATTACAATGTACAGACAAGGACTCTGAGGTGCTCAAAAAGAAGTATCATGACTAGTAAAGTCAACTGTTTGCTCTCAGTGGACAATATAGTTAGTCTTTAAGGAAAAACTTCTAATTTAAACACTGCTTTTAACAGGCAAACACTTCCAAATTTTCTTCCTCACTTGTACTGATGTGTCAGGGAAGATAGTAATGGATCTAATTCTGAAGATGGAATGGAGCCTCATAGCCACAGTAGCTACTATGAGACAGCTGGTTTCCCTTCCTTCACTATAACTAAGATGTGAGGCTTGAGGGAGAGAGGATGGAGCTGAGGAGGATTAGATTGTGAATTCAACTTAGGTGTGGATGGGCTTGAAATATGCCTTTAAGCATACTAACTTTCAGAGACAAGACCACAAAGCCAAGACTGAATATAAACAGGTTTTGGAAAGAGTTCTGTCCAGTAACTATTTTGAAATACTATACAATGCTGACCGGGAGCTCTATACTGAAAAGACTCACAGGATAGGATAGAGTCCCTTGACAGAAGGGGATTTTAAGAACCTGAGAAAAGATTAGGGACACTTTCCTTTTCTTATAGGGAATGATAAACTGTTTCACCCTAGCTATGTTTATTAAGGGGTAAGAGTTTACTCATTGACACAATGCTTGGGGCTTAGCTGAGCCAGGTGCCAAGGAGATGCCCTATGCCAATGGTCTCAATGCCAAGGGGCACAATGCCAATATCTTTGGTGCCAACAAGGCGCAGAGATGTAAATCAGCTAATGGCCCTGATGTCATTGTGGGCTTGAAGCCATATATAGCACCAAGCAGGAAGCTGGACAAGATTCCTTATGGGAAAGGGGAGAATATGAATTAAGATGATTAGAAGAAAAATGCTGAGAAAAGATATTTTATATTTAAAAAAAAAAAACCAAAATGGAGCAAAACTCAGTGCCTGCATTGGGACCTTCAAGGTCCTCAAACGTGTATAAAACAAGACTAAGGGAGGAAGAGGGCCCACACACATCTTTATATTCTCAGCTTCAGTCCTGACCTGCACATGTATAATAGAATGTGATCCTCTCCTAAGGGCTTGATTCCTTAACAATTCCTGAGGCCCATGTGCCTTGTGACTACTCCAGGATTGGGATCTCTGGAGGCAATTTCATGAGTCAAGAACGTATCCTTTTTTTCTCCCTTGACTATACCTCCTAGGTCTCTCTCTGCTCTGCTATTGTTTAATTCTGTGGTTTAATGCTGTGAAGGGGGAGAAGAGGCAGCTTACTGAGAAATGCTACCAAAAAAAAAGTTTAGATGCAATTATTTTTGCAAAAAATCTGCTTCTCCAATATTTAAGCTAACCAATTATAATTTTTCTTTGACCCAGCTTACCAATTTAGGTTCTAGGAGTGCTGTCTATACTTCCAAAAAATAAGCAAATGGCCATACAACTCAATCAAGATTTATGTGCACTTGACTTATCATTTATGAGCTCTTTAATTATTATTACATTAGTAAAAATAGTAAATTAGGAAACTCTATGCATTAACACTAATGGGACAATATAAGAGTGGAGCATTAAAAAAATCTCTCACCAGTGAGCTATGTGAAAGGTCATGAAGGGAGACTGTATGGCATTTTGTCCCTCAAGCTCAAAGGAACAATGCTGTAACACTGGCAAAATGCTTTACTATCATATTCATTCATCCGTCTTATAGGATGGAAACAAAGAATGTTACTGTGCTAGACAGAATAGGTAAGTTTAATTTGCTGATTACTTCATCTTGCAGATTATATCTTGAAAATATATAAATACAGTACAAAAGATGAACATTTTAATATCTTAGGGATAAACAACATAATTTCACAATCCCTGAGTAACTTGGTAGATGATCTTTGAAAGTATTGCAGCCAAAAGGATTCATGTATGGTCAAGTTACAGATGAACTTAGGAAGGCTGGCCCTCAGGCAACATGGATTCCATTTCTGTTTATTCTCATAGGCTTTCCTGCCAGAGTTTGCATACACTCTGCTGGCTAACCATTCAAGAATCCAAGATCGCCTCCAGGACATCCATCATGAGGTATCTAAATAGGACTTCAGTGGAGACCAACTATCCCTGGGATAGTTGTATTTATTTATACTTTAAATGATTAAAATATGTATTTTAAAATTTACTAATCTATGTTGAAAATGTAGACTAGTAAAGATACCAAAACATTCAATGAAAAATATAAAGTTAGGAGACAATGAAATGCAGAATTCTAAAAATAAAATGCAATTAAAATGAAACAAATTCCTAACTCTTTAGTAAATAGTTTTTGAAAAATTCTCAAAACTAAGAATTTATGTATGGAAACAGAATTTTTGAGATTAGTGAAGTTTAACTAAATGCTTTGCAAGCAGCTCCAGAACAAACTAACATGAAGACTATTTATACGGAAGATGTGAAGGATACATTGAACTGGAAGGCTTTTCACATTAAGAAAAACAAACTTACCTGCAACAGATAACAGCTTTGCAGGACAAAGCTAAATCCAGGAAGTACTGTCTTACTCCAAAGGTTAAGGCATACTTCAGAGTTTTGCCATCAATTATTAGAGCAAAGTCATTTTCCTTCCTGAGAGCATCACCAAGGGTAGTACAATGATGGCTGAGAGTTTCTCTTGTTGCCTATAATGAGACATATACACTAATTATTGATTCCTAGACATTCTAATCAGAACATCACACGTTATTTTTTTTTATTACAAAAGCAACTTAGATTTGCTTAGTGCCTTTTACTTTTCAAAGTGCTTTAAGTGATCTGTTTTTTCTTTTAAAATTGCATTTTATAATTTATTGTTTATTTTAAAATGTATCTACACACTCCCTTCTACTACCCAGAGAACCATCCTTTATAATAAAGAGTAAAAAAGAAAGAGAAGGGAAGGAAAGGCAGTTCAGCAAATCTAACCAAGAAAATAACAATCTGACATTCTATGTGTTGGTCCACATTCACAGTCACCCACCTCTGCAAAGAAGGGAGAAAGGTACATTTCATATTGTGAGGGACCATCTTTGGCCATTAGAGCACTCAGTTTTAGGTTCTTTTGTTCTTTCCATTTACATTACTGTAGTCAGTGCTTATATTGTTTTCCTGGTTCTGCTTTGTTCACTTTGCAATAATTCATGTGTTTCCTCTTGTTTCTCTTTATTCTTCTTATTTATTGTTTTCTTACAGCTCAGTAATATTTGGTTACATCACTGTACCACCACCATTTGGTGGCCTACGCTGCTTCTAGTTTCTTGCCACTACAAAAAAGTCCTGATTCAGGTATTTTGGTAGATGATAGGTTTTTTTTTTTTTTTTTACCTTTTCTCTTCTTGGGTATATAGCTTACAGGGGAATCTCTAAGTTCACATATACACAATAATATTACAAGTATTTTTTTTCCTCTGGCAGTTTTGTGTATAATAATCGTTCTAACATTATTCCCATAGATAATTTATTATTATTTTTCACAAACAGGAAGAAGCAGAGATGTAGGTTATCCCTAAGTAATTTACAGCTGATTTGGAATGGGTTTCTGTACTTCTGGGTTTGAATTCTAGCTTTTACTAAATGTTTGACTTTAGGTAACTGATTTTTACCTCTCTAGGGTTCAGTTTCCTCCCCAGTAAAATGAGGGGGTTGGACTGGATGACCTCTAAGGTACTTTCCCATGCTAGCTCTATGATCCTGAGAGAAAAAGGATAATCCTTAAATACTTAATGATGACTGCCAGGTTCATATGACTGATAGAACCTTCAACCAAAGACTTCTGCTACACTGCCAGTTCTGTGGATGCCATTCTTTCAATAGTCTTATAAATTAGTGGGTTTTGCTCACCCAAGTATCTTCTTATTTTTTCAAATGAATGCAGCAACTAAATTGCTCATGAGCCATAGAAAAACTTGCAATTATTGTCAAGGATGAGCCATGAAGCTGAAATAAAATCCAGGTAAGTCACAAATCTGTGTGTGAATGCCCTCATTAATTAGCCTGAGGGATGTAGCTAAGAAAAAAGAAGATCCTCTCTTCCTAATATTTTTTTTCTCTTTCTTCTAAGACATTCTCTGACACCTTTTGATTTGTTAAAGACCTCTTATTTATGGCATAAATGTACCTGGCCTTCTTGGTGATTATCACAGATCTTCAGAAATCAAAAGGTGTCAGGAGATGTAATAGAGAAGAATAACATTTTTTGAAAGGTGAGTAAAAAAGTTCTTTCTAAACTGAATTCTCCTGTCAGCCCACCTATGGTGATATACAGAAACACACACAGACACAGACACACATACACACAAACACACAAAATAAAATGCAAAAAAAATTAATTTAGTTTTTCTAGGTAGAATTAGTTTTGTTGGCTATGTATTGTCAGTTATGTTTTTTCCTTATTTTTAAAAATGCATATTTAAATTTATTTTATTCATATTAATTTATTGCTTCTCTCCAAGACTTGAGGCCATACTTTACGACCCATATTGCATTGAAGCTTATCTCCTGGAGTCAGAGGTAAGTTTATTAGTATATGTTGCTCTATTTTATTTTTGTCTCCTGAAGGGAGAAATGTTTAAACATTTGAACTTGACAGCTTGTGAAAGTGAAATTTCACAAATAAGCTAAAATAAAATAGAAACTGAATATAAAAACGTACAGTACTAAAGAATGAAACCACAATTTCTCTTTTACTTTTCACCTCTTCTCCCCCCTTCCTCCCTTTTACCTATCTTCTTTAGAGTAGGAAATAGCATTTGTTGCTACAATTAGAACAATTTCTGCATTATGAGAGATCAGGATGGTGCCATGCTGCCTCTGGAAACAGGTAGAAGGATGGTCAGGGAGAGTCAGTCATCAAGGGAGGAGGCATGTTGTCCCTCTAACCAGTGAATAAAAAGATCTGAACTGTTCATTTACATGTGGTCAGGCCATAAACGAAGACAGAGCTTTAGAACTTAAGCTAGTTGGCTGGCAATAATCACTGCCCTGGTCAGGCTCCTTTAAATTTAGATTGAACAGTTCTGGAAGTGGAACAAAGGATGTCATCCAGTAAGAAAGTGATTTTTAAAAGTGGCTGGTCATGTAATGTGAGCCAAGCATAAGAGGACAGTCATGTGTTGCAATGGATCTCAAATGTAAAAAAAAAAAAAAAGTACTTGGGAGAAGGCCTAGGGGCAGATTGATAGGAGAGCATGGATAATAATCCTACATGATGAGAAAGCATGAATGGGTTGTGATCTTCAGACATCCACAGAAGTGTTAAAGTTCTAGAAGGTAGACACGGTTCTCTTTAATACCAAGATGATTGTTTTCCACAAGTCAGTTAGTCAATAAGCATTTTTAAGTACTTACTACATGCCAGGATCTGCTACAGAGAAAGAAAGGCAAAGACAGTTCTTGCTCTCAAAGAGCTTCTAGTTTCATGCACTCTAATCTTTTCACCTTGTGGAAATCATTCCTAGTTCTTGGGGAAATGCAGTTGCTCTTTATCAGTTCTTTAACATACAAGCACACTGCATGGAAATCACTTTCTATACTTAGTTGTTGCTGATTTCTCAAGCCAACAATTCAGTCATCCATACAATAGCTTTTTTTTTCCTTTTCATGAACTAAGGGAGATGTTTTCATGCTCTTATCCATATATAATGCATATTTTACATATATTTATATAGGCACACAATATACACTATATACATATACACATGCATATAGCTATATATAGTCATATATGTAAATAAGAATATGTACATACATATATTATTGAATTAATTGATTTGCAGGCTTTATCAGTCATACATCTTTCTTTCTTTCTTTCTTTTTGTTTTACTTTTATTTTTTTAGTCAGGCAATCAGGGTTAAGTGACTTGCCCAGGGTCACATAGATAGTAAGTGTCAAGTGTCTTGAGGTCAGATTTGAACTGAGGCCCTCCTGACTCCAAGGGGGGAGCTGTATCCATTTCACCCCCAGCTACCCCCAATTTTTTTTTTTGACTAGGCAATGAGGTTAAGTGACTTGCCCAAGGTCACACAGCTAGTAAGTGTCAAGTGTCTGAGACCAGATTTGAACCCATGTTCTCCTGACTCAGGGCCAGTGCTCTATCCAAGGCACCACCTAGCTGCCCCATAGTCATTTGTATTTCTTTGGCACCTCTGAAATTAAAATTCATTCAAGTGGAATCCTCTTTATGAATTTGCCCAGAGGTTACACCTTTGCTTTTGGAATCATTAAGGTGTATGAGATTACTTTTTAGTACAGTGTCAATAACTTGTAAATGTGGGGAAAGAGTCTTTGCTTCTTTTGTTGGTTACTCTTTTTGCAGAGAACCCCCCACCCCCCCAAAAAAACCAACCTCTAAAACAAATTAAATAAAATGTTCTCTTTTACGTCTAACTGCACTAATTTTCTTTGTGCTAAAACTTTTCAATTTTATATTATAAACATTGCTCATTTTATCTTTTGTTATCATCTTTATCCCATATTTGGTCCAAAATGATACTGTTACCCATAGGTGTAAAAGGTATTTCCTTCACCTTTGTTCTAATTTATGTCATGGTCTTTTAGTATAGAGACCATGTGTCCATTTAGTATTGAGGCATATGATGTGAAAAGTTGGCTTAAGCCTAATTTCTGTTTATAGCATTAAGAGCAGGTTTGTAGAATATTGAGTCTTTACACCAGTAAACAAAATCACTAGATTTACTGGATACCGGTACTATTTTTTTTGCCCATTTATAATTTTCCTAATATTGAACCAACTATGTATTCCTGCTATAAATCTAACTAGGTCATAGCGTGTAACCTTTTCAGTATTGTAAAGTTGTAGAAGTTGAAGTTTCTTTGCAAACATTTTATTAAAAATGTTTATAATAATATTCATTAGAGATATTGGGTTAATAAATGCTTACTGACTAATCAAAGCTTTCTTTCTCTGATGTAACTTTTCTTGGTTTATGTATCAAGAACACATTTGTGTCATAGGAATTGGGAGAAATGATTTCTTTATTTTTGCATATAATTTATATAATATTGAAATTAATAGTTCTTTGAATGTTTGATAGAATCCACTTGGAAATCCATTGAGCGCCATTTTTCCCCCTCTGGGAATTCTTATGTAGCTTGTTCAATTTTCTTTTCTAACATTAGGTTAATTAATTTTTCAGTTTCTTCCTCTGCTAATCTGAGTAGTTTATATTTTTACTTTCATTAATTTCATTTGTAATGATAAGTTTTATGACAAAATCATTCCTAATAGTTTATTTCCTCTTCATCTGTTGTGAATTCTTCTTCATTTTTACTTTAGCATTTCAGTTTCCCTTTCTTTTTATAGACCAAACTTGCTGGCAGTTTGTCTATTTTGTTAGCTTTTCCAAAAAGATAAACCAATTCAGTCATATTTACTTATCAATTTTTTTTACCAATTTTATATATTCTTTGATTTTCAGAATTTCTACTTTTGTGTTTAGTTGAGGTTTTTCAATTTGTTATTTTCTATTTTTTTTAGTTATGTGCCTAATTCATTCATCTGTTCTTTCTTTTATTGATAAGAGTATTTAGATTAAAATTCCTCTTACTAATTACTTTGTGTCCAAAAAGTTCTGGTATGTTGTCTTATTGTTAGTTTCTTTAATGAAATTACCTATTGTGTCTATCATTTTTTTCCTTGACATATTTTAAAGGCTATTATTATCCACTGAAATTTGAATCTTTTCTTCAAATGCCCTTTATTGATTATATCTTTACTGTTGTATGATTAATAGAAGATATTCTGTTATTCTCTGTTATTTTGTGTTTATTATTTTTTAATTTGTTTATGAGGATTTTGTGTGCTAGAATGATCAATCTTTGTATGCTGAATTGAGACATATGTGTACACCTTTCAATTTCCATTTAGTAATCTCCAGATAGCCACCATCTCTATATTTTCTAAAATTATATTACCTTCTTATTTATCTTTTTCATAAGATTTGTCTATGTCTGAAGGTACATATTGATGGCTCTAATTATTTTGACTTTGCTGTTACTTTCATCCGGAAATTCAATTAGCTTTTCAAGTACTTAGATGCGATGCTATTCAGTACATAGAGTACTCATATTATTTCATTGTCTATAGTATATTTAAGCAAAATATAGTTTCTATGCTTATCTCTCTTTTAATAATATGTACTTTTTTTTTTATTGTTGTCTGAAACCATGATCACTGTTCCTGTGTTTTTTAAATTTGTCTGAGGCATATTTTGGTCCAATCCCTTATTTTTACTCTGAGTGAATCCTGATGTGAGAAATGTGTTTCTTGTAAACAACATACTGCATTCTAATCCATTCTGTTAACCTATCATTCAGTGTATTCAAATTTCTGGTTATGATTATTAATTGTATTTCCCTTCCATAATAACTTTATACTTATACCTATCTTTTCCTCCTTTGCCCTTCTTTATAAAGAATGAGAAAAAGGTAATGTGATCAACAGAAATAATCTATTGCTATGCTTGTATATGCTTCTCATGAATCCCAATTATGAGAAATACTAAGTTTTCCTTTCTACTTTATTTCTTCCCTCCTATTTTCTTTCCTCCTCCTTTTTCTTTTGTCCCTTAAAACTAATAAAATAGAACAAAGAATCTCCAGGGCCTATGTTTGTCTTTCTTTATTCACCTTGACTGTTTTTTACTTTTCTGAATTTAGAGATTTTGGAGGGAATTCTCTATACCACTCCTGAGTGTTTTTAATAGGAGGTTTCTTTCAGGAAGTAGTCAATGGATTCTTCCTATTTTTACTTTGCCTTAAAGTTCTATTAGATTTGGGAAGTTTGCTCTTATGATTTCTTGATATATGGAATTCAGGCTTTTTGTTTGGTCACGATTTTCAGGGAGTTTGATGATTCTTAAATTTTCTCTTCTATTTTGATGTTCTATTTTTTTTTAGTCTTTCAACTTTTTTTCTCTAATACTGCTTTTTGTCTCATTGAACCATTGTGTTCCATTTGCTTCATTGTTTAAAAATAAAAACCCAACTACTTGGGTAGGTTTACTTGTTGGACTTAATATATAATTTTTCATTAAATTCGTGTAGTTTTCTGTTTACTTATGTCTTCAGCTTTATTTTCTTTTTCTTTTTTTTCTTTTAGTTTTAGGCAATTGGGGTTAAGTGACTTGCCCAGGGTCACACAGCTAGTAAGTGTCAAGTGTTTGGGCCGAGGCCGAATTTGAACTCAGATCCTCCTGACTTCAGGGCTGGCACTCTATCCATTGCGCCACCTAGCTGCCTCTCATCTTTATTTTCTATATTGGTACTCAGTTCAGGGTTATTTCCCCCCCATTCCCTATCCCCTTCTCCAGTCTAAACCCTCACACTCTAGTAGGAGATGTGCAGGCCCTGTTTGGTCCTGTCCTCTCTGTAGTTTGGATACCACAGCTAGGTCAGGATGAGGTGGTTGGTTCTAGATTCCACAGTCTGCCACAATCCCTGGCTTCTCCCTTTATCTCCTGGTGGCCCAACATGGGAGTTGGCATTTAGGTCTCTGTCTTCTTTTCTTGCACAGTCTCTAATAAGCCATTAGCTTGGTCTCCTGCTGCAATCTTGACAGGCTCCAATCAAGGGTTGGCAATTTTTTTTTAAGTACTTCTAAATGTCCCTTTGCAAGGAAGCTCTTTGTGAATACAATCACAAAAGAAACCTTTGACAATGAAATCTGAGGTAATTTTATAGTGAAATAAAATGGGAGACTTGAATTGGGTGGAATCGATCACAGAATGTAAGACATCATTTTAATTTTGGCAAAACTGGGCTTGGCAAAGTTGGAAGCAACAAGAGACCAGATGTGCCTAGCAAATGTTAGGGTTCCTAAGAGCTCTGTTTTTGATGACCAAAAGAGTAACCCTGTAGACAGCACCCCACATTAAGTTGGCACTTCTGTTCTTTCAATTCTGTGAAAAACCCAGAGATTTCTCTGCTAGGGTTCCAAGATAATCTTACTCAAGAATATGGCCAAGGAAGGTCTTAAAAGAAAATGTATAAATGAAACTAGAAGAAAGATAGAAGCAAATGTGAACAGGCTCAACTTCATAAACAAGGAAGAAAAGAAATAGAAAATAGTCAAGATTATAAGTATATGGCTTCAGATAGGATGCTTTGGCCATTTACCTCTAAACTTGCCCTGGATTCAGCTGTTAAACTTTTTCAGTTTAGTCAACAAAAAAGATGAAAAAAATCCTAAAGTAATAAATACAATAAAAGCTAAACTATTGTAATTGTACTAGATGCCCTGACTGCTTCACCCCACACTATATTTTGTCAGCTATTTACATCCTTGTTTAAAAGGCATCCTGAAGTTGACCTCTCCCAAAAAATCCCAAGAAGAGCCCATTGTTTTCTTTTATCCTGTCTATTCTGGATAGGACACAACTCCTCCCATTTTAATGAAGTTATCAACATAGTATTACGTGAATGTATTTAAATTACTGCATATTCTTCTATTGGCTTAATGTTTCTATTAAGCTGGTCACCTGGAAGGAAGCACAATCATTCATGTATGATCTGACACTATCTCCTTCCTCCATCTGGAACTAGGATTTCATTAGCTTTTTTGGTAGCCGTGTTACATTGATGATTCATGTTGAGATCACAGTCCATTAAAACACCTAAATCTTTTCCACAGAAACTATCATCTAGCCATACCTTCACTTATTCCACACTTGTGAAGTTGATTTTCTGAACCCAAGCTGAGAATTTTACATTTCTCTCTATTAAATTAAAGGTTTTTTTTTTAAACATTTAGCCCATCACTCCACCTTTAAGATTGTCAGAAATTTCAAAGCAGGAGAAGAAATATAAGGAATTTAAACTAACTTGCATATTTTATTAGCCCTTTGGTGGTCTGTGCCACTACAATCATCATTCAAGACATGAGGTATTTGAAAATTTATGGCCAAATAATGTTTCTCTCTTTCTCCTCCATGATTACAGTCTCCAAATATTCACACTCCAAAGTTATTACAAATTAGCAGAACATTCCAAGAGTGTTCTTTACAATATCTTACAGCCAAAATCAAGTATGAAAAATGTTAACATGTTCTTAAACAAAGAGTTATGACTCCCCTAATAGCAATTTGTGTAAACTATTGGACATTGCTTGTTTTTCTAGAGTGTGTTACTTATTCAGCAGGACCATGGATATTTTAGATATTTTTAAGCACAGTGTCTAGGAATTAGGAACTCTAGCTTCTCATCTGATTCTCATATGAAGTGGTAGAGAAGAAAGAGAAGTAAGGAAGACATGACTGGCTGTTTAGAAGTAGGTGAAAATTATACTTACAATATGACGGTCCCCTTGGTAACTGTCTCAAACAGGATCACATGAAAAATGACTGAGCTTTCTGCTAAAGGGGTCTGGAATCGCTAACTTCCCCAAGTTACACCAATACATAACTTTGAAAAAACACATATAAATAGAATATATGAAATATAGAGTGATTTTTTTTTTCCCTCACCAAAAGCAAAGGTAGAGAGGAGTTGACACAATGGAAAAAAAATGGTCAGAGATCCTTAGACATGGCAAATATTGAAAAAAACAGGATTACTTTGATGTCCTTTAAATAGGAACATTTAATAAATATAAGTTGCGGAATATCATAAGATCAAAGATTTTGAGGTGAGGTCACTTAGTCTAACTCAGGGGTGGGGAACCTGCAGTCTCGACCCCACATGTGACCCTCTAGGTCCTCAAGTGTGGCTCTTTGATTGAATCTAAAATTCACAGAACAAATTCCCTTACTAAAAGGATTTGTTCTGTAAAACTTGGACTCAATTGAAAGGTTGCACACAAGAAACTAGATGGCCGCATGTGGCCACCAGTCTGCAGGTTCCCCATCTCTGGTCCAACTTTTGCATTTTACAGATGAGGAAACTCAGGCCCAAAGAGGCTGACTTTGGAATCAGAAAGACCTAGGTTTGCATCTTGGTTCAGAAACTTACTACCTGTGTGACTATGGGCAAGTCTCTGAACTCCTATAAGTCGAGACTTCCTCATTTATCAAATGAGATGGTGAGACTTGATTCCCTCTGAGGTTTCTTCTAGCCCTATGATCCTAGGTTAGGAGAGAGTAGGTAGCAAAGTCAGGATTCAAAGAAAAGACCTCTAATACCAGCTCCTGTCCTCATCATGCTACACTAGTGCTTCTCAAACTTTGATGTCCTGGGACCCCTTTACATTCTTAAAAATGATTTTGGACCAAGCACCCATCCCACCCCCAAGAGCATTTCTTTATTTAGGCCCTGCCAGTCAGTATTTGCTGTATTAGAAATGCAAGCATTTTGGTATTGATATGAAAAGACTTTTGACCTTGAGGACCTGACCATACTTTGTGATTACCTGTACTTTACCAAGTGCCCCAAGAGAAAAAACAGCATAAAGACACCTAGAACTTTTTTTCATTATTAAAAAAAAAGACCCTTTGTTGACTTTCCAGCACTCAAATAATTTAGTTGGGATAAAGGCTCAATCTCCCCTGTGACTTTTGCCCTTTGTAATGTCAAGCAGAACAAAGGAAGTCAGATAGGAAGGAATGGCTTTTCTGTAGTAATGTATGGGCCCAAACAAGTAAGTTCATTCAACCTGGGAAAATGGTTCTGTTTTGATTAGGTGCTATTCCTGGTCAGGCCATATTCCAGACACAAAGCCACCATCATGCTGATTAGTGAAGGTGGTATCTAAAGCTATGCACTAGTAACTCATGTCAACTATTATCTCAGCAAAGTGATTTTTTAAAGTATTATCAATACCTAACACATTTGCTTCCTCATTACCTGCTCAGTGCTTGAATCCTTAGAACTGGGGTTCCCACCATTTTTCTAGAGCTGCTCTAAGGTTTCTGATGATGTCCTAATTGCCACACACAATGGCTTCTTATTAGTTCTTCCTTAATTTCTCAGCAGCTATTGACACTGTAGACCTCTGTTTCCTGCGAATAGATAGCCTGTATATTCTACAGGTAGCATCTCTATGTCAAGAAAAGGCAAAGGGAACCAGTGCAATGGGATGACCCCTCTATGGTAAACTTAGGAGAGAATATGAATAGGCATGGCACAGGATGAGTAGCATGGAAGGGTGGTGATTTTTGTCATTGGAGGGAATATCTAATCAATTAATAAGCACTTAATAAGTGCCAGGCACAATGCCAAGCCTAGGAAATAAAAACACAGGACAGTCCTTTACTGTATCGAGTTCACATTCTCGTGGGACACACAACACATTTACAGATAAGTACATACTGGATGTGTGTGTGTGTGTGTGTGTGTGTGTGTGTGTGTATACCATTTAGTGGTTGGAAGAGTTGCTAACAGCTGAAGGAATTAGGAAAGGCAATTGAGCTGTGCCTCAAAAGGTACAAGGCATTACAAGAAGGAGAGCAAGAAGAGTGAAGAAGGAGAACACTACTAGCCTGCACAAAGGCAAGGGCATAGGAGATCACATGTTGTAGACAAGGGCAGCAGGTAGGCCAGTTTGGTTGGAGCACAGATGGAGTGGGGGCAGGGAGTAAATGCATAATTAGTATAGTAAAACAAATGTTTTCCTTGGTTTCTTAAAAGGAAAAGCATACACACACATGAATACACATGTATTAATTTTTTTTTAGGAGAGAAGCAAGATGAGCTGGAGACAGACCGTGAAATGCTTAAATGGCCAAACAGAAGAATTTGCATTTTATCCTTATTTAGTGCAATGGGAAGCCACTGAGGCTTATTAAGCATGGCCAGATAGGTGCTTTAGAAACATTAATTTGGTGGTCATGTGGGGGACTAGACAGAGAATAAACAGGATGCAAAGACATCAATCAATTAGGATAAAATCACAAATCCATTTGATTAGGAGAGTATTTCACACATGCATTTATTATGTAATGCAACAACAGATTGTCTTGTATAATAGAAAAGCCATTTGTGTTAGGCTCTTATCCCAATAAATATATCATAAGCTCCCTGAGGGCACAGATCAAGTCTTATCTAAACTTCTTCACCAGGGCCCTTCCCATAGTGCTTTGCACACAGCAGGTGCTTAATAAACAGTTGATGTGTTACATCACATTATATTATATTCCCATTTCATTCTGATTGAGCAGGGAGAGCAGGAGGCAGAACAAAATGGAAGAAAGCAAGAAAAGTAAGGGGAAAAAAGAGAGAGCAAAGTGATATGAATACCATGAAATGATTTAAACACTACTGTGTGTAAAGGTTTTACAAAAGCCTTCGTGGTGATTATTTCACATAATCCCCTAAATGCCTAAAATCTGAGCTTTGTGTTAACTTTTTTTCACTGGTGATAGAATGACTCAAGTGCAGAAGGAAACATTTTCTCAGAATTTATGCTGGCATATATCCCGTTGAGCTACATTTTCCTGGACGAAGCTGTTCTCAGAGTATAGCAACACAGGCCCCTGAAGGTGAATAAATTATCCAGTTTAAGGCTTAAGGAAGGCAATAGTGGGGGTTAGAGTGAAACTGCTACTACCAAGAAAACAGCTTTAAACTGAAAAGTAAAGGGGAGAAAGAAACTGTCTACGTCTGGGAGTCTTAATATTTTTTTCTGTCATGGACCCTTTTGGCAATCTGGTGGAGTATATAAGCCCTTCTCAGAATAATATTTTTAAATGCGTAAAATAAAACACATAGGATTATAAAGTGAACCAATTAAATTAAAATACAGTTATCAAAAATATATGCTTGAAAAGCCAAGTTCATAGACACCAAGTTAAGAAACCCTGGTTTTCATTGATTTACCAAGCTGGAGAGACTAGTAAGAGTAGGTACAATGCAGGAAGAGTGGTTGTCAAGACATCCCAAAGACAAGAGGAGAAAAAATCCAAGCAAGGAATCAATCAATAGTCAAAACAAAAGAAAACAACAAAAAAAATCAGAGTCTGAAATTTCTATATACAAATGCTCAAAATATAAGCAATATAGCGAGGAACAACTAGGGCATCTAATACAAAGAGGTGAATTTGACTTGACAGATATTACTGAGACTTGGTGGGATGAGAGCCATGACTGGAATACAGCTTTGGGTGGATATATCTTATTCAAATGAAACTGGGAAGGTTAAAAAAAAGGTAGGAGGTTTTGAGGGAGTGAGCAGCATTACACAGCTATTTAAGTTTACAACTGCACTAAGAATCTTGGGACATCCTGTATATCTAGAAGATATGAGGAAATCCCAGAACCACAGGGAAGAAACAATTTGGGGAAAAGTAAAAAGAAGAAAACCAAAAGTGATTGTCATTAGAACACATTAATAGGCTTTTGCTTTTGTTGTTCAGTTGTGATTTCCTTGGCAAAGATACTGAAGTGGTTTGCCATTTCCTTCTTTAGCTCATTTTACAGATGAGAACATTGAGGCAAACAGGGTTAAGTGACTTGTTTGGGGTCACACGACTAGTAAGTTTCTGAGGCCAGATTTGAACTTAGAAAGATGAGTCTTCCTGATTCCAGGGCTGGCACTCTAACTGCCCTACTAGCAGGCTATCAGAGCAGAAAAAGAATAGAAGAGAGGAATTCACAAAACAAAACATAAACCTTTTATACACACAGAAGTATGACATCATTTCAGTTATCCTGATATCTATCGGAGCTCTATCTCTGCCAAAACACAGAACAGCTAAGAACTTTGTAACTCACTTTAATAATAGTTTCATCCTTCTTTAAGTATAAGAACTAAAAAGGAAAACGGAAAGGATTCTCACAAACAGGAGAGGATTGGTTACTGGGGTAGAAATAATGGGAACCTTGGGAAGAAGTAACCATTCCCTTTCAGAGTTGATGATAGAAAAGGAAGGGAAATCTGGGCATAGTCTGACATGTATATTACTAGATTTGGGGAGAACAGCTCTCAAAGTGTTCAGAAGAAACAATGGTTTCAGGTGCCCATGGAATACGATTCTAATGGGAAACTGAGCCCAGAAGGGATGAGTAGGTCTCAAGAATGGAATTCTTATGACGTAAAGGGAAACAGCTTTATGAGAAAGAAAAACAGAAGGTGTCTGAAAAGACTGATAAGATTGCACAGAGAACTCCCAATTTAGATTTTAAAACTAAATGTACAAAAATTATGTAAAAGGACAGGTATATTACTGAGTATTAATTCAAATTCATAGCATGATATTTACTGTAAGAATACTGTAGAAATTCTAAAACTTTGAAGTAAGGCTGTCAGGAAAAGCTAAGAAAATTAAGTACTTAATTTTTTTAAACTATATTTGGAAATAGCATAGAGTCAATGTAGGAAAGAGTACTACTATTTGGGTATTTGGAATGATGACAACTGATGAAAGAGAGGAGGCAGAGCTGCCTAATTCTTTTTTGCTTGGTTTCTCTGCTAAAGATGTTGACCTTTATAGTGGAAAGGATGAAACAAATCTGCCTAATATGGAGTTGCCATCAAACATGTTTAAGGAGATGCATATTCTAACCTAATATTTCAAAGGAGCTGATCTTGAATTCAAGTCACATGACTCCAAATAAACTATATCCTAGGTCACTGAAAGAAGTGGCAGATGGGATTACTGAGCCACCTTCAATCATCTTTTCTTTGAAATATTTTGAAAATAGAGGAATTGCAGAACTGGACTGGCAAACGGAAGAAAACAGAATCTGCAAATGATAGTGTGACTGGTTTGGTCATGTGGCCGACAAGCTAGAAGACTAGATATCTTCTCTAGTCCTCACAAACTCACCAAAAAAAACCCCTTAAAGAGGAATTGTGTCAGAAGTTGAGCAATTATAGGTGAAGCCATACAAGAAAGAAAGAAGCTCAACAAAATACTTGATTTAAAAGTGAAGAATGCCAATCTCTTGATGCAATCAAGCAGTATCCTGCCAACCTCCAAGTTCAGACACAGCCCATTAACTGCCCTAGAGCTGCCTCTTTTTGGAACCCACTCAAGATTTCCTTCCTACTGCAGAGACTGCCAACATACTCCATCCTGGCTATCCCATCATCATCACATCCAGTTGCAATAAGCAGCTCTTCTTAGTCACATGTGTGGGAGGGAGAGGTAAGGGGAAAATTTGGCTTCCCTCTGCCTGGGGTAGCCTCTAAATAAAGGAACTCCAAAACAGCAAATTCTGCTGGAAACATCCATCTTCTTCCCCCTCTCCCCCCACTTCTCAATACTGCAAAAATTGGCCTATATAGATTCAACCAGAAAACCTAAAAATGGAAGAAGTTGGAGCAAGGGACTAGTTTGTGTGCCCACGGCTGAAGGAAGAAAAGAACCCCCCAAATATTAACATGCTAAACACTGAGCCAATTTAATAAGCTGAAACTTATTAGGAATAGATGTAAAGTCTTATATTTGAGCTAAAAAAATTTTACTTCACAAGTTGGGGAAGGTTAGATAGTAGTTTGTCTGGGAAATTAAAAAAACCCTGAGGTTTTGGTGAACTGCAAGCTCCCAACAGTTAATAGTATAAGCAATACAGCCACCAGCTAGGATAATATAATCATATAATATTAAGATAGACAGCTTCCAGGAATAAGAAGACAACAATCCTTTTTGTATCCTATTCTGGTCAGACTAAATCTGGAGTATTGTATTTTGTTCTGGGTGCTACAGTTTAAGAAGGATGTCACAAGCTGGAGAATGTCTATAGGATAGCAACCAGAATGTTTAAAGGCCTGAAGTCATGCAACAGGACTCGTAGGACTGGTTAAGGAAACTGAGACTGTTTTACAAGGCAAGGAGATTTAGGGAGCACATTACATCTGTCCCCAAGTACTTGGAAGAGAGATTAGACTTGTTCCATTTGGCGCCAGAAGGTAAAATAGTGGGCAAAAGTTACAATAGCAAATTTAGACTTCATACAAGGAAAATATTCCTAGTAATTAGAATTGTCCAAAAGTGGAACAGACTGCCTCAGGGAGCAGTAGGATCCCCTTCACTGGAAGTCTTTAATCAAAAGCAAAGGCTATATAGCCATTTTTGGATTTTACTACAA
This sequence comes from Vombatus ursinus, assembly GCF_900497805.2. Taxonomy (NCBI): domain Eukaryota; kingdom Metazoa; phylum Chordata; class Mammalia; order Diprotodontia; family Vombatidae; genus Vombatus; species Vombatus ursinus. Next base: position 51,380,812 of record NW_020954596.1, read on the forward strand.
ATGGAATTCTTTCGGGAGCATGGGCCAGGCTAGATGGTGGCCAAAGTCCTTTCTAACTCTGAACTTCTGCAATTCTGTGAAATAAAAAGATTCATGTAATTTTAGAGTGGTAAATGAATCTAATGTCAAGCTTGTTTCCTTGGCATCAACTCATTTGCCTTTGATTACTTTCAGAAAACAGATGAATGATTGCATCATTGACTTTCAGAGAAGCTGCCTTGACTAATGGGTATGCTGATCATTATCTAAACATCATGTTCTACCTATTTCATGTGTAAAATTTTAAAACTAAAGATTTTTCTTAGTTCAGGAGCTGCTCCAAAACTCTTAAGCACAAGGGATCCCAAAATTTATCATTGAGATATTATTTTTAATTTCTTTTGAGCCATAAGATTATTGGTGAGAATGGAGGTGTTAAGGTTCTAAGACTAGTAGCAAAGGGTAAGGGAAGAAGCATACAGTACCTACTAGGAGCCAGATGCCATACTAAGTGTTTTAACAAAGTATTTTACAAATATTTCATTTGATATTTACAAACAGAAAGTACCATTACTATCCTCACTTTATAGTTGAGGAAACTGAAGCAGACAGAAGTTAAGTCACTCACCCCAGGTTGCACAGCTAATAAATGTCAGAGACTGGACCGGGTGCAGGTCTTCCTGACCCCAGGCCCAGTGCACTATCCACTGAGCCATCAGCTGCCTAAAAAGTTGGTAGTAACCTACTAGAAGGCTTGATCACTCATGATGAATTATTTGGATCATAGTAACTTTATAAAAATAGGCTACACCAAGGCACACTGGGATTGCCATTGGCATGAGTGAGGCAAATACACATGCTAATAAACTTGAAGTACTGAAGGATTAAAGTATAACACCAATATTTTTCATTGAGTTGTTTTGTTATAATGTTGACATGGCCTTAAATCAGTAGAGAATGGGAGCATATGATTTGTGATATGCTATTTTCAGTCTTTCATAGCATTTAAATATTTTTTTCTAATCCATTTCTTTCCATTGCAGCCAAGTTGGCATTCCTCCCTGAGGTCTACTTTTAGTAAGCTATGTGCCAAACAATATACAAGCAATTTTAACACTCTTGTCCTACTAACGCAAATGGCTAACCAGCCTTTTATATCTGAAAAAACAACACATCACCTTTTTTTTTTTTGTAATTTCAGCCCCAAAGAAAATGTCACATTTAACTTTATTCTCACAAAAAGTATTTTTTTAAAGTGCCTTTGCTTCTGAGGTTGATACATCAAGCACACTTGAAGCTAAAATAAGATCTTAAATAACATTTTCAATGCAAGAGAACCTACATCATTTTGCTTGTAAAAAGAGAAAAATCCATAGTACCAAGCTGACAGTAACTCTAGTGGAGAAAATGCAGTGTTTTAAACATGCTGAAATGACTTTTCAAAGCAGCATAAAATTTATAGTAAGAGACTTAAGGGGCATATCAAAACAAAACCTCAAGTAGCCCAACTTTTTTTTTTTGTCTTCTGGAGTCAAGTCAATAACTTGCTTATTCTGGATTCTATTCAGAAGTCATTCAGCAGTGGCTGGTTCCCCAGACTGAATAATACACACACATTGAGCTTCACAGGGTGCAGATGATAATTTCATAATTATGTTCTGAGAAGACTCTGCAGAGGGATAGCATTTTACTTCATATGGTACTGCTGGTATCAAATTCAGATAAAGGGAATTTCTTCGGTCTGGAAGAAGAATACACATTCCTGGTCTACCATCAAATAGGAGACTGTCAAGTTTGAATTGTCTTTGTTAAGGAAAGAGGAAAAGCAACATAACAAAATAAAGTTGGTTTAAAGCCCCAAATTCACACACTGAGCAGGAACACTTGCTACATACAGTTTGCACTAGGCTCATCAGATGGTGGTAAAAAAAAATGGTCCCATTTGTCATAGTAGTGTAACAAGGAATACTGGTAGGAAAAATGGGCTTAGGAAGTGATGACCAGAGGGCCAACTTGACATCCAGACTGGGTACTATTGCACAACACTCAATGACTAGGCTCTCTGTGGCTGAGAAAGAGAGAGCGAGATTTCAGCTCCAGATTAGATGGGCAGAAAATAAACTTGGATAGCAGTAGAGGCATTGATATTCGACCTACATAATTAGTAGGTGAAAGTAAGGATCAAGGACTGTTTTTATTGAGAACTTTGAAGACCATTTGAACTTAAGAGGGAGAATCCTATTTCTTTAACCCCCTCTGAAGGCTTAGGCATTCAACAATTTTCTTGCTGTTGCTGCAGTCTCTGTCAGTACACCATGCCCCTGTCTTTCCCCACTATCTTTTGGCAACAAGTAGCAGACTTGAACTCTTCTTAATCTCTTCTAAGAGAGGAGGCATATGAAAATAGAAATAGCAGCTCACTACAGCATCAGTTAGCCAGAGAACTAAAGAACAGAGGGAACTGAGACATGGTTCCTGTGTGTGTGTAGTTACAACAGGCATGAAGGAAAGGAAATTAGTTTCTGGCTGGGGCCAGTTCTGTTCCCCCAGAAATCACTTGGGTCAGGGTCTGAGGCCAATGAAAAATGAATTAAGCAACGTGGGAGGAGGCTGAGACAATTTAGAGGCCCAGCATTTCTTCAGGAATCTGCTATAAACATGGGAGGAGTCAGAAAGTATGAAATAGGGGAAAAATCAAGAGTGAAATTACTGAAGATCACAGGAGGAAGAAAACTAAGTTAAAAACTGTAAGTATGAGAAGATAAATTCACTGGGAAGGCATTAAAATCAGAAGGAAAGATGGCCATCAAAATATCTAAACAAATTCAAACATCTCTAAGAAAATATTCTAAGACAAACAAAATTGAACCAATATCCAATGAGGCAGAGGACTCTGTGGATTCCCCCCTGACAACTTGGAACAACAGCACTATGTTCCCCAATGGTTTGAGAGAAATAATAATCATGAAAATAGAATTTATGACATGTACAACAGAAAAAAAACCTGAATCCATGGAGGATCCCAAATAAATAGATAGATAAATTAATGAATGAATAAAACTAACTAAATGAATTCTCTCCAAATAAATGAAAGAGAAAACTGATTGAGAATATATTTATATTGAAGTGAAGGACAATTTGGAAAAATAGAAGCAAAAAAACTAACACTGAAAGGGGAAAGGAAAGGAATAAGTAGATAGATAGATAGATAGATAGATAGATAGATAGATAGATAGATAGATAGATAGA